>NC_087214.1:22917128-22941362 GCF_015104395.2 Macrobrachium nipponense
TGGTGGGAAAAGGATATTTGAGCTAAATTGACGGAATGGCCTGACAGTTGCCAAGAGCCCGTGTACTAACAATCTACCTCTTTCCCTCAGCCATCCATCCACACAGAAAACTTTTACACGGAATTCGACCCTAATGACTAACTAGATAGAGTAATGGCTTTGACTTCGTGTAATTCAATTTGCTATCCACTTTCCCATCATCTGTCTAGGGACATAGCCACAATGGCGCGGCAGACACCCTTCAATCATCAGCCATAATGATTAGATTCCAACGGAGGCATAACTTATTCTTCTGATCTTCAAATATTCTTTTCCTTTTGTTAATTTTACTCAAAATGCTTCTTCCGTCTCCCTTTTCTGATAAAATTATTCCGAGAGCTTTCTCCCAAGGCTATTTAAAGCTCTCTAATCAACTTAAAACGTATAGTTCAATGTGTGCATTCACATTTGCTCTCCCTTAGTCCCATAACCTTACGTCATCCAATGAGCGCCTTTTGTTTTTATCAATTTCCCTTTGGGATTGCAGCCACACTTTTCCCCTTCACCATTCTATGTCATTATATCCCCATTTTCCTTAGGACTAGAGTTCGTATATCCCTATTTCCCTCTGGCCTATGTTCATACAACTGCTTGGCTACGCGTCCTCTACACATAAAGAGTAGGCCTAACCTAAGTCTGTTTGTTCGCCTCTCGTTTAATTCAGACCTTCATAAAATGTCTCGTCGAGGTCTCTCGCTTTGAATGTCAACATTCTCTCCCTTCTCTCTCTCTCTCTCTTCTCACTATCTCGTCCTATCTCTCTCTCTCTCTCTCTCTCATGGTCGAAGTGCGTTTGAAATCAAACAAGAGGAAGTGACGGTAAAATGACCAGGATTACAAGAAAGATCTTTCAGGATTTCGCCAGGTTCATTTCATTACCTACAATTAAGAGAGAGAGAGAGAGAGAGAGAGAGAGAGGGGGGGGAGGGCTGGGTGGGGGGGGAGGCTTGTAAGGCCTGATTTCGGGGGGACAAAAAATTGTTAGAAAGGAAATAACCTTTATTTTAACCTGATACACCAGTGAGAGAGATAGATTAGTAAATATACTCCAGCACAGAACCCACTTGCATAAATGAATTTGCAGTTCATGTAAACACTGGAGTGAAAGTTCTAAGCGAGAGAGACTAAAACCTGAGCAAGGTTTAGCCCCAGAGTAAATACTTTGTAAAAAAACACCGAGGTCCCAGTTAATCTACCCTTGAGGAAATGTTCTTAAGAGGTGTCTCGTCATAAGCAAGACCCACTAACTGTTGGACCGGAGAAGTACAAAATTGTGTCCAAGAAATGCAGATCGAATTCTCTAAGTCTGGGATCCGCCTCTGAAGGGAGGTCCTCGAACCCAGAGCTCGAACCTCATTGCCAGGCGGTCCGTCATTCAAAGCTAGAGGTCACTTGGGATTCCATCTACTATTCAAACTTTCGTGACGGATGTTCTCAGTAAACTTTGCAACACGCTAGACGAAGGGAGGGAGAGGAGGAGGGGGGTGGTATGGTAGGGATGGACTTAGTGTTAACGGTTCCATCAGCAAAGCTTCCCCTACTTCAAAAGACTTCAGTTTGTGTTGACCTGACTACCCAATCGGCTGTTCCTCTAACCCCTCCGTGAAGAGGTTTCCTGTACACCTGTACAATCCTGTTTCTAACTTTATTCTATCTTATTATGATGCATCCACAATGCAGTATAACATGTCAGTAACTTATCGCAAACCCATCAGAAACATGTTAAATCAAAGTTAACAACTTGTTCGTAGTCCTAACCAGTACTTCATCCGATCATGCAGCGTTTGCCAAAAGATTCTCTCTCCACTTACGGTCGTCGACTTGTTTCCCACCTATTTCTAGCATGTATGTGACAATTACCAACAAATGTTCATGACATTTTTCACAGATGCATCGACTTATTTCCAACCTGTTTGTGATACACAAGTGACAAGTGGCCAACGTGTGTTCATGACAAGCCTTACTGTAGTAACGACTTGTTTTCAACATGTCTGTGACATCTTGTGATTAGTCGCCAACTTGTCTGACATTTTTAACTGTAGTACAGACAGATCTTTACCAGATCTGTTCCAACAGCCTTTCCTTTCATCCACAAAAGAGAACTTTGCTTTAAAGTCCAGTCTTACTCAAAGGTAATCTAAGCATTACTAACAAACCTATATTTCATATTTTATTCAAGAGGAATCTCTACAGTAATCATGACAGAAGTTCCATCAATTTTAAAGTAAAAAAAAGAGACGTGATTTTCGCAGAGTGCTGCCTGAGTGAGATTTCATTTTCATTCTCGCACATTTCACGGAAGGTTCCCAACTCAGTAATTACAGCACTATTCCCAAAAGGAGAACTGGAGACCTGGAGAGAACCACTCGAGAGAAAGGCGGAAAGGAGGATTTCCAAAACGAGGACAGAAGCGGAAGAGGAAACAACCCCCCCCACCCCAAAGGAAACACGAGGAAGGAGGAGGAGGAGGAGGAGGACAGGGGTGCAAACTAAAAAATTGGGAGGTGCAGCCAAAATCTGAAACTTGTATTGTAGGGAGAAACGAAACTGAAACAGGAGTGAAACTTAGATCGAAATTTACAGAGTTTGGGGCAGAAGGGATGAAATTTGCTTAGTTGGAAAAATACTAAAATATTACAATAATACTGATGAAGCAACAGAAATAAACTTGAGGCGTGAGATGACAAATCGTTGCAATGCATGACTTCCCTAATACAATACTCCTTGCCTTATGATAATTTACATTTCTATCAATTTATTCCAATTCATTTATTTCATTCTCTCTTTTAATAACCTCCTGTTACTTTTTTCTGGTGAGCACCATAATCTCCTTTGGAAGCTCCAATTTCTAGTGCATGGACCCTGTGGCTTGTTCCATATGAATAGGGTTCATATGGAATAATAATAATAATAATAATAATAATAATAATAATAATAATAATAATAATAATAACCCAACCCACCCCATCCACAAGGGACAGGGCTTCTGTCAAATACCCATCTCCACCCTCCCCGAAAAAGAACTTTACAAGTTGAGTTCCTTTTAAATGATACAGACTTTTTGTACCTTTAATCAATCACTTGTCACCTGGCAATGAAGCACCCCCCCCCCACCCTCTCTCTCTCTCTCTCTCTCTCTCTCTCTCTCTCTCTCTCCAAACACGAGGAACGCCCCATCAACTTCCATCGTCGTAATTCCAGCCCATATACAAAGCCATTCTCACACCAGAGAACTTCCCTTCCAATGGATTTCTCTCGATTTCCAGAGAAACTCAATTTGCCGCCTCTTGGACGACGAACGAAATCTAAGCTTAGATTTCGTTCGTAGACAAGGCGCTTGTTTTGAGAGAGAGAGAGAGAGAGAGAGAAGGGGGCTGGGGAGGGATTAAAGGCCCAATTTCAGTATCTCGAGAAAGACAAACTCAATTATATGTTTCCTTTCTCCTTATGAATCAAGTGTACCTGGTCTGACAACTCACCATTTCACTGAAACCCGACCATACTGAACTATTTCCTTCGCATCAAGTTCAGCTGATCATTATTTTCAGCCTATATTATCATTGCTGCTGCAATCTCTCTCTCTCTCTCTCTCTCTCTCTCTCTCTCTCTCTCTCTCTCTCTCACACACACACACACGCACACAAACACTTTTTTGTGACTGAATAAAAAACACCCGACTTTATTAGATAAGTAAATTGTCTTCTAATAATATTCTTCACTGAAATAAAATGTGCAGTTTTATACAGAAAACTGAATAAATACAATTATCGCCTTTAATCAAATCACTTGCAAATAAAAATTAATTAAGAAACGAACTAATGACACGAAGATTAAAACATAAAAATGTCAATTATAAAAATCAGGAGAACATAAGTTATAACACAGCCCACGATTCGATAACATTGATTACATGGTCACCCCTCCCCTCCTCCCACCACCACCCCAAAAAAGAGGGGTAGGGGGTCCCCTACCTGTCACTTCCATCAAATGCAAACCCTGACACCGAGAATAAACTAAGATATTTTCACCAAAACACCATAATTTTCCAGGTCAGTTCTTACTGAAGGATTAAATGTTCAAATTATATTAATCCCTAAATAAATCTGATTTAAATCCTATGGAATCTGTCGATCCTTTGACGTATTTCATCAATATTCATCATAAATTAATGATCTTATAACTTTGTTGCCTCCTTCATGAAAGCAGGAGGAGAAGGGTGGGGAATGAAAAACTGAGAGGGTGTTGAGAGAATCATGAGAGAGAGAGAGAGAGAGAGAGAAGAGAGAGAGAGAGAGAGAGAGAGAGGGTGGAGGGAAGGGAATGACTAAAGAAACAGTCATTACATGAAACTAAAACCGTCTTCAAATCTCTTATACATATACAGAGCAAATTTTTCTGAGAATATCCGTCTAACAAATAGCGCAATATTACAGTAATAATATCTGGTTGTATTATCTGGAATATTCCCTAAGGCAATATTAAGTTCCAGTATTCCAATCCAGCTGACAGAGTAGTAGACATTTTACAAAAGCAAGCACCAAACAGTTTAAAAATACGTTTTGCTCAGCTAAGTTGCAACGAACGAGCACCCTCCCAGTCAGGGTGTAATGAGATTGTGATAGCCCTTCGAAGAGTTTCTTTGGGATATGTTCATTTGATGACAAAACTAACTTTCATTTGTTCTGTTAAACGGAGAGGTGACAGGAATATATAATTCTGTGTCTTTATCTAGCCCGGGCCAGAAGAAACCAAGGAGCAAAGAACGCCTCTTGAAGAGAGGAAGGTTATGAGAATCGGAACATCACTGGGAGCTGGGCAAAGAAGCAGATGCAACACCATCAACTGCAACCAGGGCGTTGTATCTGTTATACTTTGGGATAAAAAATGAACTTGCAAGATCTACGTTTTGTCTAGACTGGATCTGGAGGAGACGATGGGGGTGGGGGATGGGGAAGGGGAGGAGACAGAAAGAGGGGGAACGGATGGGGGGAGGGAGTAGAGAGAAAAGAAAGAGGGTGAAATACGAAGAGAGAAAGAATACAAGACTAAAGTCTAAACTAACGACCATCTCAAGTATATACAGTCACAATGGTCAGTGGAGCGATGGCGCCTCTCCTCTCTCTCTCTCTCTCTCTGTCTCTCACAATCCACAAACCAAGGCAATAAACCACCAATGATGAATGATCAAATGTTAATCTTTTGGAGTGAGGGTGCAGGCCCCATATGCTCATGACCTTATAGATGATCAATGTAACTTAATTATTTTATGGCCACCGGCCCAACTAATGAACACACCGAGTGGATAGTGCATCTTGATGAAAATCATGCCTATGCTGCTATTCCATTTATTTATGTTTTATTTTGAAACAATTCTTAAGAGCCAGGACCATTTTTTTAAGTGAAGGCCGACGGAGTTGGCTACTTAACCGCCTTTTCCTGGCTTACATAAACAACTATTCAAAACACTTAACTATAAATATGACTTTGAAATTAAAGTCACAAGATGACGTCATTTCCGCCTACTTTCCAAAACATTTTAGCCCAAACCTCAAGTCAGACTGTTGTAGGCTTAGGCAACACTGAACCACCCACCTGGCCTCTCCGGCGCCCTCTAACTCGGGGCCAAAGTTCCGACATAACAGCAGAGAGCAAAGTCCACAAACTGCTATGAAAGAGCTGTTTCCTGAGGACTCTTGGCACTCAATGTGATTTTTATTTTTATTTTGGTGGAGGGGGGCGGGGGGGGGGGGCGCTGAAAAATGATACCATAGATATAGATTTGAGAATTTTTTCTTTTTTCCTGACAGTGTGAAACTGTCAGCTGCTATTTTAATTCACGAGGAATATAGACAAAATTCTTTGTATTCATTATGTAGCTGCATCTTCGCTCGTAATGTATAACAATATGAAGACTATGATCGTCCTTGAAATAAACCTGTGTACAGAGAAGAATATGTATGAAGATTATGTACGGAATACTTCTACGTGTTCATAACAGTACCCTGTGCGTATGGATATATGTGTAGATACCGTTACTTAAGTCTTGTAATTATGCCACGTATATACATTCTCAAAATACCCAACACCACAGTGCATGCCCATTGCCATGTCTAGAGAATGCCCGGGCACTCCAAATTTCGCGAGGAGGGAAAGCTTGCAGAATTTCACCGAAAATTCTCTCTCTCTCTCTCTCTCTCTCTCTCTCTCTCTCTCTCCTCGGTCCAATATCGCTGGACCCAGCAAGTTGGAGGGGGAGCAGCAGGAGCAAGAGGAGATGATATCGGCAGAAGATCCTGAGGAACTTTATTGGTCTTTTTAAGTAGAATTTATCTCCTGAAGTTCCAATACTTTTTCATTGGGGGGGTGGGCGGGGGGGGGGGGGGTGGTCCGGATAAACGTCGAAAAAAAAATGATGCAGGTTAATTGATATCATTTAGTATACTTTTCAATGTAACGTGAACTCATTTAGATTGATTCTTCTACCTCCACTGACCTTGAACTTTGACGTCAAACGTTGCATCGCATTTCGGCCGCTTGTACTCAGTTTTCTTTGGAATCAAATGACGATATTTTTGTAATCCACCACAAAATGTAGTATTATTGGACAACCTTTTAATTTTTTTATAGAACTTAGTCAACTAATATATTATCACCCAAAATGAGACGTACACGTAAAATAAAACTTTAACCAACAAAAAAAAGCTACATGTTCACGAGTAGGAAACTCTCAAGTACATCAGGTCTGCTCATTATCTAACCTTCGGTTTAAATCGCCTGCACTCATCTATAAGATCAACCTTTTTTTGTCGAATTGCAAAACTGACATCTGTTGTCATTTTGATCCAGAATTGTCTTTTGGGCGATGCGACGAAGTTTCCCAGTTGACCTTTGAGTAATATCATTGGGCATTTCCGTCCCATTATACGTAAGACAGGCTTCTCAATTACTCTTCCACAAACACTATAGGATGCGTTTTTTCTCAGAATAATTATAAGCAACTGGAAGAGAAAGAAACCGTTTAGCACGTCAACAAACACCAGAAGAATCTAATTTTCAAAAGAGTTCAGACTAGGCCTATCTTGGAATATATTATTATTTCAAAAGATGTAAGTGAAGGCCTATCTGGGAACAGATCATAACCCCAAAGCCCCAATCCCCTGGGCTAGTTGTCTATCGTGCATTCGTATGTATGCAAATTGGCCTCACCCGATTCGTCAACATCACGAGGAAATCCCAAAGTCGGAATGCGCTGGAATGACGTCCGAAGTCAAAATTCATTTAATTCACTTCAGGCAAATAATATATTCAGAATAAGGCTAAATGACCGCTAGGCATATGCAGTTATTAATACATTTTTTTCGTATATGACATTGTATACATAAATACATCTATTGCAAGTAACATATGTGTATAGATAGATAGATAGATAGAATTACAGGACCTACTTAAACAATTGTACCTAATGGAGATTTTTCACAAAAGATAAAAGATTTCAAGGGCTAATCTGTCCCCATCCTCCGGTAGACATAACAAAAAATCCTGATTAAATAGGTCCATAATCTTTGTACGGATAAACAAGACAACTTTGTAAGTGATATATATATATATATATATATATATCATATATATAATATATATATATATATATATATATATATATAGATATATATATATATATATATATATATATATATATATATATATCTTACCCCCCTAACAAAACACTCTCTGCAAGCATTGTCAACTAGGCGAATGATTTCACATAAATACAAAAAAATGCTATTCATTTCCCAAACCAGATGAACATAAAATGGAACAAAATGATTAATTAGTCATATTTGAAAAACAAGTCTGCCCCACAAAGAACTGTAAATTATCATTCCACTCTCCTGGATTAGTGTAAGTAATCAAAGTCTCAAATTGTCAACTGCTACATTTCAATAGTCAAGCTTAGGGAATACTGTTTCTAGAATAATGACATGGGACCCATCTGTAACAAAGAGACATATTCATTATATTCCCACTACACAATGTTAAATAAATGTACACACTTCATACTTCTCTCTTTTCAAAGGCAACTGTTTCTAAGTTATTTAAATATATGCCATACCTACTGATGGGCCTTGCCTCAACACCTGGTGTCCTCTGAACTGTCTTCCTTCCTATCTCAAAAGAATGTGTGCTTTTCTCTAAAGTGTCTCGAGCGGCCGGACCTGTCATGCACCTGTCATGTCATGCACCTTAAGATCGCCCATGGCAACAGTTCGAACAGCCATCAGCCCAATAATGCACACACATTCAAATTCCTTAGTTTCCATTAAGAAGACTATCTCTAAGCGCACTGTCTCCAAGCCAGAGAAGCTGACATCGCGTAATTCACTAACACATCAATTTATCCCAATGATATATATATATATATATATATATATATATATATATATATATATATATATATATATATATATATATATAATATCACACACACACACACACACATCATATATATATATTATATATATATATATATATATATATATATATATATATATATATATATATATATATATATATATATATATATATGTTAGATGGAAAAGGGCAATAATTAATAATATATTTAATATGCCATTGTGATGTGCTGTGACTTTTTTAGAATGCGCAGATTCATTGCTTTTAACTTCCCATAGAGACAGAGTCTGAAGCAATGACCTGAGAAAGCTGATAAATAATTTCTGGGATGGTGTGATACGAAGATGCTTATTTAAGCGGGTCAACGTTCATTCTGTAGTTATGTGAGTTCACGAGGGCTAGTTCAAGGTGCCTTTGAAAACTGGCTGTGACCAGTTAATTGGGGCGTTGACGAAGAGTGTGAGTTCGTGTGTACGTGTGCGCCTCTTCCGTTCATAATGGCATCTTTAGCCAAAACTATGGGAGGCTTACGGAGAGGTCTGTGCGAGAAAGGCAGAGCCACGATGGCGTGTGCCAAAGAGTTTCCTTGAACAGAGTGTGTGATTTTCCAGGCTGTAATGGGTAAGTGTTATCATACTTTAGCCAAAGGGATGGCTTGTTTGATATATTGTAAAGATGTTCCATTTTTTTACTTTGTCTTTACAATTGTGTGTCTGCTCACTAGTGTGTTCTCCTGTCTTTCAAACAGGCGGTTCTAGTGAGGGGACCGAGTGTCCTAGTGAGGGGACTGTATTTTGGAGAAGAGATAATTGGTGTGACTAATTACTGATTAAGACATTTAAATACTGGGGGGTTATCTGAGTGGTTTGTCTGTGAGACTTGAATTATTATCTTTCCATTGTTGATCCTGTAAGAACTTGAGTTATTCAACTAGTACTTTACTTTGAATAAATACTATAATTTTTGTAACTCCGACTCTAATTTAGTGACCTGATGGAATGGAGAGAGAGAGAGAGAGAGAGAGAGAGAGAAGTGTAACCAGTTTGCCTTAACGCAATGGCTATACGCATACCAAATATTAAATACCAGGGGGGCGATGTCCTTTGCAGGTAATAGTTGGTGTCAGTGGATAGGTAACATATATATATATATATATATATATATATATATATATATATATATATATATATATATATATATATATATAGATATATAGTGTGTGTCTAGTAAGGGGATTTTAGTTTTTGTAAGATGCAACTTCCCAACAGAAGACTTAGAAGGTAAAATTAAAAGAAGAAATTAAAACTCTTGTATCTTTTACCTGTAAAGAAATTGCTTCTGTACATAAGGTTTCTCAAAGCCTATGAGGTAAATTTGACAATTTTTCCAGAAAAAACGAGAGTGAGTGGAAAACTTGTGATAAGTTCCGAATTTTCTAATCAATTATCCCTTCCTAAGAAAAATGAAGGAAAGGATAATAGAAAGGAAGAGAAAGAGCAGTACTCACACGAGGGGGATTAATCACAAGAGTATAAAGAGGTGCTGCGATTTTGGTTATTTCTTTGATTTCATCTGGATTGAATATACAAAATCCCAGATTTTTTTCTATTTCAAAACCCAATGTCCGTCTATCTTCGGACAACATCATCAGAAACTAAAAAACAAAAACGAATTTAACTCCATGGACGAAGACGACGCCATCGTGTCCTCCGAATGCAAGAGTGTTCTACTGAATATAGCACCATACTTCTTTCCCCTGCCTACTCGACAATATCCCGGAAGATGGATGACAGATAAACCTCGTTTAATCTGACAGAATCCCCGTAGTTCCTAGGCCATTTGATATACTTTAACTTTGACCGCTAACTGGTGATAAACTAACTTCCTTCCTTTTGGAAAACGATAACCTGTATAATGTCTTGAATCAACATTTTATATCTTCTGATACTCTGTTCAACTTTGACAGTAAACTTAGTGATGAACTTATTTCTTTAGGGAAAAGACAAATTACACAATTCTGGAATCAACAGATGTCTTCAGACATCTGTTGATTCCAGATTTACTTTGGCGGTAAATTTGGTGATAAACCAACTTACATTCTTTCGGAATTCGAATTGGAATACAAAATTTAGGCCAATGGCCAAGCGCTGGGACCAATGAAGTCATTCAACGCTAAAAGGGGACACTAAGAACATAAAGGTTTGAAAGTTGTAACAGAAGGAAAACCTTTTGCAGTTGAAGCTCTGTGAAACATCTGTCAGGAGAGGGTTGACGAAAGTAAGATGGAAGAAAGTGAATATGAAAGGATGTATAGTAAAAGGAATGAAAGGGGTGTCAGCTATGGGTCGAATGGACGCTGCAAAGAACTTTAAGTGATCCCCACAGTGCACCGCGTGAGGTGCATTGATGGCACTACTCTCTAAGTGATGTATTCTTTTGGAAAACGATCAACTATGCAATTCTGGAGTCAACATAAAAAATAAAATAAATAAAATAGTGAACAAACAAAAACAAAAGCAGACATTTGATGTTAAAGAAACCTCACATTTGACATTTGAATAATTAGTTCACAAAAGTAATGGAAGATCTTATCTTATATTTGGTCACGAGACACGAGAAGCAAATATTTGCTTAGACACCTGCGTTCAAATAGATGTCCTTCACTGAAGAATTTCTACATTATTTATGTACCATAATTCATGTACTATAATAATTTTCGTACCAGTTAACATGAATAATTTATGTACAATTAAAAATGAAACTCCAAATAATTGTATGTTGCATACTCATTGTAAATACGCCAATTATATGAGAGAGAGAGAGAGAGAGAGAGAGGAGAGACGAGAGAGAGCGAGAGAGAGAGAGAGAGAGAGGTTTGATGAAGCTTCGTTAACCACGTAATGGTTTCTTCACACCACAGTGAAACATGTCAAATACACGTCGGAAACCTATTCCATACATGTTGAAAACAAGTCACCAGCCGTAACAGGAATACGAATCTTTGGCACATGCTGGATAATCAAATGAAGCACCGGTTAGGACAACCAACAAGTCGATAACAAGTATTCAAGTTTGTGATGTGTCAGTGATAAGTTGTAAACATATAACTGACACATCACAAACTTGAATACCTGTTATCGACTTGCAGTTGTGAGGCAACCTGAACCTGATAAGGTTCAACAAAACAATCTTTAAGAAGCCAATCAGCCAAAGCTTAGAAACCACCTCAGGCACAAAGTCAAGGGTGTGGGGCTGGCAACTGCATCCCTAAAAGATCTGTAAATTAACCAGAATGCTGTACTTTTGTGGAACCACCCCTCCAAAAGGGCGATAATGATGTATATTGATAATTTCGTTTATATTAGAGATTTCTCGGATGCCTCAAAATGGGATTTGCAGATGTGGATACATTTTTTCAAAATTTGCGGATGTGGATGCGGATATCAATTTATTGAATTTGCGGATGTAGATGTGGATATTTGATGACCATACCTGTAAATCTAAATAATTCATATATATTAATTTGTTAAAGACGATTTTCAGCCACATCATTCAAAGTTATGTGTACCGTATGTTATTTGATGTACTAAATGAATGTAAAAAAAAGTGATACTCCTGTATGAGTGTGTAAACTTTCATGTTCATTACATGGTAAGGGTAACAAAACTAAGAGCCATTCTTCGCATGAGAGAAGAGAGAGAGAGAGAGAGAGAGAGAGAGATAAATTTCCCTAAAAAATGCAATACCCTGCCATTATGATTACAACAGCTGTAAATGACATGAAATTACAAAAAACAAATATGCTTTAAAACAAATAAGCCATAACTGAGCTACTTATAAAGTAAATACTGTATGAAATGTTTAATTGTGTATCATCATATTCAGTATAATAAAACAAAAAAGCCAAATTTAGCAATAAAGTCTACTTTTAGCTATGATGTATGAGTATGAACTATTGAACACTGAGCAATGGGTGATATCCGCACATCCACTTCCTCAAACTGCAGATACGGATGTAGATATTGCTTCCGATGCTGATGCGGAAGTTAATTGTTAATGCAGATGCGAATTCATAAAAAATACGGATAATCCGCGGATGCGGATATCAGCTACATCTCTTTCTATATAATTGCTAAAACACAGCCCTAACTATGACCACTTTTTGAGTGTCATTTCCCGCAACAAACTCGAGAAGAAGAAGAAACTGTATCCACTGCCAATATGTCGCTGTTCCTGGACCACTAAAGGATTAATTAGTTTATTACCTTTGTTGAATTTATGACCAAAATTATTGCAAGAATGAAGCTACCTGGATTTGAACAGATTGGGGCGTTTAAGGTTATATCAATTCAAACGAATACACACACATATATACAATATATATATATATATATATATATATATATATATATCTATATATATATATATATATATATATATATATATATATATATATATATATTATTCCCTATAAATCTACTTGGGTCAGGCATTAGCAAAGGCCCCTGTTAACTTATCATGCAGTTATATTGTTCCATTCCTGTCATGTATGCAACCATATCAGTTTTCTGATTAACTCCGCGTATTTCTGCTGCAGTTTGCCCCCTACGAGACAGTAGGTATCTGCCCTTAGCCCTAAAAGCCCATTGGTATTTGTTCAAAAGCTCAAGTCCACTGGTACTGAGAGACCTGTCATTGTCAAGAGCCCTCAGCACCATCTGTTGTCTCCTACAGACAACTTCTCGTCTCTCTTATCCTAGGCTGATGATGACTGCCATCAAGGCCTGTCACTTTTTCTCTCTATCTCACAATCTTTCTCCATGTACTATGTTAGTACGTATTTACGTGAATGTGAAGGTGTTTTAGATACAATATCTAACACAAAATGCAACAAAGGGAAAGAGATAACAGAATAAAGACAAGAAAAACATAAGGAAAATTGAGGAAATTAGTACTACGATACCGAGTCTGAAATCCTTCTTCACATATCTGACTCATTATCCTGTACAGTAAGATAAATCAACCTCTGGTGCTTCTGATTTTATTGCGAGAGAGAGAGAGAGAGAGAGAGAGAGAGAGAGAGAGAGAGAGAATCCACGCAGATTCAAGACTTGCTTTAAAAAAAGCGACGAAAGAAAATGGGAATTAATAGACGGGGGACTAACGAAATATTTCCAATCAAGAAATGGTAAGTATTATTGCATCCGAGTAAGTTATATATAAAGACTTAAATTTATATCGAAGGGGAGAGAGATGAAAGAACGATAAGATAAAACAAACTGATAAGAAGATATTGGAATTCGTACTTAGAAATAAATCAGTTCAGGCTAAAAAAGTGAAACTTACTAGAAGAGGGAAGAACTTACATGGAAACAGAAAACGGAGGAAGGCGTTATGAAGCTTAATGGAATATACATAGAGAATACATCAGGAAATATACATAGAATATACATCAATCCTCGGGGATATGAATCCTTAGGATCTCCAAACCTTTGGCGAGAACTATATACGAATAAGAAACATAGAAACAACAATAAAATGTCAAGGGAGGAATATCTTCCATCTGTAACATTCATTTGCACAATAACACACTCACACGCACAATATTTTTGCCAGGCAGCTACCGAGCCAAGCTACTAAGCCACTAACCTTCTCCATCCGCAATCTGGGCAAATCTAGCTTTGGTTCTTTCGTGGATGGTTGATCACCAGTGATTAACAATTATCACTGAGAATGTTGCCTAATAAATAATTTTGATAACTATAAAATGTACTTAAAAATATACTCATTGCTTCACAGTATTCTGAGAGAGAGAGAGAGAGAGCTTCTTTACCTAACATTTTAGTTCATTCATATCAATTCTTGATCTAAACACGTAAATGTTGGCAGTAGAGAGAGAGAGAGAGAGAGAGAGAGAGAGAGAGAGAGAGAGGGTGAAATCACGTAGGGCCAATTTGTCCCCCAAAATGGGGTGAGCCTCTTAACCTAATCTTGCCTCCGGCCATAAAAGTGACCACAGCCTCGGAATTTTCAATGATGGCAACAACGAGCACCGACTCGTCCTCCTCCTTCTCCGACATCTTCATGGAATGAAACTGTCCAGACGCTGCCCAGATCCCGATTGGGGGATTTACTAGAATTTGAGGGAGGGTGAGTTGGGATAAGTAAACACCATCCCCCCAAAACTCCAGTCTCTCTCTCTCTCTCTCTCTCTCTCTCTCTCTCTCTCTATCTCTCTCTCTCTCCATTCTCTCTTCGCCATGAACAAAATTGAGACAATCTCCGCAAAAATTAATTATCCATAAGAATATCCACAACGCTTGATAAATAGGAAACTTATAATGATGTTTTAATAGTTCCCATACATGCTCAGTTAGTTCAAACATGAAAGAAAGTCAGCCCTCGTATTCATACGTATGCACATATGAATATGCATAAGTATACAGCATCTGTCGGTTATTTTTCAAAATTTATGATAATTCCACTGGACTATATTTTCTTTTCCTCTTTCATATTATCAGTTGCTCAAACATTTCGTAATAAACATTTTATTAATCATCTCGAGGAATGAATGGAACATAAACAATTGGGCGATGGCCAGTCCTGCCTTCCTCAGCCTATGAAGAGAGAGAGAGAGAGAGATCCACAAGAAGGCGCGAATGAGTAAACGATGTCTCGGTCCAAAACATTTCTAAAAAAAGAAGAAGAGAACAGGAAGACGAAAACTCTCGAATACAGACGGATTCTCTATTGGAAACCGAAGCATTCTTCTTCTTCTTGAAACCATTCGAGGGAGAAGACAGAACCTTCAAATATCCACAACAACGAAAAAGC
Source organism: Macrobrachium nipponense (assembly GCF_015104395.2). Classification (NCBI taxonomy): domain Eukaryota; kingdom Metazoa; phylum Arthropoda; class Malacostraca; order Decapoda; family Palaemonidae; genus Macrobrachium; species Macrobrachium nipponense. The sequence goes on from NC_087214.1 coordinate 22,932,411, forward strand.
AGCGGCAAATATTCGGGTACATACGGAACCTCTAAGCCAGGTGACGAGGAGAGAAAATAGTTAAGGCACAAAAAAACGCGCGCCACTCTCTCTCTCTCTCTCTCTCTCTCTCTACTCTCTCTCTCTCTCTACTCTCTCACACGATCTAAATATACACAGCATTACTATATTAAGAAATATATTATATTATTATTATTATTATTATTATTATTATTATTATTATTATTAATTATTATTCAGAAGATGAAAGCTATGCATAGGGAAAAAGCTTCCAAAGAATATTAAGGTGTTCATTAGAGAGTCGTAGCAGAAGTTAATCTTACTACTACTACTATTAATAATAATAATAATAATAATCATCATCATAATAATAATAGACTAAGAAAGACAGTTATCCAAAACCCAGGGAAATATGATCATGATAAAGAAAGCAGAAAGATGATCAGGTAAGACATCCCCAATCACAAGATCTGCAATGAACCACTGATTGGGGAATCTCTCTGGAAGGGAATATAGCTGTCAGGTATGACATACGGGGAGGGGGTCCTCCTACAGAATACCTCTATCCACCAACCCTTCCCCTTCAAACCTCCCAGAGAGAAGAAACAAAAGGACTCATTTCCTCTTCCTTCCTCCAAAGCAAAGGAGGACATAGAACAAACCAAGAATCTCAGCATTGATTGTCACTTGTTTGTTCCTCGTTTGTTTTCGATTCTCCTGAGACGGGAGAAGGACTGCCCCGCCAGAGGGGATGGCCTTCTTAAAGAAAGCCTTCCTCTCTAGCTTGGTTGGGCGCCTCTCTCCTGCAGGACTCTCGCCGGGAGGAATAAGGAATGGATCCTGTGCCTGGTGTCGATGGATTGCAGAAGGATATTGATGTTTGTGCATGAAGCACACAAACATGCACAAACACACGGTCTCTACGTCAAACTACTTGGAGTAATTATGATACATTAAAAACACAAAAATATAGACAGGTATCTTTAGAAACATCTTTTCGACTTCGAAACAATACTTGACCGAAATAAAACACTGCAGATTCATTAAGGTTGACAAACATTCTCTCTCTCTCTCTCTCTGGCTATGTATAGTGTGCAAATGCACACTATACATAGCCATGAAAACCCTTCAACAACCCAAAATGTGCCTTACAATAACTGCCTCTCCTTTTCACAAATGAAAAGAAAATCCTTCCGGAGATTTTGAGCCAAATCTATGCATGCAAATGTAGAGACAGGAGTTTCTATTTACAAAATTTCCAATCGGAGAGAGAGGAGAGAGAGAGAGAGAGAATCCTTCTTTAGCTTTAGCTTACATTTATTTAAGTCTTGACGACCTAAATCCTCACAGGAAGTCAAAATCACGTAGGGCCAATTTGTCCCCCAAAATGGGGTGAGCCTCTTAACTTAATCTAAAAGTGACCACAGCCTCGGAATTTCCAATGATGGTAACAACGAGCACCGACTCCTCCTCCTCCTTCGATATCCTTTCATGGAATGGAACTGCCCAGACGTTGCCCAAATCCCGATTAAAGGATTTACTCAAATTTGAGGGAGGATAAGTTGGAATAGATAATAATAACACGAGAAGAATTACCACCCTTCCCGCCTTCCCGCTAATCTCCTCCTCTCTTCTCTCTCTCTCTTCTCTATCTCTCTCTCTCTCTCTTCTCTCTCTCTGGTGAGTCTTCAGCGCCAGAGACTTCAGCGCCAGGATGATAACTGCATCCCCTCCTACGAATCTGTGAAGAAACCTCCTCCCGAGAGGAGCAGAATTCCCTTGTCTGATCCCTCATGACCATCTCTCCCTCCCTCCTCTTTCTGACTGACAACCAACAGACTTTTTTTTTATAATTTATTTATTTATGTTTTGGTTAGATACAAATCTCAAGTTTCCAAATAACAAGGCCTCAAGATCCAGTGGTATCAAGTTGAAATAACTATTACATCATCATTAAGAATAGAAATCCGTCTTCGATGCCCCTATTTAGACTGATCAGAAGAACAAGTAATAATTACTAAATTATCTTTAACTCCAGTTACAATTACATTTCTCTCGTTATTTCAAAAGCCTCATAATCAATATTCATCAACAGCTACTTAACACATCAACAGATCTAATCAATCCAGTACAAGCACAAGAAACCACTCAGAATATGACCTACAGTAAAATATTCCTTGATAAATAATTTATGTAGATCCATACTCTTGAATCTTGTAGAGAGATTGCCTCAGTGCATCTCTGCAATCCTTTCAGTCCCCATCCTTGACATAAAGGGCTTTCATTTCCATTTTAATATTTCAGGTTAAATGCAGTCTGGGTCCGTCCATTGATACGGAAATTATATAAATTCTGGATACAGAAGCAGAGTTATATAATTGGGTTCACAATGGATTCTCCAAATACTTCATCATCCAAAGAAGTATAACTGCCTGGGCTATAACCAGCATGTTCCACTCACGTTTTCGTTCATTTCCTTAGTGAAATTACGTTCTATTTTGTCTTGGTTTAAAGTTATACTAACGAATAACAAAATATTCACTAACAAGAGGGCATTTTACACCCATTTGCCAAAAACAGCGACACCAGAGCTTTTTCTTCCAAAACTTTTAACAAAAGAAAACCGATCCGTTTACAAGAGATTTCTTTGATGATGAGATTATTTTACTTTGGATAAAATTTGAAAAGAAAATTTTGAGTCAAGTTAATAATTATTATTTATAATTATTTCATCTGATTATTGTGCCACATTAATGATCACGTGGGAATTTTTTTTAGAAAAATAGCTTTTCGAAAAATTAATTAATAATGTAGCTGGGCGAGTGGACCCAATACTTTGTAGCTAATTATTTCGCTGTTGAGTTACACAGCTAATCACGACGGTAATTGTGATAATTTTTGTATGAGCGTAATTAGAAATATTTTATTTAGACTTTTGGGACTACGAAGTGGAATGGTGTTCAAAGTTGAAAAATCAATATGGAGGCTGTTACAAGGATCAGAAATAATAATAATAATAATAATAATAATAATAATAATAATAATAATAATAATAATAATAATAATAATAATAATAATAATAATAATAATAATAATAATAATATGATAATAATAATAATAATAAGAATAATAATAATAATAACAGAATAAGACAGACTCAGGGAAAGATGATGATGATGAAAAAGAAAGGTGAAGGAAGATCGAAGACCTGCAATGAACCACTGATTGGGGAATCTGTCTGGGAGGGAATATAGCTGTCAGGTATATCACACAGGGAGGCGGTATCCCCCTACAGTAATCCCTGTATCCACCAACCCCTCCCCTTTCCCCCTCGCCCCATAAAATATTATATCAAACGATGACAGATTTAACCAGGAACATTCAAATTCCTTCTGAAGATTTTGGATTCCCGTGGATTCTATGATCAATTTCCCCTTCAAAAGTAAATTAATTTCTTCCCTACAAAAATTACTTCCCCCTAAAAACCAGATTCATTTCGCCATAAAAACTGATTAGTTCCCTCTAAATAGAAACAAATTTCCCCTAAAAAACTGATTACTTTTCCACACAAAAAAAATTTTACCCTACAAATTTTTTCCGCTTAAAAAATCATTTCATCCTAAAAAATCCAGACTCACTTCCCAATAAAAACAGAATCGTTTCCCCATAAAAAATCCATTTCCTATCCCACTAAAACAAAAATTAATTTCCCCTAAAAAACTATGCATTTCCCACTAAAAACCAGATTCATTTCGCCCTTAAAAACGATAATTTCCCCCTAAAAAACAGATTCATCTCCCCTTTAAAAAAGGATTAATTTTCCCTAAAACGGATTCATTTCCCCTAACAAAATTCACTTCCACTAAAGACAGATTCACTTCCATCTAAAAACACAGATTCATTTCCCCCTAAAAATACGGATGGATTTCCCAATAAAAACATAGATTCATCTCCCCCCTACCATAAATAAAAACTCATATCCCCTGTAAAATACAGATTCATTTCCCCCTAAAAAACAAACACACACACACACACACTTAAAGACAATAACTGATTCGACTCCTCCATCTCTTCTCCCTCTCCACGAATCCCACCCTGACACCGACGACACAGCAGCAGCACAATTCCCCAGGCAGACACACCAATGGAATTATTCCCTCGTTCGGAAGCCGAAGGTATATGGATGCCTTCGCTTCAAGGTTATCAGGAGACAAGGTCAGGGGGCGTAGGAAGGAGGTTCTCCGGCAGGAAGGAAGGAAGGAAGGATTTTCTCCTGCCAATGTCTCTGAAGATTCTCTTGCTAAGGGTGCGACAGTTTTCTCAAAGGACTTGATGTGTCTGTCATTCACATGTCAATGTTAGAAAATATTTAATAACTAAATAACTAAATAATAAATAATAAACCAACTTAGTATATTATATAAAAACCTACAACAATAAAACTCTCCAATCAGCCCGTATTCCTTAACCCAAATATTTAATAATAATAATCACCTTAATAACAATAATAATTTTTATTTCAGCTCGAGGCCATACACATAACAGAAAACAAAGTAACAGACACTCGGCACTTTTAATTTCGTTTAATTAGGCGCCAAATTGCAAGCGTAGTCAAGATCAATTTTAGCCATTAACAGCTGAGGTCATTAGCATACTTGATTTCAGCAAATATCTGGGGAAATCCCAGTCCATTTGCATCTCTAATTATCGAGAGAGACAGAGAGAGAGAGAGAGAGAGAGGACGAGAATGAGAGAGGGGGAGGAGAGAGAGAGAGAGAGAGAGAGAAAGAGAGTCCTTCCCCTACATTTTAGGTAAACAGAACAACTATTCTTGTCTATAAACACGCAGGTGTTGAAGACCAATACTCATATCCAATCATTTTATGATAGACAATATATACGACGTTCATCCCATAATGGATACAGCCACATTATAGTATAACATGTCATCAACAAACATCGGCAACTTATCTCAAACATATCACAAATATGTTGAAACAAGTCAACCACCATAAGTGGAAAACGAACCTTAGACCTATGCTCGATACTCGTATGAAACACTGGACTACTAAGAAGTCGCTAATTTGTATTCAACATGTTAGTGATATGTATGTGACGTGTTGACATGTTTCCAAGAGATTCCCAGAAACTGGGATGAATTTGGAAAGAGATTCGGCGTCTTCTGTTGGTCGAGTGTTTCTGGATCAATGCAACACACCATGGGCCTCATATCATAAGTGCAATGGGCACTTGCGATCATATCTTACAAAGTTCCAGTATGCATTTGACTTCTTCTATCTATTTATGTCAGAATACTATATTCCTTATTACTCTTCTGTGACGAAAGGAATTCCTACTTCTCAGACAAATGAAACAAAAGTATCCAGTCATTTTCAACAACAAAATTAGGTCCTTCAGTCTGAAGTTTCCGACATCGTGTACAACGTCAGCATTATCCAGAAGCAGAAGCAATATTACATTTTATGGATGACCCTAATCCATGACTCCATACCCCCGCCCACCCACATCCCTCTCAACCAAACCCCCTCCTGCCTGAGCTTGGTGAAATAAAGAGTGGAATTTGAAGGGTGGGCTCTTTAGGAGAGGACGCTGGACTGATGGGAAACCTGGCCCTTATACTGAACGGATTATGGAAAGAGTGGACGATAGTATTTTACACTGACGTAAAATTAGAATATTCTACAGTGAGTTGAAATGACAGTATTGTATAGAGCGATTGTATTCTAAAGTAAGTTGAAACTGTTGTGTTGTATAGAGAGTTAAAATACTTCTCATATTGAGTTCAAACGACTGTATTCTATAGTGAGCTGAAAAGATTGTACTATATGGTCAGTTGAAATCGGCATATTTTAAAGTTGAAACGACGGTATTGTATAGCAATAGTATTTTACCCTTAGGTTTTTCAGAGATGTCAGTCAATATTAACCTTAATAGTTCCTTTACTCTATTATACGACTTTTACCTCTGCCTGGTAACAGATTTTATATCCAATTAATTTCTGTCGGCATAGAATCCCTTGGCCAAATAGACTTATTAACTGATAAGTTTCCATACATATTATGGTCTCACTCTTATGTTTGCCTGAAGTATTCTATTCGTGTGTCATATGACACCTCAGGACTGGAAAGCTCTAGGTAGAAATTAACCTCAGTTTTCTACGATGTATGCCTATGGAGGAGAGAGAGAGAGAGAGAGAGAGAGAGAGAGAGAGAGAGAGAGAGAGGTTCACTTGCTCTTCCTCCAAAGCAACGAAGGACGGAAAGAACAAACGAAAGAACAAACGATAAGACTCGGCGTTGTTTGTCAGTCGTTTGTTTTCGATCCTCTCTCCTGCCACGGGAGGAGGACTGTCCAGGCAAAGGATCTCTCTCCCTTGAACGAGTCCTTCCCTTTCTCGCTTGGTTGGGCCGCGCCTCTCTCCTGCAGGACACTCGTCTCGTCGGTAGGAATAAGGAATGAATCCTGTGTCAGGTGTCTATGCATTCAAGAGGTTAATTGATGCATATGCACCCAACAGGTTTAACGAACACACAAACATCCACAAACACTGTTTCAAACGTCCAAACAACTGGAGGTAATCACGATAAAAAAATAATTGAAAAGAAAATTGTTTCGATTTTATAACAATACATGACCGAAATAAAACTGCAGATTGAATAAGCTCAACTGAGAAAGAATCTCTCTCTCTCTCTCTCTCTCTCTCATTGGTATGCAAATGCACACCTATGAGAGAAATAAAAACACTGTACAGCGAACTAGCTTGAAAAAGAAGCTCGCTCGCTCTCTCTCTCTCACTCTCTCTCTCTCACTCTCTCTCTCTCTTGTGAGAGTTATGCAAATGTATACAATATACTTAGCCACGACCAAAATTGACACATTGGACGGTGAATTGCCCCGAGAAAGGAGCGCTCTCTCTCTCTCTCTCTCTCTCTCTCTCTCTCTCTCTCTCTCTCTCTCTCTCTCTCTCCTAAGAGATATGCAAATGCACACTATATACAAGGCCATGAAAATCCTTTTGGAAGCCAAAACCTGCCTTACAATAACCGTCTCTCCTGTTCACAAATGAAAAGAAAATTCTTCGGGAAACATTAAGCCAAATCTATGCAAATGAAGAGACAGAAGGAGTTTCTGTTTACAAAAGGGAATTGTAGAGAGAGAGAGAGAGAGAGAGAGAGAGAGAGACTTGTATCTCTATATCAGAATCAACCAAGAGCGAGTGACCATTAATCCAAATAACAGTGTGTGTGTGTGTGTGAGAGAGAGAGAGAGAGAGAGAGAGAGAGAGAGAGAGAGAGATTCCTTCGCCCTTTGCAATAATTAAGTGTCCATGGAAAGACCAGGAATGAATTCAAAATATGACCTATGAGTAGTAGTATTACCGAGTCACGAACAATTATATCATGATATCAGTCAGCAGAAGAAGACGCTTTGGAGAAGAAAGACGCACGGATGAAGAAGAGGATCTAATTCAATTATATTATATAACAATTTTTCCTGTAAAAAGTTTCTTAAAAAAAAATCAGAATTGAGGAATTCAGAGAGGGAAGAAAAAGACAAATGCCATTTAGCACAAAGAGGAGGACGAGGCAGAGACCGCACCCTGAGGCAGCCTTCCATAGGAGGCCACAGAGTCTCCGAATCATTTTCATCCTTTTCAGTCTGATGTTTGTTTTCACTCAAAGAAATTAGTTATTTTGATCCATTTCACTTCCCCCATTCAGTCTGTGTTGATGGCTGCCAGTTCTTAGCAAGATAACCAGGGATTGTGTTCTCTGACGTGGGTTTGTGTGCTTGTCCGTTTATAGAACGGAATTGAATATGAAATTGGGGCCAAAGGTCATTCATTCAGTGCTGGAAGGGAAACCAAGTAACAAAGTTTTAAAGGAGGAAAACCTTTTGCAGCTGCACCATGACACAATAGTCAAGAGAGGGTGAGGAAAACAAGATATGAACGGAGGAACAACAAAAGGAACGACGATAGGGGTTGCAGCCAGGAGCCGTAAGGACGCTGCACAGAACCTCAAGTAAAGACTGCAACCTTCAATACAAAAGTCTTCCTTCACTTTGCAGCCTCCTACGCCATAAGCTGCCCAAATTTGACCTTAGTATCTTCTTCTCCCTTCGGTCCTGTGTCATTCTTTTCCACCTTCCCTCTCAATGCCGGGGTTTCTGAACCACACTGTAACTCAATAAGGCTGCAATATCTTATTTATAAAGAATTAGACCATTCGATCACTATAAACCTCTTTACAAAAACCACAGATCTCAATAAACAAAATCAGGGATTTAGTCTTCGAATAACATCAGGATGACTGATGCAGAAACCGCCATTACAGAGTCTCAGTGACTCCCGAACGAGGTGGAACAACACTGCAATAATAAATAACCCTGGGATGAATCCCAGAGGGGGAATCTCATCTAGAACCATCATACCGTCAGCGCGCTTGCCTGGTTTTTACTTTTGATAAATTCATCTGTTTTTCACTTACTCGGGGAGTAAAGCCTGCAAACTACTTTGTTGTTGGGGGAGGGATACGAGGAGGGGGAGGCTTAGGAAAGCCTAAAAAGGTCTCAATAAGGTGTTTCGCATCGAGTTAAAGATAAAGGAATCTGAGGATAGAATATTTATGATATATTTATTAGAGGGGGAGAGAGAGAGAGAATGAACGACTGCAGTAATAATGAAACAGTAGATTTACCGTTTGGAAAGATGAGACTGTTTCTCACAAGAGAACATTCCAAAACCCGAAACCTTTTAACATAACTGGAACTGGAATATAAGATTTAGTCTAAAGCCAAGCGATGGGACTTACAAGGTCATTCAGTGCTGTAAAAAATGTTGAGAATAGTTGGGAGAGGAGTAAGGAAAGCAAAATGGAAAAGAGAATATGAAGGGAGGTACAATAAACGAAATTTAAGGAGTTACAGCAT
>NC_087214.1:22941862-22999362 GCF_015104395.2 Macrobrachium nipponense
AATCTCAGAGGCCAATGGAACCTTAAAGTCAAAGAAAATACTCTCTCAGGTTGATAGCTCTCATTGAAACCTGTCACTAACATGTTGGGAACTTATTGTTCTCATGTCACAAACATGTTGTAGACATGTCGACTTATGGGTACACACAACCAGTGCTTCATAAGATTTATCCAGCAACTACCAAAGATTCGTTCTCAACTTATAGTTGCTGACTTGTTTCCAACATGTTTGTGACATGTATAAGTTGCCGACATGTTTCATTGTAGTGTGGGACCATTTTCACAAGAAATTTCAAAGTACAGACTTTATTGAACACAGTCGGAAACAATGGAAACCTACTTCCCACTACCCTCATATCACAGAAAACATCAGATGGATAAAATAATACAAACTTGGGAAAGTCGACTGTTCGTCAACTGTCTCTGTAGTTGGACAGTTGACCTTCCACTAGATTTTATTACATTTTTCTTCTCATGTTCTAAGGAGTAGAAACTTTGTCGAAGATAATATCTGAAAACCTTTCTACAAAAGTTCCAGTAGTTCAGAGCTAAAATGGAATGTGGGTCTAGCTAAGGGATCAGTAAATGCAGAGGAAAAGAAAACATTAAGTCACAATATGTTATTAGACATATTTACCTGTTAAATATAAAAAAAAATTAAAATTTACAAACAAAAATATACAATAATAAAAATATCTAAAATCGAAGATTGAAAATAAGAATATGCGTCAATGGAATTTAAATATTAATCTGCTATTTATTGAAAATATCAGAGAGAGAGAGAGAGAGAGAGAGAGAGAGAGAGAGAGAGAGAGAGAGCTAAATCCTGAAAAGAATGGAAACTCTTAAACTTTTAGATTACCTTGAACTAACAGGAGAAAAAATAAGGTTGTCGATGTTACTTATCGAGTGAAATAATAAAATTAAAATTACAAATAAAAAAAACCTATGAAATTATCAAGAAAAGGATAATCCAAGAAAAATATCGTAGACACTAAGGAACGAAAGACAAGGACAAATTGTTGAAAGATGAAAAAATTCGAGCCTAATTCCGAGAACTTGAGTAACATGGGGAACCGTTTACGTAGATAACAATAGACAAAATAGCATCTTCAATTACAAAGGGAATAAAACTCGAGAGAAAAGGCCCAGATAAGGTTCCCAAAAGGAGAACTGGAGACCTGGAGAGAACCACTCGAGAGAAAGGCGGAAGGGAGGATTTCCAAAAACCGAGGACAGAAGCAGAAGAGGAACAAGACACTGAAAGGAAACAGGAGGAGGAGGAGGAGGAGGACAGGGGTGCCAACTCAAAAATTGGGAGGTGCAGCCCAAAACTGAAACTTGTATTGTAGGGAGAAACGAAACTGAAACATAAGAGAAACTTAGATCGAAGTGTACAGTTTGGGGCAGAAGGAATGAAACTTGCTTATTTTAAAAATACTAAAATATTAAAATAATATTGATGAAAAAACAGAAATAAACAGGTGGCGTGAGATGACAAAAGAACGTAGCAATTCATTACATCCTTAATACAGTACTCCTTGTATTTTAGATTACTTACGTTTTTATCAATCTATTTATTAATTTAATATATTCTTTTCCTTTTTTAGTAACAGATCTCTTCTTTCTGTATTTCCCTTTACCTCCTGTTACTTCTTTCCAATGAACACCATCATATTCTATGGAAGCTTGAATTTCAAAGTCAACGGCCCGTTTGGATGGCTTGTTCAATATGAAAAAGGTTTATCTTCTAAATATAATAATAATAATAATCATCATCATCATCAAACAACCCACCCATCCCACCTCACCCCATTCACTGTTCAATCCCCAACCCCGACCCCAGCAGAAAGAGTCATTGCAAATAAATATCTTCTCAAACGATACAAACTATTTACACCTATGATCAATAACTTGTTCTCCTGGCAACTGGGCCTCTTTTGCTATCAGGTACCTGTCGGGGTAAAACTGCCTTTTATTTTGCTTATCCTTACGAAAGGCTCTCTCTCTCTCTCTCTCTCTCTTCTCTCTCTCTCGTCTGCTGCTGCGTCGTCCTCTCTCTCTCTTCTTTCTCTCTCTCTCTCTCTCTCTCTCTCATCAAACACGAAAAACGCCCCATAATCTTGGATTGTAATTCCAACCATAGAGAAATTCATTCTCACTCCAGAGAACTTCCGTTCCAAATGTTTTCTCTCGATTTTCATAGACAAACTCAATTTGTCTCTCAGACGTCTGAGCAGTAGCAAAGGCGTTTGTTTCCAGAGAGAGAGAGAGAGAGAGAGAGAGAGAGAGAGAGAGAGAGAGAGAGAGAGAGAGAGAGAGTGTGTGTAGACCCAATTTCAGTATCTCGAGGAAGAAACTCAGTTGAAGGTGTCCATCCTACCTGTTAATTAGGTGTACCTGATCTGACTGACAAGTTTATCTTTAACTAAAACGCTATGTTACTGCTGCTGTTAATAATTTACTTTAAATTTAAGAGCAAAGTATTCGTAAATGAGCTGACTTCAAATTCTTTTATGTAAATAATATAATTGCGATTACCAAGATCATTTCAAGTAATGAAATGTATTTTGGAATGATTTTCGATCTTGAAACTGAATTTCATCTCTCTCTCTCTCTCTCTCTCTCTCTCTCTCTCTCTCTCTCTCTCGTTTTTGTGACACCGAATAAAAACTTGCGTTACTTTCACAAAAATGAAATTGTCTTCTGATAATAATCTTTATTATAAACACATTTTCAGTTATGTACAGAAAAACCAAATGCTGTCACTCAAAAGAACCTCAGAGATTCCACCAAAGACCACCACCATTTTCATGCCAGTTTTGACTGCAGGATTAGAGGATCAAATAAATTCCCAAATAAATTATTTCAAATCCGATGGCATCAGTCGGTCCCTTTGACGGAATTCATAAATATTCAGGAATTCATAAATATTCATAAGTTAATTATCTCGTAACTTCGCTATCTCCCTCATGAAAGCAAGAGGAGAAGGGGAGGAGAGTGAAAAATTGAGAAGGGCGAGAATCAGGGAAAAGAGAGAGAGAGAGAGAGAGAGAGAGAGAGAGAGAGAGAGAGAGAGAGAGAGAGAGAGAGAGGAATGACTATCCATATTCAAAGCAAATACCTATCTAAGAATATCAGTATTACATAAAAAGCTCAATATTGCAAAGACTAACAGAACCTCATTGTAATATCTGTAATAGACTCTGAAGACAATATTGAGTTTCAATATCCCAACGGAAGACAGACAGACCAGGACAGTTTTCAAAATATGTTTTGCTCGCAAAGTCTGACCCCATCATGGGAAGCACTTTCAATATTCTCTCGTGTGCCATGGGAAGGTTTTCATAAGGACAAGGAAAGGTGGCTGCGAAGTTGCAACGAACGAGCACCCTCCCACTCAGGCGTGTAATGAGACACTGATAACCCTTCGATGAGTTCCTTTGCGATATGCAAGAAGATTTCATTTGATCAGAAAAATGACTTTCATTTTACATTTTATGGCAAAAACTGACTTTAATTTCATGACATTTGATGACAAAAATTACTTCCATTTCACAACAAAACTGACTTTCATTTGACGACAAAAAGAAACTTTCATTTGATAGCAAAACAATTTCTTTCGACGACAAAACCGACTTACATTTAATGACAAAATAATTTCATGACCACAAAACTGACTTTCATCAGTCGTGTTTAAATAGAGGTGACGGGAATATGGATTCTGTGGGGTAAAGAACGCCTCTTGAAAGGAGAAAGGTTATGAGGATCAAAACATCCCTGGGAGATGAGGAAAGAAGCAGATGCAACTCTGCCAACTACAACCAGGAGGTTGTCTCTGTTGTACTTTAGGCTAAAAATGAACCTGCAAGATCTGTACGTTTTGTATAGACTGGGTTTGAAGAAGATTGAGAGAGAGAGAGAGAGAGAGAGAGAGAGAGAGAGAGAGAGAGAGAGAGAGAGAGAGAGAGAGAGAGAGAGAGCAGGCCATGGGGGCGGGAGGGTGGGGGGGAGAGGATGAGGAAGGGAGAAAATAAAGGAAGTGAAAGAGCAAATGGCTCTCTCTCTCTCTCTCAATCTTCTTCAAACCCAGTGTCTACAAAAGGTGTGTGCAATCAAGAACCAAAAGAATTAAACCACCAATGAGGAAAGATCAAATATTAATCTTTTGGTGTGAGGCTGTATGCCCCATATGCCCATGACTTTACAGATGATCAAAGTAACTTAATTTTTTTTTTTTTTTTTTTTTTTTTTTGGTCACCCGTCCAAGTAATGAACAGACCTAGTGGACAATGCACCTTGATAATCATTCCTATGATGTTATATATTTTTTTAAAATTTTGGAACAACTCTCATGATTTCGGATTGTTTTTTTACGTGAAGGCCGACGGAGTTGGCTACCCAAACGCCTTTTCCTGACTTACATAAACAACAGTATTCAAATCACTTAACTATGATATATGACCTTGAGGAAGGTCAAAGATGACGTCATTTCCGCCTACTTTCCAAAAAACCTTCAGCCCAAAGTCTGCAGCTGAGATTCTTGTAGGCTTAAGTGGCGCTGAACCGCCTACCCACCCACCTACCCGGCCTCTCCAGCGCCCTCTCTCCAACTCGAGGCCAAAGTTTCCATGTAACAGCCGAGAGCAAATTCCACAGACTGCCGTGAAACAGCCATTTCCTGAAGACTCTTCTTGTAAATGTGACCCCAGGCTTTGGATTATAAGTCAAAGTCGAATTGAGAATTTTTCCTTTTTTCCTGACAGCGTGAAATTGTCAGCAACAGTTTTCATTCTTGAAGAACATCAACATTTTTGCTCGTACTTTTTCTAGCTGCAGGCAGACGTATTATCGTCCACTGGATAAATGTACGTATGTACAGAAAAGAATAAGTATGAAGAATATGTACAGAATACTTCTAGGTGCTCTCTCTCTCTCTCTCTCTCTCTCTTCTCTCTCTCTCTCTCTCTCTCTGCCTCTAAACATCCTCAGTTCAATATTCCTGGACCCGGCAGCCTGGCTGACTCGGAGATGATATCGGCCGAAGATCCTGAGGAATCTTTATTGGTCTTTCTAGGCAGAATTTCTCTCTCAAAACTTTTTCATCTCGGCGAAATCTCTCTCTCTCGCTCTCATCCATCGTCTCTCTCTCTCCTCTCTCTCTCTCTCGTCCTAGGAGATGTAACTCCTGGACGGAGTGGGTGGGTGTTGGGTTCCGAGCAGACTTCGAAAAAGTCCGACTGTTTTGTTTTGCTAAAAAATACGGATGTATTGATTTTCATTAGTCTACGTTTAATGTAACGTGAACTCATTCAGATGATACTTTTTACCTTCCCAGACCTTGAACTTTGATGTTAAACGTTGCATCAACTACATTTCAAAAAACGCAAAGATTTTGGAATGCTCAACTGCGTGGCACTGACAGGATTAAAAATTTAAATTCACTTCAATATAAAACTGTTCCTTGGCATGTCGGCCACTTGGACCCCAGAGCCAATTTTCCTTGGAGCCAGGTGATGAAATTTTGTAATCCATAACAAAATGTAGTCATTCGAGACACTTCCACAATTTTGTTTTATAGATCTCTGTCAACAGAGAGTATCTATTTTACTTACAAAATGAGACGCACCTGTAGTACAATAAACTCTCAACAAAAGACGCTGGACGTTCGCGTGTAGGAAACTCCTAAAGTTCATCAGATCTGATCATTATCTAACCTTGGGTTGAAATTACCTAAACTCATTTATAAGATTAACCCTTTTTTGTAGAATTTTAAAACTGATGTCTACAAAGGTGGCTATTCATTTTACAGTAGTAGATTATAATACAATAATGTGTCTGGCGACATTTTTTGTCATTTGTCCCCATATTTACCACTGGACCAATGGGATGATATTTGCAGTTATATTTCAAGTAATATAACTGGGTATTTCTGGCCCATAATATGTAAGTAAGGAGACAGATTTAAACTTTGACAAAAAACTATACGAGCAGCTTTTCTCAGAATAAATACCAACTGGAAGATAAGAATCCTTTCAAAGCTCACAAGAGACTTCATAGGAACCTAAGAAGTGTTTGTGTCGGACATCGACCCAAATTAAGCTCCGACGGATCTTTCAGAGTAGCAAAAATATAATAATAATTTTTCAAGAGTTTCAGGGTCAACAAGGCTTTCGGTCTCCCAATACATTTACATATTTCCAACCAAACTTGAAATTACACTGCGCTGAGAAATTCCAGTTTTCAAACAAATTGAAGAGAAGGCCTATTTGTCAAGCGATCCCAAATAAAAAAGATGCTAATGTATGCATGTGTGGAAATGAACCCTAATTTCCAAAAGGGTAAGTGAAGGCCTATTCGGCAACAAACCTCATTTTCAAAATGATTAAGCGAAGGCCTATCAAGGAACAGATCTCATTAAAAAAAGAAAAAAAGTTGCAAGCCTATTTAGGAATACGTAGATACCATTTTCTATAAAGATTAAATGTAGGCCTATCTGAGCCTAGAACCCATTTTCAAGAGTTTACACGGTTAATACATTTTTTGCACGTATGAATTTGTATGTATACATATACATACTACATCACATACATACATCATACATCAGTACATACATACATACATACATACATACATACATACACACATACATACATACATACATACATATATGCATATATACGTATACATATAGTAAAGTTATGTCCTTACTAAGCCAATTAGGTCTTGTAAGATGAAACTTTCCAGCGGAAAACTTAGAAGTTAAAAGAAAAAGGTAACAACTAAACCTCACCGGTCTTTTGCCTGTAGAGAAATTGCTCCTATACGTAAGGTTTCTCAAAGGCTAATGGGATCAGTTGATTCTTTTTCCGGCCAAAGCGAAACTCACAGGAAAACTTGTGATAAGTTCCGAATTTTCTAATAAACTTTCCCTACCAACGATAAATGAAAGCAACGACGACCGAAGGGAGTTACATAAGATTAATATCAGATGCTAAGACTGTTTCTTATTTCTTTTATTTCATATAATTCTTTCCGAGAACTGACACAAACGTCCTGGATAGGATAAAATATAATATCACTGATTTTTTTCAAAGCCCACTATCCGTCTATTTAAAGACAACACCATCAGAAAAAAAAAAAAAAAAAAAACGAATCTAACCCGTGGACAACGAAGACGTCAACGTGGTCCTCCGAATGCAAGAGAATTCTGCTAAATATGTACGATATTTTTTTCCCTGCCAAGACAATATCCCAGATGAACGATGACAAACAACTCTGGTGTATTCTGACAGAAATCCCGTAGTTCCTGGATTTTTTTATACAGTTAACTTTGATGGTAAAATTTATAAAGTAACTTCCTTTTGGAAAACGATAAACTCTATACTGTCCTGAATCAACATATTATCCTGATCTTCTGTTCAACTTTGACAGCAAAATTAGTGATAAACTTATTTCTGTACGAAAAAGACAAATTCTGGAATCAACACATGACTTCTGGTGAACTAATCAACTTTGGCGGTAAATTAGATGATAAACCAACTTACATTCTTTCGGAATTCGATTTGGAATGCAAAATTTAGGCCACTGGCCAAGTACTGGGGCCTACGAGGTCATTCATCGCCAAAAGGGAAACTGAATAAAAAGTTCTGAGAGGTGAAACAGAAGGAAAACCTTCTGCAGTTGAAGCACTATGGAACAAAAGTCGGGAGAGGACCGAGGAAAGTCAGATGGAAGAGAATATGAACGGAGGTACACTAAAAGGAATGAAAGGGGTTGCAGCAGCAAAGGGACAAAGTGACGCTTCAATGAACTTAAGTGATGCTTACAGTGCACAGCGTGAGGTGCATTGACGGCGCTAACCCCCTAAGGATGCATTCTTTTGGAAAACGATCAACTATGCAATTCTGGAATCGACATACTTTTGAGACTACTGAGCAAAGCATAGAACTGTCTATAAATAACGAATAAATTAATAAACAAAAAACAAAAGCAGATGTTTTCTCTCCCTCCACAATCACATATTTGATGTTAAATCCACTGCACAATCGACAGTTTATTAATTAGTTCACACAACAAATGAATGGACTATGCAATCTTATATTTGGCCATGAGATACAAAATGCAGATATTTTCTTAAGACACTTAACAATCCAATAGATGTTATTCACTGACGAATTTCTACGTAATTCATGTACCAGTAAACATGAAACTCCAAATAATTCAACTTTTAAATATTTATTTCGTATAAGTTGCATACACGTTGTTAACACGCTAATTCGATATCTTCAACAAACACCTGGTGTATGTATGCAACAACTTTTTAATTAAAACATTTTTTTACCTAAATTTGAACTGAAACAGTAAATAATTACAAGTGTTCTGTTTACAAATTACCTAAATGAACTTGCAAAAGTCGTCAGTGAATTTGGTTTTCCAAAACTGAACAAAACCCAAACACATAAATATTCAGGTCGACTCTCTGGTTAAAGCAACAGACTGAGAGAAGGATAACGATGCCCATTATATGTAGCACCGGTTAGATAACCAACAAGTATTCAACATGTTCGTGATTTATATGTGATAAGTTGCCAACATGTTCATGACATATTTAACTGCAGTTTGGACAAAACTTAAGCTTAAAATAATTTAACAAAATCGTTTAGAAGCTACTCAGCCACAGTGGAAAGCAAATGTTAAGGTTTACTGAAAAAGCTTCGGACACACACTCAAGGGCGTAGGGCTAGCAACTTCATCCCTGAAAGATTTGTAAACTAACCAGAAGTCTGTTTCTTTCTGGAGCCACTCCCTCCAGAGGCGGAAAAAGGTGTCTATTGAGACTTTCATGTATTTATAATTGCTTACACACAGCCAAACTACAAGCACTCTTCCAGTGCCACTAACCACAACAAACACAAGAGAAGAAACTGCATCCGTTGCTGATTAGCTGTTGTTCCTGGACCACAAAAGGATTAAGCCGAATCCCACTAATTGCATATTAGACCTTAACTGAAATGCCTTCCTGCACTTTCATTAATTCAATATAGCTGTTTAAAGTAAGCTACGTGGATTTGAACAGACTGGGACGTTTAAGCTTAACTAAATTCAAACGAATTTACACAAACAAATACACACACACACATATATAACAAAGTTACAGCCACGAAAGAAAATTGAAACACTGAAGATAGTTAGTACTTTCGTCATATTAGCATCTCCTGTGTTTCAATTTTCCTTCGTGGCTGTAAGCATCACGTTTTTTATTTCTTTGATTTAAAATCATATATATATATATATACCTTTAACCTTAAATAAAATAAAAACTACTGAAAATAGACGGTTCCAATTTAGTATATTTGATGATTGGAGGTGGATGATCAACTTGAACAATTTGCAGCCCTCTAGCCTCAGTGGTTTTTAAGATCTGACGGGAGACAAAAAAAAGTGCGGACGGACAAACAAAGTAATCTCAATAGTTTTCATTTTACAGAAAACTAAAAGGACTCTCTCTCTCTCTCTCTCTCTCTCTCTCTCTCTCTCTCTCTCTCTCTCTCTCTCTCTCTCTCTCTCCATTTAACAAAATCACGCAATATTTCGAAAAATAATTATTCATACGAATATCCACAATGCATGATAAATATTATGAAACTTATGATAATGCTTTAATAGTACACATACATACTCAGTTCATACATGAAAGTAAGTCTGTGAAAGGAGGTCAGTGCTCATATTAATACGCATGCATACATGAATATGCATCAATACGTATACAGCATCTGTATAAAATTTATGATAATTCCACTGTAATAAGCTTTTTCTTTATATTTATCAATTGCTCAAAATTTCGTAATAAACATTTTGTTAAAGCAATCTCGAGGAATGGAATGGAACAGAAACATTTAGGCAAAAGGCCATCCTTCCTTCCTAAGCCTATAAGAGAGAGAGAGAGAGAGAGAGAGAGAGAGAGAGAGAGAGAGAGAGAGAGAGAGAGAGAGAGAGAGAGGCAAATGGAGGAACGGTGTCTCGGTCCAAAAATTTCTAAAATGAAGAGGAGAACAGGAAGACGAATTCTCGAATACCAACGGATTCTCTATTGGAAACCGAAGCTGCTGCTACTTCTTTCCGCTGTCTGAAACCATTCGAGAGAGTAGACCGAGACTCCCACAATCTTCAAAAATCCACAACAACGAAAACGAATCAGCAAATATTCGGATATATAAGTAACCTCGAAGCCAGATAACAAGGAGAGGAGTACAAGGTACAAAGGGAAAAAGCTTCCAAAGAATATTAAGGTATTCATTAAAGTCGTAGCAGTAGTTAATAAAAAATACAGAAAGACGACATCAGTTTATGGAAAAAACAGTAAATTAACAAATGAATAAATGAATAGAGAAAATTAAAGTAATTTATAAAATAAACGGACAATTTCCTTAGGGCAGCAATGCATGACGTCATCGCTAGAACTGAGAGGTTCCAACCACACGACCTTCCCCGACATGGAACGAGACAGACCGTCACGACGGCCAGAAACACTGGTGGTCACATCAAGCGAGGATGTAGTGCATTACTACCCTAGGATCATTCTCCTTGTACTTTACTACTTATTTATTTATATTCTTTATATTTATTAATTTATCAATTCATTTCTTTTATCCTTTTCTAATAACCGACCTCATCTTACCGTATTTCCTACTTAACCATGTCACTTCTTTCAAATGACACCTAATATTCTTTGGAAGCTTGAACATTCAAGTCATTGGCCCCTATGGTGGGCTTGTTCCTTATGAACAGGGGTTCATCTTCTTACTACTACTACTACTACTTACTACTACTACTACTAATAATAATAATAATAATAATAATAATAATAGAATGCGAAAGACAGTTATCGAAAGACAGTTATCCAAGACCCAGGGAAATATGATCATGATAAAGAAAGCAGAAAGACGATCAAGTATAAGTATGACATCCCCAATCACAGCGAAGATCTGCAATGAACCACTGATTGTGGAGTTTGTCTGGAAGGGAATATAGCTGTCAGGTATGTCATACCGGGAGGGGGTCCTCCTACAGAATACCTCTATCCACCAACCCTTCCCCTTCAAACCTCCCAGAGAGAAGAAACAAAAGGACTCATTTCCTCTTCCTTCCTCCAAAGCAACCGAGGGCGGTTAACAAACCACGAAACTCAGCATTGTTTGTCACCTGTTTGTTCCTCGTTTGTTTTCGATTCTCCTGTGACGGTTGGAGGACTGCCCCCGCCAGGAGATGTCCCCCTTAAAAGAAGCCTTCCTCTCTCGCTTGGTGGGGCGCCTCTCTCCTGCAGGACTCTCGCCGGGAGGAATAAGGAATGGATCCTGTGCCTGGAGTGGATGGATTCCAGAGGGATATTGGTGTTTGTGCAACAAAAACACAAACATGCACAAACACACGGTCTCTACGTCCAAACGACTTGGGGTATTCATGAAGAATTAAAAACACAAAAATACATACAGAAATTTTTAGAAACATCTTTCCGATTTTTAAAAAATACTTGATCGAAATAAAACAATGCAGATTGAATAAGCTTGAAATATTTTCTGTCTGTCTGTCTGTCTGTCTCTCTCTCTCTCTCTCTCTCTCTCTCTCTCTCTCTCTCGTGAGTGTCTTCAGTGTCAGGATGATAACTGCATCCCCTCCTACGAATCTGGGAAGAAACCTCCTCCCGAGAGGAGCAGAGTTTCCCTTGTCCGATCCCTCATGACCATCTCTCCCTCCCTCCTCTTTCTGAGTGTTAACCAAGACTTCTTTATATTAATTAATTAATTTATTTATTTTTTGGTTAAATAAAAATCTCAAGTTTCCAAATAACAAGGCCTCAAGATCCAGTGGTATCAAGTTGAAATAACTATTACTTCATCATTAAGAATAGAAATCCGTCTTCGATGCTCCTAATTAGACTGTTCCCAAGAACAAGTATTATTGACTAAATCATCTTGAACTCCAGTTACAATTATAACATTTCTAGCATTATTCCACGAGCCTCATAATAAATATTCATCAATAGCTACTTATTAACACATCAACAGATCTAATCAATTCAGTAAAAACACAAGAACTCACTCAGAATATGACCTACAGTAAAATATTCCTTGATAAATAATTCATGTAGAACCTAAATCTTGAATCTTGTAGAGAGATTGCCTCAGTGCATCTCTGCAATCCTTTCAGTCTCCATCCTTGACATAAAAGAATTTAATTTCCATTTTAATATTTCAGGTTAAATGCAGTCTGGGTCCGTCCTTTGATACGGAAATTATATAAATTCTGGATACAGAAGCTGAGTTATATAATTGGGTTCACAATGGTTTCTCCAAATACTTCATCATCCAAAGAAGTATAACTGCCTGGGCTATAACCAGCATGTTCCACTCACATTTTCATTCATTTCCTTAGGGAAATTACGTTCCATTTTGTCTTGGTTTACAGTTACTAACGAATAACAAAATGTTCACTAACAAGAGGCATTTTACACCCATTTGCCAAAAACAGCGACATCAGAGCTTTTCCTTCCAAAACCTTTAACAAAAGAAACCGATCCGTTTACAAGAGATTTCTTTGATGATGAGATTATTTTACTTTGGATAAAATTTGAAAGAAAATTTTGAGTCAAGTTAATAATTATTAGTTATAATTATTTCATCTGATTATTGGTGCTACATTAATGATCACGTGGGAATTTTTGTTAGAAAAATAACTTTTCGAAAAATTAATTAATAATGTAGCTGGGCGAGTGGACCCAATACTTTGTAGCCAAATATTTCGCTGTTGAGTTACACAGCTAATCACGACGGTAATTGTGATAATTTTTTTATGATCGTAATTAGAAATATTTTATCTAGACCTTTGGGACTACGAAGTGGAATAGTGTTCAAAGTTTAAAAATCAATATGGACCCTGTTACGAGGATCAGAAAATATAATAATAATAATAATAGTGTACTTAGGAAGCAGACCCTCTCTCAAGCATACTTTATTAAAAGTAATGGCTACTTCAGCAGCGTTACACTTGTAGAGATTCTTCTCTATTTTGCGAATAGCGGCTTTTTCAGTGCTACTTAAACAGGCTAGTAGAGCGCCTATAGAGGTCATGGTAAAATACAGGGTCAAAATAGGTGTAATATATGGAATTTTACAGATAAACTATGATACCATAGTCATCAAAGTCATTAACGATTTTCTCTCTCTCTCTCTCTCTCTCTCTTTCTTAAAGCGAGCTTTCGTCTGGAGCTGCCAGACATCCTCGGGCTGGGAAGCTGAGGGTGGACTGATCTTGGTGCGGTGTCCGTCCTCCTTATATCTGTGGTTGACAGCAGGGGGTCTGCCCCATGCTTGTCTCCTATTGGCTGGTGGCGGTGAGTCTTGTTTTCATTGGCTGCCTGAGCCAGGTCTCAAGCCACTTTCTTCGGGCCGATGGTTGCGTTGCAGCATATCCTGCAGCCGCCTGGACCTCCTAAGCGGCGCTGTAACATTGATGGGCGTTGCGCTACGCTGTGGGACGTCACGGCTACTTTGATTTCCATCGGCTGCAGGAGTACCATCGTTCGGGGGCGTTTGTGCATCCATAGAGTTGTCATGATCGGTGGTGTCATTGTTGGTGGCAGGTCTTCTCATACTCGTAGGGAGGAGAAATTCTTCCTGCGTCGTATTCAGTGTGGGTTTTCTTTGCTGGATGAGTAGCCCCTCCAGCAGGCGCAACCGACGGGCATCAGGGGCCTTCCCGATGATCTTCGTGTTCTTTATGATGACATCTCGGGAGATGGCCTCGTGATGTTTGGTGCGGGCGTGATTCTTTATAGTACCCCCTCTTGAGCGTGGCACGAGAGTCTCTTCGACAGTAGCATGGTAGTCACACCTACGTAGGCGCCGCTGCATTCGCGGACTGGGCATGTTTACTGGTACACTACATGCGTCTGCTTCAGGGGTTCTCGTACCTGTGGTTATTTATATGGCAATGTAAAAACCCACAAACAAGGAAACCCCCTCCGGCCGATCATCAGCCAGACGCCCGCCCCTACGTACGCCTTGGCTAAACGCCTCAACCAAATTTTGACCCCTTACGTCCCGAGTCGGTACAGGACGGACACCGCACCAAGATCAGTCCACCCTCAGCTTCCCAGCCCGAGGATGTCTGGCAGCTCCAGACGAAAGCTCGCTTTAAGAAAGATAGAGAGAGAGGAAGAGAGAGGAGAGAGAGAGAGAGAGAGAAAATCGTTAATGACTTTGATGACTATGGTATCATAGTTTATCTGTAAAATTCCAATATATACACCTATTTTGACCCTGTATTTTACCATGACCTCTATAGGCGCTCTACTAGCCTGTTTAAGTAGCACTGAAAAAGCCGCTATTCGAAAAATAGAGAAGAATCTCTACAAGTGTAACGCTGCTGAAGTAGCCATTAGTAATAACTAATATAATAATAATAATAATAATAATAATAATAATAATAATAATAATAATAATAATAATAAAAGACTAAGACAGACTCAGGGAAAGATGATGATGATGAAAAAGAAAGAAGGAAGATCGAAGACTTGCAATGAACCACTGATTGGGGAATCTGTCTGGGAGGGAATATAGCTGTCAGGTATACCACACAGGGGGCGGTATCCCCTTACAGTAATCCCTGTATCCACCAACCCCTCCCCTTTCCCCCTCACCCCATAAAACATTATATCAAACGATGACAGATTTCCTTCTGAAGATTTTGGATTCCCGTGGATTCTATGGTCAATTTCCCCTTCAGAAGTAATTTAATTTCTTCCCTAAAAAAATTACTTCCCCCCATAAACCAGATTCATTTCGCCATAAAAACTGATTAGTTCCCTCTAAATAGAAACAAATTTCCCCTAAAAAAAACTGATTACTTTTCCACACACAAAAAAAAATTACCCTACAAATTTTTTTCGCTAAAAAATTCATTTGATCCTAAAAAATCCAGACTCCCTTCCTAATAAAAACAGAGAATCGCATCCATTTCCTATCCCTTTAAAACAAAAATTAATTTCCCCTAAAAAAATAGGCATTTCCCCCTAAAGAACAGAGTCATTTCGCTCTTAACAAACGATAATTTTCCCCTAAAACAGATTCATTTCCCCTTTAAAACGGATTAATTTCCCCTAAAAACGGATTCATTTCCCCTAACAAAAATCACTTCCCCAAAAGACAGATTCACTTCCATCTAAAAACACAGATTCATTTCCCCCTAAAAATACAGATTAACTTCCCCTAAAAAAACGGATGGATTTCCCAATAAAAACAGAAGAGTCATCCTCCCCCCTACCGTTAAATTTAAAATCATTATTCCCCAAAAAACTGGTTTAAAATAAAACAGATTCATCTCCCCCCTACCATAAATAAAAACTCATATCCCCTGTAAAATACAGATTCATTTCCCCCTAAAAAACACACACACACATTAAAGACAATAACTGATTCGACTCCTCCATCTTTCCTGCCTCTCCAAGAATCCCACCCTGACACCGACGACACAGCAGCAGCACAATTCCCAGGCAGACACACCAATGGAATTATTCCCTCGTTCGGAAGCCGAAGGTATATGGATGCCTTCGCTTCAAGGTTATAAGATGACAAGGTCAGAGGGCGTAGGAAGGAGGTTCTCCGGCAGGAAGGAAGGAAGGATTTTCTCCTGCCAATGTCTCTGAAGATTCTTTTGCTAAGGGTGCGACAGTTTCTCAAAGGACTTGATATGTCTGTCATTCACATGTCAATGTTAGAAAATATTTAATAACTAAATAATAAATAATAAACCAACTTAGTATATTATATAAAAAGCTACAACAATAAAACTCTCCAATCAGCCGGTATTCCTTAACCCAAATATTTAATAATAATAATTACCTTAATAACAATAATAATAATAATTTTTATTTCAGCTCGAGGCCATACACATAACAGAAAACATCAAGTAACAGACACTCGGCACTTTTAATTTCGTTTAATTAGGCGCCAAATTGCATGCGTAGTCAAGATCAATTTTAGCCATTAACAGCCGAGGTCATTAGCATACTTGATTTCAGTAAATATCTGGGGAAATCCCAGTCCATTTGCATCTCTAATTATCTGAGAGAGAGAGAGAGAGAGAGAGAGAGAGAGAGAGAGAGAGAGAGAGAGAGAGAGAGAGAGAGTCCTTCCCTTACATTTTAGGTAAACAACAATTATTCTTGTCTATAAACAAGCAGGTGTTGAAGACTAATACTCATATCCAATCATTTTATGATCAACAATATATACGACGTTCATCCCATAATGGATACAGCCACATTATAGTATAACATGTCATCAACAAACATCGGCAACTTATCTCAAACATATCACAAATATGTTGAAACAAGTCAACCACCATAAGTGGAAAACGAACCATAGACGTATGCTCGATACTCGTATGAAACACTGGACTATTAAGAAGTCACTAATTTGTATTCAACATGTTAGTGATATGTATGTGACATGTTTCCAAGAGATTCCCAGAAACTGGGATGAATTTGGAAAGAGATTCGGCGTCTTCTGTTGGTAGAGTGTTTCTGGATCAATGCAACACACCATGGGCCTCATATCATAAGTGCAATTGGCACTTGCGATCATATCTTACAAAAGTCCCAGTATGCATTTGACTTCTTCTATTTATTTATATCCTTATTTACCTTCTCTTGGGACGAAAGGAATTCCTACTTCTCAGACAAATGAAACCAAAGTATCCAGTCATTTTCAACAACAAAATTCGGCCCTTCAGTCTGAAGTTTCCGACAGCGTGTACAGCGTCAGCATTATCCAGAAGCAGAATCAATATTCCATTTTATGGGTGACCCTAATCCATGACTCCACCCCCCCGCCCACCCACATCCCTCTCAACCAAACCCCCTCCTGCCTGAGCTTGGTGAAATAAAGAGTGGAATTTGAAGGGTGAGCTCTTTAGGAGAGGACGCTGGACTGATGGGAAAACTGGCCCTTTATACTGAACGGATTATGGAAAGAGTGGACGATAGTATTTTACACTGACGTAAAATTAGAATATTCTACAGTTAGTTGAAATGACATTATTGTATAGAGCGATTGTATTCTAAAGTAAGTTGAAACTGTTGTGTTGTATAGAGAGTTAAAATCATTCTTATATTGAGTTCAAACGACTGTATTCTATAGTGAGTTGAAAAGATTGTATTGTATGGTCAGTTGAAATCAGCGTATTTTAGAGTTGAAACGACGGTATTGTATAGCAATAGTATTTTACCCTTAGGTTTTTCAGAGATGTCAGTCAATATTAACCTTAATAGTTCCTTTACTCTATTATACCACTTTTACCTCTGCCTGGTAACAGATTTTATATCCAATTAATTTCTTTCGATATAGAATCCCTTGGCCAAATAGACTTATTAACTGATAAATTTCCATACATATTATGGTCTCACTCTTATGTTTCCTGGAAGTATATTCTATTCGTTTGTCATACACCACCTCAGGAGTGGAAAACTCCAGGTGGATATTAACCTCAGTGTTCTACGATGTATGCCTATGGAGAAGAGAGAGAGAGAGAGAGAGAGAGAGAGAGAGAGAGAGAGAGAGAGAGAGAGAGAGAGAGGTTCACTTGCTCTTCCTCCAAAGCAAAGAAGGACGGAAAGAACAAACGATAAGACTCGGCGTTGTTTGACAGTCGTTTGTTTTCGATTCTCTCTCCCGCCACGGGAGGAGGACTGCCCAGGCAAAGGATCTCTCTCTCTTGAACGAGTACTTCCCTTTCTCTCTTGGTTGGGCGGCGCCTCTCTCCTGCAGGACTCTCGTCTCGTCGGGAGAAATAAGGAATGAATCCTGTGTCCGGTCTCGATGCATTCGAGAGGTTAATTGATGCATATGCACCCAACAGGTTTAACGAACAACACAAACATCCACAAACACGGTTTCAAACGTCCAAACAACTGGAGGTAATCACGATAAAAAAAATAATTGAAAAAAAATTGTTTCGATTTTGAAACAATACACGACCGAAATAAAACTGCAGATTGAATAAGCTCAATTGAGAAAGAATCTCTCTCTCTCTCTCTCTCTCTCTCTCTCTCTCTCTCTCTCTCTCTCTCTCTCGTGAGAGTTATGCAAACTTATACAATATACTTAGGCACGACAAAAATTAACACATTGGACAGTGAATTGGCCAGAGTAAGAGGCTCTCTCTCTCTATCCCTCTCCCCTAAGAGGTATGCAAATGCACACTATACATAGCCATGAAAATCCTTGAGGAGGCCAAAACCTGCCTTACAATAATCGTTTCTCCTGTTAACAAAGGAAAAGAAAATCCTTCGGGAGACGTTAAGCCAAATCTATGCAAATGAAGAGACAGAAGGAGTTTCTATTTACAAAAGGGAACAACAATCAAAGCAGCGAGGAGGTACAGTAAAAGCAGAGTTTGAAAGAGTTTGGAGAGAGAGAGAGAGAGAGAGAGAGAGAGAGAGAGAGAGAGATAGAGAGAGAGAGAGAGAGAACTGCATCTCTGTATTAGAATTAATCAAGAGCGAGTGACCAATAATCCAAATTACATTCTGAGAGAGAGAGAGAGAGAGAGAGATTCCTTCGCAATAATGAAGTGTCCATGGTAGGACCAGGAATGAATTCAAGCTATGACCTATGACACAAATATTCCTGGGTAGTAGTATTACCGAGTCACGAACAATTATATTATGACATCAGTTAGCAGAAGAAGAGGCTTTGGAGAAGAAAGACGCAAGGATGAAGAAAAGGATCTAATTTAACTATAGTTTATAACAAATTTTCCTTGAAAAAGTCTCTTAATAAAAATCAGAATTGAGGAACATAGAGAGAGAAGAAATAGACACCTGCCATTTAGCACAAAGAGGAGGACGAGGCAGAGACCGCACCCTGAGGCAGCCTCCCAAAGGAGGCCTCAGAGTCTCCGAATCATTTCATCTTTTCAGTCTGATGTTTCTTCTCACTCAGAGAAATTAGTTACCGGAGGGAAAAGGAGAGATTTACGGTTCTCGCTTTCCTTATTTTGGTCAATTTCACTTCTCTCATTCAGTCTGCGCTGATGGCTGCCTGTTCTGAGCAAGATACCCAGAGATTGTGTTCTCTGACGTGGGTTTGTGTGCTTGTCCGTTTATAGAAGGGAATGGAATATCAAATTGAGGCCAAAGGTCATTCAGTGCTGGAAGGGAAACCAAGTAACAAGGTCTTAAAGGAGGAAAACCTTTTGCAGCTGCACCACGAAACAGTAGTCAAGAGAGGGTTGAAGAAAACAAGATATGAACGGAGGAACAACAAAACGAACGACGATAGGAGTTGCAGCCAGGGGCCATAAGGACGCTGCACAGAACCCTAAATAAAGACGTCAACCTTCCTTTACTTTGCAGCCTCCGACGCCGCAAGATACCCAAAACTAATCTCAGCATCATCTTCCTCTCCCTTCGGTCCTGTATCAGTCTTTTCCACCTTCCTTCTCAATGCCGAGGTTTCTGAACCACACCCCAACTCAATAACACTGGAATATCGTATTTATAAAGAATTAGACCATTCGATCACTATAAAACTGTTTACAAAGACCCCAGATCTCAATAAACAAAAACAGGGATTTAGTCTTCGAATAACATCAGGGTGGCTGATGCAGAAACCGCCATTACAGAGTCTCAGTGACTCCCGAACGAGGTGGAACCACACTGCAATAATAAATAACCCTGGGATGAATCCCAGAGGGGGAATCTCATCTAGAACCATCATACCGTCAGCGCGCTTGCCTGGTTTTTACTTTTGATAAATTCATCTGTTTTTCACTTACTCGGGGAGTAAAGCCTGCAAACTACTATGTTGTTGGGGGAGGGATAGTGGGGGGGGGGGGGAGTCTTAGGAAAGCCTAATAAGGTCTCAATAAGGTGTTTCGCATCGAGTTAAAGATAAAGGAATCTGAGGATAGAATATTTATGATATATTTATTAGAAGGGGGGAGAGAGAGAGAGAGAGAGAGAGAGAGAGATGAACGACTGCAGTAATAATGAAACAGTAGATTTACCGTTTAGAAAGATGAGACTGTTTCTCACGAGAGAACATTCCAAAACCCGAAACCTTTTAATATAACTGGAACTGGAACATAAGATTTAGTCCAAGGCCAAGCGATGGGACTTACAAGGGTCATTCAGTGCTGTAAAAAATGTTGAGAATTGCTGGGAGAGGACTAAGGAAAGCAAAATGGAAAAGAGAGAATATGAATGGAGGTACAATAAACGAAATTTAAGGAGTCACAGCTAGTAGAGGCCGAAGGGACAGCAAAGAACCTCATTAAGAAATGCTTACAGTGTACCAAGTGACGTGGACTGTCAGCACTAACACCCCTACGAGATGAGGTTTTTCCAGACATTAACAATAACATCCTACCGCTATCTCGCGAGCGTGAAATGACTTCAAAGATAGAGACATTCACAAATTCTCTCTCTCCAGCAATGTCGTCGAAAACCTTAGAGAAGAGAGAGAGAGAGAGAGAGAGAGAGAGAGAGAGAGAGAGAGAGAGAGAGAAAGCAATACAGTGAAGAACGCCAGAGATACATCAAAGATGAAACAGATGAATCCTGAACGGGAAGAAGAAGAAGAAGAAGAAGAAGAAGAAGAAGAAGAAGAAGAAGAAGGGGAGATAAGACAAGTCCTCTTTAATCTTCTTCTTCAAGCAACTGTCAATAGCAATCGCTTTATTTTATCAGCCATTCATCCAATTAAGGACTGGCCAAAATAAACTGAGAAGGGAAACCGCTACTTGGACTTTAAGTTCTAATGTTTTCGATTATTTGCAATAGTACGTCATCAAAGCTGACGCAGAACGAGAGAGAGAGAGAGAGAGAGAGAGAGAGAGAGAGAAATCAATTTTTTTGCTTTGATAAGAAAATCGCCAAACTGAGTCATAGTTATATTCTCATCATGTGACCCGCAACCAATTCCTAGTTAATAATAATAATAATAATAATAATAATAATAATAATAATAATAATAAGAAGAAGAAGAAGAAGAAGAAGAAGAAGAAGAAGAAGAAGAAGAAGAAGAACGAATATTGCACGTAAATACTTTTTTTGGGGGGAATAACTGCAAATATTCATTAAAGGGAAAGCTACGCTTAAATACCTGACATAAAGAACAGCTATTTCCAATAGACATAAAATAAAGAATTTCTCCCCCACAAATAAAATAAAATAAATGAAATGAAATAAACTCACAGCACCCAGAGACATGGACGACCTTGTGGGACTTACCTGGAAAGAACAAAAAATAAAAATCTGAAAATAAAAACATGAAATTGGAGAAGTTTAAAATATTCAAGTGGAAAGATATTTCAATTTAATGCAAATGTAATACTCTCTCTCTCTCTCTCTCTCTCTCTGGAAAGTATAAAGAAATTTATTATTTGAAAAGTATAAAAAAGTTTAAAAATTTCAAAGTTAACGTTATACAGAGGAACGCTCAGGAATGGGAAAAGAGACCTTACCTTACCTTACAGACCTTACATTTCGTTCGGGTTGCCCCAGGTCCCTCAGTGTGAGGCGCCTCTAATGTTTACCAGAGAGTTGCTAGTACATCTTCCGGTATATTTTGCATCTTCCAATCTTGGATCTGGGATGCAGTTTAGATATTTGTCGAGCTTATTCTTAAACACATCTACGCTCACTCCTGATATATTCCTCAGATGAGCTGGCAACGCATTGAATAGACGCTGCATTATCGATGCTGGTGCGTAGTGGATTAATGTTCTGTGTGCTTTCCTTATTTTTCCTGGTATAGTTTTGGGCACTATTAATCTACCTCTGCTTGCTCTTTCTGATATTTTTAGTTCCATGATATTTTCTGTTATTCCTTCTATCTGTTTCCATGCCTGAATTATCATGTAGCGTTCTCTTCTCCTTTCTAGACTATATAATTTTAAGGATTGTAGTCTTTCCCAGTAGTCTAGGTCCTTAACTTCTTCTATTCTAGCTGTAAAGGACCTTTGTACACTCTCTATTTGTGCAATATCCTTTTGATAGTGTGGGTACCATATCATATTGCAATATTCAAGTGGACTACGAACATATGTTTTATAAAGCATAATCATGTGTTCAGCTTTTCTTGTTTCGAAGTGCCGTAACAACATTCCCATTTTTGCTTTACATTTTGCCAACAGAATGGCTATTTGATCATTGCATAACATGTTCCTATTCATCATCACACCAAGGTCTTTAACTGCTTCCTTATTTGTGATTGTCAAATTATTAGGTCCCCTATATGCATATAGCTTTCCTTCTCTGTCTCCATAATTTATTGATTCAAATTTATCAGAGTTAAATACCATCCTATTTACCTCTGCCCAATCATATACTTTGTTAAGGTCTCTTTGTAGAGCGTTTCTATCTTCAATCACAAGTAATTTCTCTACTTATTCTTGTGTCATCAGCGAAACTACTCACTACCGAATCCTTAACATTACTGTCTATGTCTTCAATCATAATAACAAACAGTATTGCAGCTAGCACCGTACCTTGTGGCACACCGGATATTACCTTGGTTTCATCCGATTTCTCATCGTTTGCAATAACTATCTGTTTTCTGTTGTGTAAAAATTCTTTTAACCATCTTCCTACTTTATCTACGATATTGTGTTTTCTAATTTTCTTTGATAATATATTATGGTCTACTTTGTCAAAAGCTTTTGCAAAGTCTAGATAAACCACATCTGTTTCATTTCCGCTTTTCATATTTTTGAATATGTTCTCACGGTGGACTAACAGTTGGGTTTGTGTACTTTTTCCGGGTACGAACCGTGTTGTCCTATATTAAACAAATTATTTTTTATTAAATGTTTCATAATATTTTTCTTCATTACCCTTTCATACACTTTCATAATATGTGATGTTAGACTCACAGGCCTATAATTACTTGCCTCTAGTCTTGATCCACTTTTGAAAGTAGGGGTGATATATGCTAATTTGTGCTCATCATAAATCTTGCCTGTATCTACACTTTGTCTTAATAATATTGCAAGTGGCTTTGCGATAGAATGAACTACTTTCTTTAACAAAATAGCAGGGACTCCATCCGGCCCTGCAGCAGCTCCATTTTTAATTTCATTAATTGCCTGCACAATATCAGCTTCATTAATTTCTATGTCAGCTAAATATTCACTATTTTCGTCCCTTACTTCTATATCATTATCTTCATTATCTATTCTAGGGGTGAATTCTCTCTTATATCGTTCTGCCAGTATGTTGCAAATTTCCTTTTTTTCATTCGTTAATCTCCCTTCAATTCTCAGAGGGCCTATTTCTATTCTTCTTTTATTCATCTTCTTCGCATATGAGTATAATAGTTTGGGGTTTTGGCTTTGATATTTAATAGGGTTTTTTCTTCCAAGTCCCGTTTTTCATTTTCTTTTGATTGTATAATCTTTTGTTCTGCATTTTCTATCTTACTTTTTAGTTCTATAACTTTCCATGCATTTTTTTCTTTTGCAAGACCTTTTTTCCACTTTCTGATTTTCTGGAACAAGATCCTTCTGTCTCTTGGTATGCATGAATGATGTTTACTTTTCTTCTTCGGTATATATTTATCCACTATTTTCTCCAATATTTTATATAATATCTCCGTATTTACCCTTATGTCATCACTTACGAAAATATTATCCCAATCTTTGTTTAATTCTTCATTAACTTTTCTGGACCATTTTATATTTTTACTGAGAAGTTGTATTTTTTCCATATCCTTCCCACTTTTTCATTTCTTGCTTATCTCTATTTTCACTTGCTTTGGAATGAACTGTTAATTCTATGACATTATGATCTGAAATACTCGCATTATAAACTATTATTTCTTTAACATAATTCATCTCGTTCACAAATACTAGGTCTAAAGTATTTTCCTTTCTTGTTGGCAGGTGATTTATTTGTTGAATGTTGTATTCTAGTAGCATATCTAATAGCTTTTCAAATTGCCTCTTATCTTCTGCACTACTATTACTCTTTTTTTATATGTATAAGTACAACCACAGTCTCCTATTCGTTCTTTCCATTCTACGAAAGGAAATTTGAAGTCACCAGATAGGAGAATAGTCCAGTCCTTGTGATTTCTACATATATCATCCAATTTTTCAATTATTAAGTCAAACTCTTTAGTATTAGGAGGTCTATATATTACTATGTTCATCAATTTTTCAGATTCAAATTCTACCGCTATTAGTTCAGAGAGAGAGAGAGAGAGAGTCTCTAACTGGAAAGCGGTACTGGAACAGGGGTGGGCGAAACAGACGTTTCCATTTCGGTAAATTTTGTCCCATTCGGAACGGAGAGGAAGGGACAAGAGAGAATCATTACTGATACCTTTCGCGAAGGAGAGAGAAACAGATGTGAATGAGAAACAATATTCCCTGATTTGAAGGTCGTGGATAACTCATTTCGACGTTAATGTTATGCGTTTGTAACAGGAACGAGAGAGAGAGAGAGAGAGAGAGAGAGAGAGAGAGAGAGAGAGAGATGTCAGCTGGCACCTCAGAAAGCCCTTAGGGCGTCGGCAATTCTAGAAGAGGGGCCGAATCCTATAACTGACAGCAATAACACAGGAGCCATTCTGATGTGATTTCCCTGCACCAGGTAAATCACCAGAAGACAGCAGACCCCTTTCAGGAGGTGAATAAGGTGCTCAAAGTGGTCAGTACTGAGCTACAAGTAGCAACTGACCAGAATTTATGCAAAAGAATATTATCCCACATCCTTTCACTTCCATTTCATAAAGTGTCAACACTCTCTCTCAGAACCCTAATCTGATGAAAAGGAATCACTCTGGAGAAAGATTTTCAGATATAAAACAGACAGTGTCAACAGCTTATCACAAACTTTCGTGGAATTCAAAAGGTTGCGTTGGCCAGAACATGTGGGGAAAAGGAGTGTTGCAGAGGGATAGAATACAACAGGTCGAGATGGAAGGCTGGGGGCCAGTTCAGATGCCCCTGGGGAGACAATACAAAAATGGTTCCTGGTAGGAGTCTGCGTACACTGGACAGTAACTACAGCAGAATCTACATGCCCTGGGCAGTCAGATACCCACAAGAACACTGGACTGATATAGCGCTAGACAGAGAGACCAAGAATGGTCAGGTGCTAGAGTTAATGGGTCACAATAAGACAAAAACTCAAATGAAAGAAGTGATGCTGCCCTTGATAAATTTGACTAAGAAAACAAGAATACAACGAGATCAATATGAGGACATTCATGGCTTTTTTCCAAAAGAAAAAAAAATAGCCCAAGAGTCAAACACTTTGGCAACAAGAAACAGGATATGGGTGACTGTCTGTCTGTCTGTGTGCAGGGCGTGAAGTGCTCTTTGCCAGAGGAAGGAGCTCTGATGTTCGCTTGTCATAGACAGAAAACGTCAAATTTGTTATCTCTCTCTCTCTATTATTATGCAATGCTTCGAGAATATTTTAACATGTATTTCTGATCCCAAATACTGTTCCCCTCTCCTCTCTCCCCCCTTCTCTCTCTCTCTCTCTCTCTCTCTCTAAATACGACTGACATGTGCTTGATTTTAAGAGAGATAAGAACGCCTGAGTCTGTGTTGGTGGGGGGGAATAATAAAACCTGGAGACCAGAGGAAAACAAAATATGAGCGAGGAGGGTATCGTCTCCAAGTGTCCTCAGGAGATCATGAAGGAGGTCCTCCCAAAAGTTCCTTCCGAAGGTGTGGGGTCAATTGATGTCTTCAGATAAAAGATTATTTTCCTAATCCTCCTATTTCATAATTAGTCTGATAATCTTCTCTGATTATCATATTCATCTTCATTATTGACTTAATTTGACGATTTCCCGGAAAGTCTCATTGTTCGAATATCTTTATCGTTCTTTCTATATTAGAAATCTAATAACAGAGCTTGATTTTCCAAAAACAAAATTTCAAAATTCATATAATCTTATTTATCTTTATTAGAAACTTAGCAACATTAAAAATATACAAACTTTAAATTCAAGGAATTAAAAATAGATAGAATTTTTTGTTGATCACGAGACGCCCACGAAAATTGTTTAAAAGGAAATAAATGGAAAAAGAAAGAAACAAACAAAGAAAAAGGTAACTAACAAACCTTTCTTTTTTATGAATAACGTTGACGAGTCATCAAACTTCAAAGGGGGACAGAGACAGGAAGGCTTTTTAAGACTCCTGCTATTCAAAAGTTAGTCAGTCTCTGGATAAAACTGACGACTGAGGGAATCAGTCTAAATCCTAAGCATCTCTCTCTCTCTCTCTCTCTCTGTATATAAGTATTGTGCAAGTTAGGCTTATATTGAATTCCAAGAGAGTTAAAAGCTGCTAAAGCCCTGGAATTACTCAAGAAGAGACCAAACTGTTAAAATATAATCCCACAAGAAGGCTTAGTACTAACTCAACGAAAATTACAGTAATGAGAAGTTGAAGAATTTGGACAAGTTGCCTGAAAACATCGACAAAGTAACAAGGCGACTATATATCGCCTTTTCCCTCAGGCTTCCATGGGTCTTGATCCTTCAACCGAACCTATGAAAGCATCAGTCTTAATAGTCCTCTAGAAGCTTAGCTTTGGTAAACAATACGCATAT
Source organism: Macrobrachium nipponense (assembly GCF_015104395.2). Lineage (NCBI taxonomy): Eukaryota > Metazoa > Arthropoda > Malacostraca > Decapoda > Palaemonidae > Macrobrachium > Macrobrachium nipponense. The sequence continues at coordinate 22,968,501 of NC_087214.1, forward strand.
CAGTGTCTGTCACTCTAGGCCTACAACACTGACTCATGTAGAGCTAAGTGGAGACGTATGGGAAATATTTGCGCGCGCAACCATAAATAATACATTACATCTTAAGGATTCTTATGCAACGTCCTAATAAAATATGACTAAAGGAAATCCCCACATCACCCTCGACGACGGAATGCTGTCCATTATTTCAAAAAACTGCTGAGAGCTGTAGAGCTTTGTCATGTCCGGCAACAGCAATATTCCGTTTTCTGCGTACTCTAAATCCCTAGACCCAATCCTCTCCCTCTCTCTCTCTCTCTCTCTCTCTCTCTCTCTCTCTCTCTCTCTCTCTCTCTCTCGACCCTTGTGAGGGAAGGGTAGACGAAATTTAGACCGAGGTCGATAAATATAGTTTCTTTCATTAAAAGTAGGCCATTGGATTAATTGGAAAACTGGGCCTTTCTAACAAATACGAAAATATTAGGTTATTAATAACTTTTCGATTATACCCAGATTTACAGGATGAATATAAATAGTAATAATTTCACCAGTTAATGGAAGATTAAGATAAGTTAAATGCAGTCATACGAGTTGTCACAAGTTTGAGATGGTAAACTTTTTGAAAATACAGATTAGCAAATCTAACAGGTGAGTTGACATGTGAGGAATTCGTCGGTGGAAATTCGTAGAGATATTGGTGATAGTTCGTTTTGGAACCAATTTGAACTTTCGAGTTTTTGAACGGTTCAGGGGAGTTTGACAAATTGCAATTTGGAGAGAGAGAGAGAGAGAGAGAGAGAGAGAGAGAGAGAGAGAGAGAGAGAGTTACAAGGATAAGGATGTCTCAAAGACTTCTTTATAATGTCCATTCGAGGAGACATCGTGTGCTCACTTATCTCTAGGAGCAGGTTTTACTGTTCATTCACAGTGTCCTCCTAATGATTTTGTCTAGCTTTCTTTTGAACTCTTCCACACTGTTGCTGTTTACAACTTCTGGTGGCAGTTATTCCACGTCTCACATATCTTGTATGTAAAGAAGTTCCCACAATGGGATGTGTTGTATCTCTTCAGTTCTAGTTTCCATCCATTATTTCTTGTCTGGTTTTCATTTAATGTAAATAGGTTACTGTCTACTTTTGTTATGCCTTTCAGTATTTTGAATGTTTCTATTAGTTGTCCTCGCAATCGTCGTGTTTCTAAGCCATACATGTTCAGGCTCTCTAGTCGTCTTTGGTAACCTATTTGCCTGATGGATGGAATTAACTTTGTGGCTCTTGCTTGTACCCCTTCTAGTCTATTTATGTCCTATCTTAATGTTGGTGACCAAAACTGTACTGCATATTCAAGATGAAGTCTAACTTCTGATGTGCAGAGCTGCAGCACCGTTTCCTTGTTTCTGTATTTGAACTGTCTCTTTATGTATCCCACTAGTTTCTGTGCCTTCTCTTCTGCTTTTATGCACTGTTTTTTGGATTTTAAGTCCTTGGTAATATTGACTTCAAGGTCTTCCTCTTGTTCTACACTATTTATGTCATTCCAAAGCAGCATGTAGTTGGCATGAGGGTTGTTTGTTCCTATTTGAAATACCTTACACTTATCCATGTTAAAAGTTATTTGTCATCTTTTTTACCATTCTCCAATTTTCATTAAATAATTTCTTAAACTTTCAACTGTATTTGGGTCTGTTGCATTTACACCTAGTTTGGTGTCATCTGCAAATTTGGCTATCGTGCTAGTTAAGGCTACATCAATGTCATCAATGTAAAAATAAAACAACAGTGTTGAGTTGAGTTGAACATAGAATTTAGGCCAAAGGCCAATCACTGACACCTTTGAGGTCATTCAGCGCTGAAATGAAAATTGATGTTAAAAGGTTTGAAAGTTGTAACTGGAAGAAAACCTCACAGTTGCACTATGAATCAAGTGTTAAGAGAGGGTGGAAAGTAAGATGAAGAAAGAGAATATGAAAGGAAGTACAGTAAAAGAAACGAAAGTAGTTGCGGCTAGGGGCCGAAGGCACGCTGTAAAGAACTTTCAGTAACGCCTACAGTGCACCGCATGAGGTCCACTGACGGCGCTACCGCCCAACCCCCCACGGGGTAAAACAACAGTGGGCCAAAGACAGAACCCTGAGGAACTCCACTTGTCACATCTGCCCAAACAGATTCTTCACTGTTTATTACGACTCTCTGTTTTCTATAAGTTAGCCAGTCTTCGACCCAGTCTGCTACTTCCCCTACAATTCCTAAAGCTCTAAGAGAGAGAGACCCTTCCAGCACAAGCATGTTCAACTTGAGAGAGAGAGAGAGAGAGAGAGATTACTTGAATTAAAATACTTATTGAAAAGGAATGCAGAGATTAGGCCTAAATTATGTCCTTCTTGCTAAAATGTGAGGTTCAGACTGGATTTCGTGCACAGGTAATAAGCCTAATGTGGATTGAAGCACACCAATAGTATTTAGGAAGAATGGTATGGATAAATACACAGACTTATTCGAAGAAAAGTTATAGGCACCACTTTTCCTATAGAAAAAATCAAGACGACAGCCAGCTGTGTCCTTTTCCGTTCCACAGAACAAACACACAGACACACGACAGATATAAATAAGGGCAGCCAAACGGACAGAGCACTGGAAAGTTTTATCAAGCATTTCCTGAGAAGTTGGGAATAAAAACAAGAAAACAAAAATGACTCCAAGAGATGTCAACAAAGTCACAACTACCTACTCATCCTGAACATTAGAAGAAGACGAAACGGATCTTGAAAGGCTTAGAGCCATTCGGCGGGAAACGTAGCAAATCAGAGCCTTCAGAAGAAACAGCCAATCAACGGCGTCCTTACGTGACGTATAGATAAGAATGTAAACAGTGCCCCAACTGCCTGCGCATCCTGAAGAGGAAGACGATGAACCAGGATCTTGAAGCTGCCTTGGAGCAGTGGTTCTCAACCAAGGGGAAATTCTCCCTTAGGGGGACTTCAGAGTTTCGGGGGGTGGGGGGGGGGGGGGGATTTATGACCACAGATTGATACGCTTAAACTGGCTCTAGGACCACACAAAATGCAGTGTGCATCTGTCCACACTATTGAGAGGTTACGCTGGGCTTTCTCTCCGCTAGCATGTGTGCTTTTGTTATTATTTTGTAACATATTAATTGGAAAGCACCTTATGAGGCAGACAACTTTTGGAAAAAGGGGGGAGGGGGAGCATGTTGGCATATGGTGAAAGGGTCCATGGGCCAAAAATATTGAGATCCACTGCCTTGGAGCCATTGAGCAGGAAATGTAGCGAATCGTAGCTACAGAAGAGACAACCAATCAGCGTTGTTCTTACATGACGTATAGACGAGGACGAGGTGGCTCTCCACGACACACTACGACCAATTATATTTATTGTTATGAATGAATAAAAGACGAGATGGGGATGAATGGGTGTTAAACCTATCTCGAAAGATGCATTGGGACCTCACTGCAGCTTGTATCAAACTGCAAAAGATTTTGTTCAGTTTCATCATTATGTATCGATTGGTCGCTAAAAAAATTGGAGCTGACAATCTTTCAGTTCCTCCTCTTTTGTCCGGGCTTGTGATCGGCTAGAGTATATCCTAAGTGTTAAGAGGAACAAGAAGAGCTCACTCTCTCTCTCTTTCTCTCTCTCTCTCTCTCTCTCTCTCTCTCTCTCTCTCTCTGTGATTCAGTCAACAGCCTCACTTACATCATACAAAAATTAATTAGGGACTGAGAGAGGAAGGAAGGAAGGAGATTCTCCAAGACCCCAACGCAGATGATGGAAAAGGAATGATTACAGTCGCACCGAAACCAACGTAAGAATCGGTGTCTCGTTCGTTCCAACATTTCGTAACAAAGGTCTGTTTATGAGTTTTTCCCAACCAAAACTTATTCTAAAACACTGGGAGAGTTTGCAATAGTGTTTGTTTGTTTATTTGTATGGTGTTTTTACGTGGTTATTCAGCAACGGGACCAACAGCTTTACGCGACTTCCGAACCACATAGACAGTGAACTTCTATCACCAGAAATATACATCTCTCACACCTCGATGGAATGCCCGAGAGTCGAACTCGCGGCAACCGAGGTGGCAGGCCAACACCATACCAACCACGCCACTGAGGCGCTACCTCCCAGTGGAATGCCCGAGAATCGAACTCGCGGCAACCGGGGTGGCAGGCCAAGACCATACCGATCACGCCACTGATGCGCTGTTTGCAATTGAATTCATTGATATCAGAAAGGGTTTCCTCAAGATGAACGGCTAAGAATTATGTGTGTGTGAGAGAGGAGAGAGAGAGAGAGGAGAGAGAGAGAAAATCCCCATAAAGAAGAAAATACGATATATATGAAAATAGCAGAGCAACCAGCGTAGGGCGATCCTGCGTCAGCTAAGCAAGTGCGGGAAATAAGATGATATTTTTTTGTGGGGGGGAGAGCTGGTTCCAAAGCCGAGATTATTATTAGATGAAAAACCTGCACACGGGAGACTGCTTCCACTGGAAAAAATAACATTTACTGCTTTACCGCAGTAATTAGGATACCTGCAACAAACTACTCTCTCTCTCTCTCTCTCTCTCTCTCTCTCTCTCTCTCGTCATATATTGATCACACCGAATAATGCGTCTTCACTTTAAAAGTCTGACATTTTAAATCAAACAAAAACAAATAAATAATAAAAAAGGCACCAAATTTTTTCCCTTGGAACTCCTGATGGAAGATAAACCTTCATTTAGAACACAAACAATTTATGCCCCATACATTCCGACCGTTCATTAATTCATCCACACTGAACTGAAACACCATTTATTAACAAATCCGAACTGAAATAGCGGGCGTTCCTACCGGCCAGCGCATCCGACGGGTGGAATTCATTCCCACGAAGACAGAATGACAGATAAGAGACAGGGAAGGGGAATTCGAGGAATAAAAATGGGTACGAATGGAAGACCTTCTCTGTTGGACCCAAAAGGTCGTAAGAGCAGCATTTACATATTCTGGAGTTTATCTTCATTTTTGCTTCATAAAATTGACAAAGAAAATGGAATAATTTCTCACGATAGTCAACATTTAGTAAAAATGACGCGTAATGTTATTCTGAATAGATTACTCCATTTCCAGCCAAGAGCGGTCAGATTTGCAGAACAGATGCACCAGTAGGCAGTAATAAATGTGCCTCGCTGTCGAACTCCTCAGGTCCTGAGGGCCTCTCTTCCTCCTCACTCCGCTGGAGGAAGTGGAACAGCCTCCCTTCTGAGGATGCCGTTCAATTGAAAGTTCTTTTTCAGAAGTTCAAACGAAGATGCAACGCTTTAATTACATGAAACAATTCTCCTTCTATTCTAAATCATTTACTTATATTCTTATCTATTTATTTACTAATATTTATTTTTGCTTTTTTAATAACTGATCTCCTCTTCCCGTGTTTCCTGCTATCTTCTCTTGCTTCATTAAATGGGATCTTAATTAACAACAAATTACTCGTCGCTGCTGAGTCGCTTCCAGACTCTTCTGGGAGATTGTAGTTCTACACCTTCATTATTATTTTATTATTATTATTATTATTATTATTATTATTATTATTATTATTATTTATTATTATTACTTATTATTATTTTATTTTCAGAAGATGCAGAACCTTATTCATATGGAACAAGCCCACCAAAGGGGCCACCGACTTGAAATTGAAACTACCAAAGAATATTCTGGTGTTCATCAGAGAGAAGCAACAGAAGGTCAAAGAAAACAAAGAAAGAAGAGATCAGTTATTTGAAAAGAAAAACATTAACAAATTAACAAATAAAGATAAAGAGTTAATTCAATTATGAAAACAGAAGGAGAGTTGTTTCGAGGTAGCAGTGCCTTGCATTTTGGGTTGCATTCCTGAAGTTCCAAATGGTAGGTACGGCACCCTCTGAAGGGAGACTGTTCCAGCCGTGTGAGGAGGAATACAGGACTTCTTTCTTTCTGGCACTGAGAACATATTCCTCAATAAAATGGACTTCTTATCATACTTTTAATCGTCATGAATTTTAATACTCATTAACAGTGCCCATATAGCCTGGCAGTCAAATATTATATAAAAGAAAATTGTTCAATGCCAAAAAAAGAAAAAGTATTTCGTGGAAGGAGGGAAGCGACAGTTGATGGCCTCATCAGAGGCAGAGGAAGACAAATTAATTACCAGGAGAGTAATCGCAAGAAAATCATTAATTTCCCAGAAAATATAATTAAAATTAAGGATAGCAAAAAATAAAAATGCATCTGTGACGCTGCTGTGGCTCGAATATCATATATCAACGAGGGTTATAGCCCTTCATTTGCACCTTGGGGAAGGGAGGTATATGAATAATTGGGAATAATCCGGAATAATTGGGAATTATCGCTATCAAGGGCTAAAACACTAATTAGGGTATGTATGCATCTCTCTCTCTCTCTCTCTCTATCTCTCTCTCTCTCTCTCTCTCTCAGGATTTGCGTCTAAAGCTAATAGAATAGAACCTATAGAATAAATTACCGCATAAGACTCATTAAAGCTATCTCTCTCTCTCTCTCGTCGGCCTCTCTCCGGGTCATCTCTCGTCTCTCTCTCGGGTCTTCTTCTCTCTCTCTCTCTCTCTCTAATTACTAGGGATTAAGATCTCGGGATGATGAAAAATTAATCGGATTCAGTCGAAGCGAAAAACAGGAAAAATGCTTTCAATGATACAACCCAATTTCCCCTCGAGAAAATTCCAAGGAGCACTTATATATATATAATATCATACTTTTCATGGGATCGGAATTTGGAGATTCTATAATCTGCATCATCCACCGCCCCCCCTCTTCCCCACGCGCCCCAACCCCCTTCACATCATATTCCTTCTCCAGCTCTTTACGCAGAATTATCCTTTTCCTTTTCACAACCATTCAAATATCAACGTCTCTGATTGAGGACAACGCCTCTATATTCGTACAGAATGAACACATTAACAAAGACAGTTTTATCTGTATACAAAATGTATATTAGAGCTTTACCATCATCTCTGGACACCTCCCGGTAGGAGGGTAGTGACACCACTGTAGGCGTTACTGAAGGTTCTTTTCCCCGTCCCTTCGGCCCCCAGCTACACTCACTTTTTAGCCGTTGACTTGACTTCCATTCCAACTTCATTTCTTCCACCCTGCTGTCCAACCACTCCAACTCCCTCTTGGCACTGTCTTAATTAAGCGCTCAGTGGCCGGAAGTGCTCCAGTCAAATTTTCATGAAACAGAAGTCATCGTTATACACCAATGAGAAAACCCTTTCTATTTAAGTTCATTGCATAGATAACTCAATGAATTTTCTAAGTCTCCCATTATCGTGATAATGAGCAAAACTGCCACATTTCTGAAATCTCTTGTGAATAAGAATGGAAGGGAAGCAGAAGAAACGAATGAGTTTGTCCTCCTCAAAACAGGTGCTAGAAGAGTTGAAGATAGACACATGGAATGGAACAGAAAATCCAGGCCAAAGGCCAATCACTGAGACCTATGAGGTCACTCAGCGTTGAAAGGGGGTAATTAACAATAAAAAGGTCTGAAAGGTGTAACGGGATGAAAACCTTTCCCAGTTCCACCGAGAAACAATTGTTAGAAAAGGGTTGAGGAAAGTAAGATGGAAGAAACGGAATATGAACGGAGGAGGAACAGTCAAAAGAATGAAAAGGTTGCTGCGAAGAACCTTGAGTATCGGGATTATTGAGAATAATATGAAAATGGATTCAGTATTCCCCAAAATGAATTCTCCCTTTCCTTCACTCCCACATTTCAACAACAGTCTCGCAAAACACAAAGCATTACTTTTGCTCCCACTTCCAACTTTCTCCTTTGCATACGCTTTCAAACTCTTTTGGCAGTTTCTGCAGTTTCTCTTCCCTATCACCAACCACCAGCACAGCACCATCTGCAGGAATAAACCATTCCACATAGGATTCTTGAGTCATTTTCCTATCCCACAACTTTGTAGTTATGACTAAATTTCATAAAGACACTGCACAGTCATGGAAACACGCATCCCTGTTTCAGATACACTTACACATCAAACGAATCACTCACTTAACTACGTATTCTCTCACACCTCACTTCCCATCCCTCCACGTTATCTTAATCACCATTACTTTGGACAACACCACCACCTCGATTCAACTTGATTTAATAATAAAGGTTATAAAAAAAGACTTTGATGAACGAATCTAAACCATTCAGCCCTTCATTGCATAAACCACAAAACTTCACTGTGAGAGAGAGAGAGAGAGAGAGAGAGAGAGAGAGAGAGAGAGAGAGAGAGAGAGAGAGAAGGCCGGACTTAGGTGTGGTGGGAATGACTGAAGGTCCTCATATATATCTATACACAAGAGGAGCTACGAAACTGAGGAACGGTCCGGAAGTGAGGCGATTACCCAAATAAAGGCGAAGGGAGAGATGCTCATAATCGAATGAAAGAAGCACACATACACAAACACACACACACACACACACACACACACACACACAATAATAACGGCTATATACAAGGAGGGGTTGATAATGAAAGATGTTTAAGGTGGTTCATAAGGGGACTTTGATGGAGAGAGAGAACCTCCTGGACTGGAAATCTATATTCACACTTCACTGAAGACCCAGTCACCCAGATGACGAAGAACTGAGATGCTACACAGACAGTGGCGAGGAGTTGTTTGGCTAGAAGGTCCATGAGCCTCAATGAGGCCCAACAACCGAATAGTAGAAATAGTCTGCGCTGACAGAAGTGTCCTGATATTTTGCTAAAAACTGTCAAAGCAAAAACACCAGCTTCAATTGAAATATTTCTGTAACCAAATTATCTTTAAAGAATGCTGTAAAATGTCATAAACACGTTGGGAACTTATTACACACATGTCACGAACATGTTGAATACAAGTCGTTAACAGATTGTTAACAAGTCATTAAGTCAATAAGTTCTTCTAACCACTGCTTCATACTGTTATCAAGCATTTGCCAAAATATTGTTCTCCACTCACAATAGTCGACTTGTTGTCAACCTGTACGTGATAAGTAGGTAACAAGTTGCAAACATGTGTTGATGACATGTTTTAGAAGAATGCTTAAAGCGATTCCTTAATCGGAATCTGTACACACAACAATTATACAACAACAAAGGTAGCTTTAAATAGACCCTTCGTTTTGTGTGGAAGTGACGTCACTTCCAAAAGAATTCAGACCAGAAAAACCCTGAAATAAAAAAGGGAAATGAATTATATATCTGCAACGAACAAGTCTTTGTGTTCGTTTATTTATAGAATGCGGTTGAAAAGAGCAAGCGAATAAATGGGGGAAAATGTAGTAGTTCGTCAGGCATAACAGAGAGAGAGAGAGAGAGAGAGAGAGAGAGAGAGAGAGAGAGAGAGAGAGAGAGCAGAGAGAGAGACTGTACTTTCGACTTCCCCACTGTTACCTAAAAATTCAGCTGACCATCGGAGAACTTTCTCTGTCAAATTCCAAAATACCGGACCAGATCTAAGGTCAAGTAAGGAAAGAAAGGATTCGGAATTGCCAAAGTCCTCCTCAAACGGAAAGGATGAAGGTGGAATCAGAGAGAACACAAATTATATAAAAGGGAAAGACAAACAAAAGTGGTGCATACAAGGTGTGTGTGTGTGTGTGTGTGTGTGTGAGTGTGTGTGTGAGAGAGAGAGAGAGAGAGAGAGAGACCTTCAATGTAAATGTGGGATTTCGAGAGCCGATTAAATCGCCGTTTCATTCCGGGGAGATGAAAGGATCTGGAAAAGAAAATGAAATGCACAGTATTGAACGTCACTGAAGTGAATAATATCTCTCTCTCTCTCTCTCTCTCTCTCTCTCTCTCTCTCTCTCTCTCTCTCAATACTAAGTCTTCTGAAGGCCTTCGAGGCTAAAGGACCCTGGAACCGTTTTTCATTCGTCTGTCGGAAGGAAGTGTGAAACAAGACAGGGAAAAGCCGAGAGCTAAAAGGTCATATTTCGAGACAATGAGTCCTCCTTCAATTCGTATGGAAATGTGACGGGACAGAAGCTACATCAGAGCACATTTCCTTTTATTTATTTCAATTAAATCAATTAATATTCAGCTGTAGACTCTATTCTGTGTACAACTGACAGTTGCATTTTAACAAAACAAATACTGAAATTTATGAAGCTTCGTTTCATCACTATTACAATTTTTGTCCTCATTCCTCTCTACAACAACAACAACAACAACACAGGTGTTCAGGTAAACTGGTTAAAACCCAGTTGAATGCAGCTGATTCTTAGGTTCCCGAGAACCTCTGAGTCTGTGAGGGAAGGAATCTCAGGACAGACCTCCTCTGGGCAGGAGGGAAAGTTCACTTCCTTAGAGCAAAGGATTCCCTTCCACACAAGACGACAAACCTTCGCTAACAGATCCAAGCTTTTTCTGAAAAGAATCTCAAATGCTTTTTCTTTTTTATCTTAAATAACAGATGTTTACCAAAAATGAAACCCATGAAAGTGTGTTAATTTACAGCCCAAATAAAATAGAATAATGAATTTAGGGCAAAAGCCAAGCGATGGGGCCTATGGGGTCCTTCAGCGCTGAAAGAATAGATTACAGAAGGCTTGGAAGGTGCAACAGGAGGAAAACCTTTTGCAGTTGCACTATGCAACAGCTGTTGGGAGAGGGTTGAGGAGGAAAGTAGGCTGGAAGAAAAGAATATGGACGGACACCCCCCTCCACAGCCCCTCCCCCCACGGATTTACAACCCACACCTTCTCCTGGCTGAAACCTGATGACGAATCACACCTCCCAAAACATGCTCGCTCAGATGACTCCGGAATTTATAAGACCAGTTATGATGACAACAGATTCTCCTTCCATTTTAGGGATTAACTTTAATCTTTGTCTATAATTCGCTTAATTTATTTTTGCGTTTTTAATAACAATCTTTTCTTCCTGGATTTCCTGTTAGCTGCTGTTGCAACTTTGAAATGAACACCTTAATATTCTTTGGAAGCTTGAATTTCAAGTTAGTGGTGTCTGTTGTGGCTTGTTCCATATGAATAGGGCTCATCTTCTGAACTACCTAATAAATAATAATAATTAATAATAATAATAATAATCATAATAATAATAATCCATAAATAATAAATTAATAATAATAATTAGATGGGTTGGTCGGTAATCTTAATTTGAATTAGTTATAGGTTGGTGCTAATTAAAATTCTATTTACTGACCAGCCAAACTATTGTAAACACCACGCCTTCTATAGATACCTTGTGCTTCACGTATCTCAAATAATAAATATCTCTTATTATTATTATTATTATTTTTTTTTTGCTCTATCACAGTCCTCCAATTCGACTGGGTGGTATTTATAGTGTGGGGTTCCGGGTTGCATCCTGCCTCCTTAGGAGTCCATCACTTTCTTACTATGTGCGCCGTTTCTAGGATGACACTCTTCTGCATGAGTCCTGGAGCTACTTCAGCCTCTAGTTTTTCTAGATTCCTTTTCAGGGATCTTGGGATCGTGCCTAGTGCTCCTATGATTATGGGTACGATTTCCACTGGCATATCCCATATCCTTCTTATTTCTATTTTCAGATCTTGATACTTATCCATTTTTTCCCTCTCTTTCTCTTCAACTCTGGTGTCCCATGGTATTGCGACATCAATGAGTATTATATTATTATTATTATTATTATTATTATTATTATTATTATTATTATTAAATGCAGGGGCAGTTTCACATCTTTATCCAAAGACCTACAAGAGAGAGAGAGAGAGCAATACATTATGAAAGCCTTTTACTCAAATAAAACCCATTTCATGGAGGGTCGCAATTTCCATATTGAATCTGGTTTTAATCTCTCGCAGAACTAAGAGAGATTTTATTAATAAATTCCGTTTCTCTTATTCGTCCAAAATAAATGTGTCACATTGAAGGTCATCAATGTGATGGATGGCTGTTTGGGAATATGATCTGACGCTGGTCATTTGTCAGTAACAGATAGTGTGTTGATCTTCATTTCTGTAAAATAGGGCTCTCTCTCTCTCTCTCTCTCTCTCTCTCTCTCTCTCTCTCTCTCTCTCTCAAACATTTCATGCACAATCTCTCTCTCCCCCAGCCTCTCTCTCTCCCCCGAAAGACTTCTTGTCAACCGTTTTTCCTATTCCCCATCACTTCCTTCATATCCCGGTGAATTTACACAAATAAATATGCACTAAATAACTCCCTAAGACTCGAGTCTTCACTCTCTCCTTCCCCAATCAGCGACCCTTTTCCCACTTCGATGAGTTAATCCGATGACTTCACTTCCCTGATTCTATTTGCTTGTATTAGACTTCATATTAAAATGACCGAATCCATGATTTTGATGATTTCTTTGTTCTAATAATTTTTCTATCGACGTGAAAGCTACCTGATGTAATTGATTACTTCTGTCAAGAGAATCTGTACTTTCATGGGGTCATGTTCCCGATCACATTCGGCCTCACAAAATGTCATTTTCCATGAAATGTAAAAACAGACGTAAACTTGACACCACAACCAATAAATGGAAGCGGAAACATTAGCCAAAACCATCATAGTAGTTTTGTGAGAATTTTGTCATGGAGATCTCACCAAACACTGAATTGTTTCGTTTTAACTTGGACTGCACTTGGCATTTCAGTGGAGAATTCGTTGGTCGTGACACCCTACAGACAACCTTTTCCCATATTTATCTCGTGGCAATAAGTTATTTTTTAATGACTATTTCTTCCCTTCTTCCGACATGAGCGACATTTTCTATTTTACCTTAAGATTTATTTCTTATCTAATATCAAACTACACTGTACCTGTCGAAAACAATTCGAAGTAGGTTTATCTTAGATCGCTTGCACAAAGGAAAGTTAAAGAAGTAATATAAGCATATATTTTGTGTGAGTGAAGATTCAAACAAAATATATCGAAGTAAAAAAAGGTGAAAACGGAAACCAGTGAATGGATCCACAGACTTCACATCGAACCTCGGAGCGTCAGCTGAAGCGCAACGCACACAAGCGCCATCTGCTAGCGTGATGTTACTTTGTGAGTGCGAAAGATAAACAACCCAGCAACTTGGATTACTAAAGAGAAAGCAATGATAAATATGTATACAAAAATATCTGAAATCGAGTCCATATCTATTGACTTTCAGCTAAGGACGCTTCCCTGTGGTAACCCTTCTTCTTGAGGGTAAGCAGAAGAAATGTAAGATATTTTTGACAAAATATCTTTAAGACAATAGAACAAATTACCCACAATACCCCACTCAACAAGTTGCATAAGGATACCCCCTCGCCAGGTAGTGTCGTAGGCTTTTTCTAGGTCAAAGAACACTGCAACAGTCTGATTTTGCACAGCAAAAGCATTCTGTATCTCCCGAGTAAGGTACATCAAAGGGTCAGAAGTAATTCTATTTTTCCTAGAGCCAAACTGCCGATTAGATAAAAGACAAACTCAAACACATTCTCTCTCTCTCTCTCTCTCTCGTCTCTCTCTCTCTCTCCTCCCTCTCTCTCTCCTCGTCTCCTCTCTTCTCCTCTCTCCTCATTCCAAGAAATTTAGCAAGCTATAGCTGAAGGATCCAGCAGAAAATTTTACCAAAAAAAAGAGCCTGCTATATTCTTAATCTCGCCTTCATTTAAAGACCACATTTTAAGTTTACTTTTAAATGAGGAGAACAAATGGCCTCATTTAACCCACTCCGTTATATGACGGGGTTTGTTGGGGGGTTAGGGGTTGGGGGGGGTTGGGGGGGGGGGGGGGGAATAAAAGCCTCGATCTGTTAAAACTTTATTTAAATCAGGTGAAATCTGTTTGATCCTTCTACTTAAAACTAATAACCTTATTATCTCGTGGGTTCGTTATCCCCATGCGGATTGGAGAGAGAGAGAGAGAGAGAGAGAGAGAGAGAGAGAGAGAGAGAGAGAGAGAATATTTATTAATTTTAATAATGTCTTGGCAATCAACTGTAAGGGGGAGAAATCGAATTTCATAGTGTCCGATTATTTCTCTCTCTCTCTCTCTCTCTCTCTCTCTCTCTCTCTCAGGACAAAGCTGAGGAAAGTGAACCATGCATAAAGAAGGACCAAAGGGAATAGCGAACAAGAGAACTCTGCCAATCGCTCAATTTTGGAGGACCAGTTTCGCGATTTCCTGAAGAAGAAGGACTCACAAAAGAAGTTCCTTGGGAGGCCCTGGCCTTCAGAGTCCCACTGTTAGGATTCCTTGTGGTCCAGTGGTTATGCTGATTATATGAAATACTAAGCATCAGATGGTCCAAAAGGAAGTTTTATTTTTTGGGAATGTGTGGCTAAGTTACTACTGAGGAGAGAGAGAGAGAGAGATAGAGAGAGAGAGAGAGAGAGAGAGAGAGAGACGCTTTGGGATGATTGCCAGAAAAAAATGTGATGCATCAGCCTCTTACAGAGTGATAGACTATACTGGTATTTTCTGTCTGGGTACACGAAAAAGTGAAATGATTTCCAAAGCCACATTTTATAAAGAAATATCCCTTGTGCTTCCTTCAAGGAGATCTACAACAATTGGCAAAAGTTTTTGGATATTCGTGGGAAACTCAAATCCTTCAAATGTAACCTTGGACATACGAGAACAGTAATATAATATATAACCTTTAATGACTATTGAAAAATAAATGGGAAAAAATATGAGAAAATATGCAGATTTATATTTTTAAAAAGACTTTCCTAAAATACCTTAATAAAAGCACATTTTAACTTTATGAAATAAATGACAACACATTTCAACCTAAGTAAATGACAAATGACTGTGTCCTTGTCATACACTTATTGACAGACATCCTACGATTTGAATATTACACTCCTCCAAATCCTCTGAGGGTGCCATCCCGATAATAAGACCTGGAATGAAATAGAACCTCGAAGGATTATCTTAAGAGAATCATGACTTTGGGGTTACTTCATTACATTTATTCCTTTTCCTTCATCGCTCCCTACCAAGTCTTTTGTAAGATAATTGTCAGGGCTTTGTGTGTGTGGAAATGATTTCTGTCGACTAGAGAGAGAGAGAAGGTAAATGAGAAGAATCTCGAACAATTGTTCCTTATTCCTGAGAATCTTGCCTGAAGAGAAAAAAAAAGTATACACTGATTCAGCCTTGGTAAGAAGATAGTATCTGAGAACGATGACTGACTTCTATGGAAATTATATATATATATATAATTTCCATAGAATTTTATTTGGCCTTCAAGTCACACACAACACACACACACACACACACACACACCACACACACATATATAGATATATTCATATATGTAAGACATTGAGAAAGAAAGTAGTAAAAGATATGGAAGACAGAGATAGGTTCAGAGAGAAAACAAGGCGGTGAGGATTAAAGAAGATGATGAAGCTATCAAAGGTTAGAAATAAGAGACCCAAACCAAAGATATTACACATATCAAACAAATAAAAGGTCAAGATGGTGTAGTACTTAGAAAGGAGGAAGACATTGTGAAGAGATGGAAAGAATATTTCGAACATTTGTTAAATGAAGAAAATAATACACTAATAAGAGAGGATGGGCAAGTAACATTGGCACGGTAATGAGGTTTTCTAGGCAAGAGGTACTAAATGCACTGAAGAAGATGAAGAATGGGAAGGCAACCGGACCAGGCATGATTCCTGTGGAGGCATGGAAAGCATTAGGAGATGAAGGAGTGGATATGTAGGGCTGATGCCTTTGTATAATAAGGCGCCCTGTGAGGTTATTTAGACCTGCGATAATTTTACGCTAAGGTCGGTTTGTTATGACTCTCCATACTCATTGGAATGTCTTGGGTTTCGATAACTTACGAAGTCAGTATCTTCTTTGGTTATGAAGGTGATGTTTCAACTCATGATGATAGTTTCTAAGTTAATTCAGTATCTTCTTTCTGATGTGAGGTTTCTAGTAGAAAACACAGAGTACAAAAATATCTGTATTCTCTGAGACTACATGATGAAGATCAGATAAAAGGTACAGGTCTGCCAATGATGATGGCTGATTCATTTCTGACTTACAATCTGGTTTACAAATCATAAAGTGAGCAGACAGTAGCTCGAACATACGAACGAACATACACACATGACATAGATTACAAGTCATGTAGGCCGTTTGAGTTATTGGTCACTGTGGTTGTCTCAAGCAGGAAGCTTGGACTACCGTTTACAAAACAAATGATTTGATGACCCCAGATGATGGCAAACTAGACACTGACTGATACTACACGTCATCTTAGCCTACTTTATCATATCTGGTATGATCACATTCCTGCAAGCAAACTGGTTGACCTCTTGGGTCACTGGTTTTAATTAATCATAGTTTTAGTTTTTATATATGGAATAACATTCCATATTTTATATTATGTAGCACTTACAGATATACTGTACGATCTTATGATAAAGATCCTTGAACAGGAAAAGATACCAAATGAGTGGCATGGGAGTATATTGATCCCAATTTTTAAAGGGACAGGCAATGTCCAAGAGTGTGGTAATTATAGGGGTATTAAATTGATGTCCCACACTTTGAAGATACTGGAAAGGATGATAGATGCTAGGCTGAGAGAAGAAGTACGAATAGGTAAAGAGCAGATGGGATTTATGAAGAGAAGGGGAACAACAGATGGTATATTTTGTCTGAGGCAACTAATGGAGAAATTCGGGGAAAGGCGAAGGGACCTACATATGGTATTCATTGACCTTGAAAAGGCTTATGACCGAGTCCCGAGACAAGAGGTATGGAGGAGTCTGAGGGAGAAGAAGGTGCAAGAGAAGTACGAGTGATTGATACAAGAGATGTATCGGAATGTATTTTCCAGAGCGAGGAGCAGTGTTGGGGAGACAGAAAGTTTTGAGGTGAGAGTAGGATTACACCAGGGGTCGGCTCTGAGCCCATTTATCTTTAACATAGTGATGGATGTTATAATAGAAGAAGTAAGGGAGACAGTACTATGGAACATATTGTATGCAGATGATATTGTTCTGTGCGCAGAGAGCAGGGAAGATCTGGAAATGAAATTGGAAAGATGGAGACAAGTACTGGAGGACAGAGGAATGAGAATAAGTAGATCTAAGACAGAATATATGTGTGCCACCACTGAGGGGGATGATAGAGAAAGTATTCAGCTTGGTGGAGAGCAAATAAAGAGAGTTGATAAATTTAAGTATTTGGATCTTTTTTTAACGCTGGAGGAAGTATGGAAGAAGACGTAAAACATCGGGTACAGGCAGGCTGGAACAACTGGAGAGCAGCCTCTGGAGTTCTTTGTGACAAAAGAGTACCGCTTAGATTAAAAGGAAAATTTCACAAGACGGTAGTAAGAACAGCAATGCTGTGTGGTATGGAAACAGCAAGCATGAGAAAATCAGTGAAGAAGTTGGATGTGGCAGAAATGAGAATGCTTAGGTGGATGCCTGGGGTGAAAGAGAGGATAGGATCAGAAATGACTACATAACGGGGGGTCGATTAAGGTGGTGGAAGTATCAAAGAAAGTGCAGGAGGGGAGGCTGAGATGGTATGGACACCTGTTGAGGAGCGATGAGGACCACACTGGGAGACATACTATGGGGATGGAGGTTCAAGGAAGAAGAAGAGGAGGGAGACCAAGAAAGAGATGGAAGGACTGTGTGCGAGGAGACTTACATGAGAAGGGAATTGATGAGGCAGAAGCGCAGGATAGAAATAGATGGAAACGGCTCATCCGAAACGGTGACCCCATATAAAAATGGGAACCAGCTGGGAAGGAGAAGAAGAAGAAGAAGAAGATTAAAACACATAAAAGATTCTGTTGTACAATTTACCTTAAATATTTTTTGCTTGCATTACAGTCCAACAGTTTTCTCTCCTCAGAAATAACTAAGACAAGAAGAAAGCTGGAAATTACCTCTACCCTGCCACTCAAAACAAGAGAGAGATGAGAGAGAGAGAGAGATGAGAGAGAGAGAGACGAGCGAGAGGAGATGAGAGAGAGAGAGAGAGAGAGATTTTGGTAGATCATCGCCTCGCACCCTCATGTATCTAAGGTACTAATTCACCTATATCTTTTGGACACAACTTTTCCCTTCTAGTGTAAACCGACATCCAGGTCCTAGGTATTTTTTAGAGGACTGTGCCAGGTATCATCATCACACAAAGACATAAAATGAGCGCAAAGCGAAAACGCTTCCCATTCATTCAAACTTTCCCACTTAGGAGCGAAAGTGATCGTCCTCTGTGACAAGTGATTTTCAGTGTTTGACATTCTCTCTCTCTCTCTCTCTCTCTCTCTCTCTCTCTCTCTCTCTCTCTCTCTCTCTCTCTCTCTCTCTCTCTCACCCCTATTCATAAGTAAAGGCAGACATTCCAGAATTGGTCTCCTTTCGCTGTTTAGATTCGGGATTCAATCCTGAATGTGTTTAGAGGAGCCGTGGAATGATATTATGAGAGAGAGAGAGAGAGAGAGAGAGAGAGAGAGAGAGAGAAATCCTCCTTTATATCGGCCAAGGCGGTTTTAGGAAGATTTGAATTCGAAATGAAAGCGTCAACACAAAACGAAATGAGAGAGAGAGAGAGAGAGAGAGAGAGAGAGAGAGAGAGAGAGAGAGAATCTGAAAAAACCTGCAAATGTATATTGATCAAAAACCCCATGAAGCTGAAAACCCCAATTAGAGCTAATGATCCTCTTCATGAAAAGATCTATCTGAGATAATGAAAAGATTTTCGGTTTCATCAAAAGAAAGAAAAAAATTATGAACAGAAACCGAGCAAAAAGTGGAATGACGACTCTTAGACAGAATGAGACCAAAGGAAACGAAGTCACAAGGCTTCAGAATGGAGACTGACACTTGGGAAGATTATTATGACACCTGTTACCTTGCAAAGGGAGAGGGGAGGGGGTGTAAGGGGAGAGGAGGGAGAAGAGAGGGGGGGGCCCCTCCTCTCGAAAAAGGGTGGCCCACAAATCAAGGATGTGTCAAGGGACAAAGAGGTTTATAAGACATTGGTTCTTACCCTCAATGGAATCAGCTGTTGAACTAATAATTACAATCAGCGGTTAAGCCAATAACGACAATCAGATATTTAGTCATACATGGCAATTGGCTGTTTATCTGAAAATAACAATCGGCCATTTATCTAAAAATGACAATCCGCTATCAAACCAAAAATGACAATCGGATGTTTAACTAAAAATGATAATCAGCTACTTTAACTAAAAATTAAAATCAGCCGAGTTAACTAAAAATTACAATCCGCTGTTTTAACCAAACATGACATGTAGCAGTAAAACCCAAAAATGACAATTAGCTGCTTAACTAAAAATAGCAATCAGCTTTTTTATCCCAAATAACTATCAGCTGTTTAACAAAACAAAAATATAATCAGCCTCTCCGTCTCCCCCAACCTCTCTCTCTCTCTCTCTCTCTCTCGCTCTCTCTCTCTCCTCTTTTACCTATAGAATGCATACAGTTCACAACTGGGAAACTCGAGTTCGATTCCTGAACCGAACGATGAGAGGGGTTGGGTGGATAGATTAGCGAGTTCCATAGAAAGTGTGTGCCTCTGTTGACCTAAGTACTGAGTTATATACCTCGCTGTTAGACACTTGCCGAGGGTGGCAGCTGGGTTAGAAAAGGAGAAAGAGGAGACAGAAAATTAGACTTGAGGTTGACCGCTCTGTCGAAATGAGTACCTCGTCGGAAGAGCCTCGATGAGGTACTTTGTCACAATCTGACATTTCCGTTTCTGAGGGACAGTGTACAGGAGAGATGAAAGGTAAACAGAAGTTGTTTGTTTATGAAGAAAGGCAACTTTATGGCCCCAATCACCACAACAGCGAGGCAGAGTAATGGAACAGATAATTTGTCTGATGAATAAACTAAAAAGCTAATGGCTTCGAAAAACATTGTACTCAAATTACTTTATAAAAGAGCAATAAAACATCGCAAATTACGATCCATCGGAGCTGGCATCTAATGAGCATCAGTCTCTATTCAGAGCAGATTAATGATATTATTAATTTTCAAGGAATCTAAAAATTTTACCCATCTAAAATACCGATAATTTCGCTGTCTAGAATCTCACGCATGCGCACAAGACAGAGAGACGGTGACAGGTCTCGATCAGAGCAGAGGAATAAATGACAAGGAGTCTGGAATTTTATTTGGCCTTCAAGTCAATAACACAAAAATTTACGTTCAAAATACATTTCCCCTTCTGGAATTTATTGAAGGAATTTACTGACAAAATTTATAGACATATCTCACTGAGAAAATGTACTGACAGTGTTTACTGACAAAATTACCGACAAATTTTATTGCGAGTATTTTTTGACAAAATTTATTCTGAATATTTACTTACATAATTCATTGAGGGAATTTATTACGAGAAATATATATAACAGGATTGATTGAGAATTTATTGACAGGATGTATGCAGAGAATTTACAGCCAGACGTTATTGACAGCATTTACTGATAAAACTTTCCGACAGAATTTATTGACAGAATTTGCTGCCATTAGTTATTGACCTGATTTATTTGACATAATTAACTGACAGTGTTTATTGCCAGAATTCAATGACAGAATCCCTCCCTCCCAAAGAGTGTTAAGTATGAATTGACTTACGTCAGGTGAAACGTCAGTCATTCTGACAGTCGCTTCAGTTTTGGGAAGTTTTGCAACACTGGATAAACTTCCTTCAACAACTGATGGAACAGACGTGCCTGGGAGGAAGGGGCCGGGGGTGGGGGTGGGGGAGGGTGGTAGATACAGTTTTGTTTTTCCGGTCTCAAAGAATATAACGTGACTAAAATAAAGTGTGTGTGTGTGTGTGTGTTGTGACCACTTTCTCCTTTATTCTCTGCGTGAAAAATTAATGGAAAAAGTTAATTTTTATAAATCGAATTCCAAAAGGTTAAAAATCATTCTTCAAAGATCGAGGAAATGCGTTTTACCTCCCGTTTTGAATGGGAAAAAGTGTGATGAGAGAGAGAGAGAGATGAGAGAGAGAGAGAGAGAGAGAGAGAGAGAGAGAGAGAGAGAGAGAGTGTTTTACACGCATGCGATATAAAAATTCCTACTAGACTTCCCCATCGATCTGACAAATAAAGAATACTTATAAAATAAATAAATAAATAGATAAAATAAAATAAAAAAATAAAACCATTGCTCTTGAATCAATCCAACTCGATCTTTTTCACGAAAACATAAAAATAAAAAATGGGGGAGGGGGGGAGGAGAAAGGGAGAGGTAGAATAAAACCAATTTTGAGGGCCGAATGTCACACAAGAGAGAGAAAAAGAAAAGAAGGCCAATCGGATTCATGGTTTTTTTTCTTCCTTCGATAAAATCGGGCAGGAATTTCCACTGCTCATTGTTCTCGCCTCTCTTCAATACAAAAGTCGGTTTTTCCCTAAAAGCCTTGTGCAGAATAAAGAGCATTTACGAAGACCTACCGGGTGAAACAAAATTAAATTCCGGAGATCTTGAATAATTGACGACATCAAAAGCTGTATCACTATCCACACGAGGGAAGATTTATTTGTTCAACAAAAGAGCGCAATTTACATGCAATGCAACAAAACTGTGTAAAAGACAACCAATTTCTGAGAGAGAGAGAGAGAGAGAGAGAGAGAGAGAGAGAGAGAGAGAGAGAGAGAGAGAGAGAGCCTGCTTACGAAAATTTAGCTACAAAGCCAAGAAGGTGGGCACTATGTCCAATGAAGTGCTTGAGACGACAAGGTGAAGTTGGAGTGGTTGAGCAGCAAAATAAGAGATCCAGAGAAGGTGAAACTTGGAGACATTCCAGTTCAAGTCGTAATGGAAAACGACTCTTAAGAGTCTGGAAATGATGAATGAAGGCATCTTCGCCATGAATATCTTATATGACTCAATGGCGCAATATGCCTTCTTTCTTTCAATGACTGAAAGAATTAAACAACTATAGAGGGGAACAGAGGCAGGAAAGAGAGAGAGGGAGAATTAGAGGCCCATCATTAAAGGCCCCATCCAGATAGCAAAGAAACGATAATGATAATCAGTCCCTCAGTCATGATCAATGGTGACGATGGGAGGTCACAATCAAATTAGATATTCGCTCCTCATCATAATCAATTGAGAACGAGGGGTGGATGGTCGGGGGTCTGGGAGGGGGGAGATTGATCTGGTGCCCTATCAACCACTAACCCAAGTCATTAAAAACGATGATTATACGATCTCTCTCTCTCTCTCTCTCTCTCTCTCTCTCTCTCTCTCTCTCTCGACTTTCCATGAACTTCAAAGGAATTGAAGGCAAGAGCCATTCCAGAGATTGGTCTCCTTTAGCTGTTTGGATTCGGGATTCAATCCTGGATATGTTTAGACGAGCCGTGGAAGGATATTATGTAAGAGAGAGAGAGAGAGAGAGAGAGAGAGAGAGAGAGAGAGAGAGAGAGAGAGAGAGAGAAGATAGTCTTCTAATCCCGGCTTAATCTGATTCCTGAGTTCCAATTTTCCTCTTCATTTCCTTTTGACTGACGATGAATGCGAGGATATTCTCTTCGGTTCTTTGTCCTGAATTAAAAATGGCAAAAATATACAAGATTTAAAACGAAATATTATGAAAATTTATTTCATAACTTAAACAGAAAGTAAATAACGAAGCTATACTTTAAAATATTACTATGTTTACTCTGATTTCTAATTGATGATATTATGGCTAACAATAAAAATAATATTAATAAACCCATGCGACTATAAACAAGTAAGTAAAGCACCTATTTAACAAATATATAACTTGTGAAGTAAAATAAAAATCTAATATTATTACACATCTTTAATTAACGACTATACAAATAAAAATCACATTAATGATGCCATTACAAGGTGTACATAATGAGGACCATCCTCAGTTGGTGAGTAATAAACATTCTTTATGAATGATATTAATGTCCACTAATTACACATTACTTATATCTCTCTCTCACCTATACTATTCTTCAAGTCATTTTGGCATCAAGCAAAAATTCATTATTTTCCCTCAGAAAGTAAAGCAACAGGAAAAATGGAATGATTTTCGGTCAAAAAATCTATTGTACTTTTCATTCCTGAAAACCTCAAACTTCCACCTTTTTCTTTCTTGAACTTCCTCACAAGAACAGTGTTGAAGGGCTCTCCCCTTCTCCCCAAATTTTACGATCACCTGGGAACCGTTTCCTATGAAACTGAGGAGAGAAGTTGATTCTCACGAGGACTCATTAGAGAAGGCGATTAGTACTCTTATTGCATAGCATAGGAAAAGCTTCAATATTGGTGTCCATCAGCGTAGCTTGGTACAATCGAAACTTCAATGGTCTGGGATTAGTTATATGTGGGAGTTACGAACAATTACGAGGAAATAGATGGAAATACACGAATAATACACAAACCAATCTATACGTAATAGCTTTCTCTCTCTCTCTCTCTCTCTCTCTCTCTCTCTCTCTCCTCAGCCTCGTTACCCGTAGAATGCATCCAGTTCACAACTGGAAAACCCAAGTTCGATTCCTGAACCGGACGAGGGGGGGGGGGATTGGTGAGTTCCCTAAAATAAAGTGGGCCTCTGTTGACCCTAGAAATTAATGATGTACCAAGCTGTTAGACGACTGTTGAGGGTCGCAGTTGAGTTGGAAAGAGAGGAAGAGAGAAGCCAGAAAGTTAGACGTGAGGTTGACTGCTCTGTCGAAATGAGTACCTCGTCGGGAGGGCCTCGATGAGGTAGTTTGTCATATCCTGAATTTTCCTTCTCTGCTGGGAATATACAGGAGAGACGAAAGGTAAATAATAGTTTTTTTGTTTATGAGGAAAAGGCAAATTTATGGCCTCATCATATCAAGGAGGCAGAGTCATGGCACAGATAATTCATCCGATGAATAAACCAAGAAACTTAATGACATGGAAACACATTATACTCTAATTACTTAATAAAAATACAATCAAACAACGCAAATTATAATCCATCGAAGCTGGTATATAATGAGCACCAATCTCTAGATCTAATTAACGAATGTGATCAATATTCACGAAATCCGCAAATTTTTACCCTCTCTAACACCAACCATTTCACTCTCTCGACTCAAGCGCATGCGCACAAGACACCGACGAATTGGGAGAGATTGGGGGAAATAAATCCTGCTCGATGAAGAGGAGTGACGGTGACAGGTCTCGATGAGAGCACAGGAATGATACAGTCTGGAATTCCATTTCAACTTCAAGTCAATAACTAAACAAATGACGTTCAAAATACGTTTCCCCCTTCTAGTATTTATTGACAGAATTAACAGCGTAAATTACTGACAGAACCCCTCCCTCCTTCCCACCGAATGTTCAGTCTAATTTAATTTACGTCAACAATAAGTTTCTGATCGAGCCTAAATGATTTTGACAATTGCTTCGGTTTTGTGAAGTTTCTGTCGAAAAAAGTTTCAAATATAGCATAATACGAGCCTACTTCAGTCTCTCTCTCTCTCTCTCTCTCTCTCTCTCTCTCTCTCTCTCTCTCTCTCTCTCATAATTCTATGGAATTTTTTTTAAACAATGGAGATACTTTCGTAAACAACTGATGGGAGGGACAGGCGCCAGAATGAGAGAGTACTTGGGGGAAGGAAGGGTTTGTAAGGCAGATAAAAAAGGAGGGAGGGGAGGGGGTGTTGATTATAGAGGTCGTTTTATTTTGTGGGGAGGGAGGGGGGCTAGACTTGCGGAGACATGGGAATCATCAAGTACATTGAAGAGAAAGGTGATTACGGGACAGCAATGGTGGTTTAATCACATGTTAAGGATATAAACAAGAATTATTTTTCTATTTCCTCGTTCATTCAATTTCTCTTCTAAACCTTTGGAGTCTCCGGTTTTTATCTGTTGAAGTTACTTTCGCGGTTTTATTCCGAAAGGAGGCAATGTTCAACAGCTCTCTCAACATACCAAGGCCATTTCAGCTTAGTTAATTTTTAACATAATAATAATAATAATAATAATAATAATAATAAGATTCATCAGGTCAGGAGCTGCTACACTTGGGGGACAGACTGGATCTACGCGAGTTTACCTTTTTTGAATCCACCTGGGAGATAAGTTTAGCTTCTCTCTCTCTCTCTCTCTCTCTCTCTCTCTCTCTGTGCTCGGTTTTTTTATAATGAGACTACTGAAACATATGTTTAGGTCTTGAAGAAGATCATATTTTGATGATTTAAGTGTAAGAAGGGCAGGTCTTAGGTTATTATAATTATATTTTTTTTTTTTTTTTTTCTTTTTTTTTTTTTTTGCTCTATCACAGTCCTCCAATTCGACTGGGTGGTATAAATACCACCCAGTCGAATTGGAGGACTGTGATAGAGCAAAAAAAAAAACAACAAAAACAAAAAAAAAAAAAATAATAATAATAATACCTGCCCTTCTTACACTTAAATCATCAAAATATGATCTTCTTCAAGACCTAAACATATGTTTCAGTAGTCTCATTATAAAAAACCGAGCACAGAGAGAGAGAGAGAGAGAGAGAGCTAAACTTATCTCCCAGGTGGATTCAAAAAGGTAAACTCGCGTAGATCCAGTCTGTCCCCCAAGTGTAGCAGCTCCTGACCTGATGAATCTTGTCTCTGGACATCAAAGTGACCTCCCCAACCTCGGACACTTTCAAGATGGCCACAACGAGGACCATCACGCGCTTCTCATTCAACTATTCAAGTGGATACTACTGGTTGTTTCGACCTTTCACAAGAGAGAGGATTTACTGTATCTTAAGAGAGGAGCTCTAAATATGAATATTTCGGGAGTCCTGTAGACAAATGTTTTCCGACTACTTGAGGCTTTTCCCAAGGTCACCTTAGGTCAGTCAGTCCTTCGCTCATCCGTTACATCCTGAACAGCGAGGCAGGAAAAGAAGATGGTCCAGAAGGAGGGAAGGATGGGGTGATGATGGTGAACGTTTGTCTGTTCCCTTTGCAATGGGTGGCCTCAGTTGCTTGTTAATTCTCATTTATTGAAGCCTCATCTGCAGAATCAGGTTGATTGATTGAATAGAGAATCTAGGCCAAAGGCCAAATACTGGGACCTAGGGAGGATTTAAGGACTCTGAGCAATATGCCTGAGACTGGATTTCCCTAATACTCTAGTTTCTGGGAGAAGCCGTTCCATGAAGATCGGTATAGATGAAAATACATTCATAATCATAAACAGATATGTAACCTTATCGTAATATTTACTAGTAAGCGATAGTAATGTTCAAAACCTTAAAAAATAAAAATTAAAATTAAGTATTCAACGAATTATTCTAACACTTTTGGAATAGAAATGTAAAATATCTTTTGCTTTAATGAAGTCGATGTCTGGAGGTTTATGTTTCTTCTTAGCCACCTGAAAGCGATCACGACTCCTGGTCCAAGATTCAGGGGAATCAGACGCTACATTCCAGCATTCCAGTTCCAGTGAATCCTGGAAATTAAAGAACAAATAACAACAAATACAACCAGGAACCACAAGGACATAACACAATCCGTAGGATAAGGATATTCTTCAATAACATCCTTCACCTCTGACACTTCTCGTTCATCACCAAGTATAGATTAGGCCTAAGCTTCATTTAACGAAACTTCCTTATTAAAAAGACAGAGGAGAGAGAGAGAGAGAGAGAGAGAGAGAGAGAGAGTGTATCATAACGAAACACACAAGAGCTCCAGAGATCCAATGATGAGGAGGCTCTGAGATATAACAGCAGCCATTGGAAGGAATTTGCAATCTGAAAAGACCTCAGGAAATCCAATTCTGCCCTGATGAGGAGGCCAAAGATCCGGAAGAAAGATACGATGCCTCGACCACTACTACTTCAAGTACGCTCGTACAGAAGTAACGAAATAGTCCAGATAAGAGAAGGAAAACCAGCTCTCTGGTACGAGAGGTGGGAGGTTGGTTGGGGGGCGGGACTGAAGGTCGCCTAATGGATACTCTGAGACACAGGTGAGATAAACCTCCCATCGAACCATCGGAAGGTGAGGAGACTTTGTTGAAGGAAAGACGCAGGTTTTATTCTGAGGAGAACATCGCCTCTTCGATTATAGGAAAAAAAAAAAAACACTGTAGCTTTTGTCTTCACAAGGAAGCAACTAGTGCATGCTGACAGCCCAAGAAATGGCGACGAATAAAGGATAAACTCGAGGGGAAAAAGAAGGAAAAGAGAGAGAGAGAGAGAGATTGAGAGGAGAGAGAGAGAGAGGAAAACCGAAGGAGAAGAGAGCAGAATAAAAGACAGCCTTTGATATTGAATAAATGGAGGGAATAGTTTTGTATTTTAAAGCTGACCAATACCACGGTGACTTTTTTATGCATACTTACATACATATATATAATTATATCTATATATAAATATCTATATTGTATGGACACACACACACACACACACACACAACACACACACACATATATTATATATATATATATATATATATATATATATATATATTATATATATATATATATATATATATATGAGAGAGAGAGAGAGAGATACTCATACTAGACTTCTTAATAGGTTCTACGTCATCAAGGTGACAAACCTTGCAATGACAAACCGACATTGACGAAGATTTCTGCCCTTAAGTATAAAAAGAAAAAAGAAGCTTTACCATCGACTGTAATAAAAAAAAAAAAAAAAAAAAAACATTCCACCTGACGGATGAAAAAATAAATAAAAATTTGCTCTTGAATTAATGCAACTAGATCTTTTTCACAATATATATAAATAAAAAAAGCGGGAGAGGGGGAAGAAAGGGAGAGGCAGAATAAATCCAATTTTGAGGGCCGAATGTCACACAAGAGAGAGAAGAAAAGAAAAAAAAAAAGAAAAAAGAAATCCAATCGGATTCACCGTTTTTCTTCTTCCTTCGATAAAATCGGGCAGGAATTTCCGCAGCTCGTTGTCCTAGCCTCTCTTCGATACAGAAGTCAGCTTTTCCCCTAAAAGGCAAAATAAAAAAAGATCTACAGGGTGAAACAAAATGAAATTCCAGAGATCTTGAATAACTGACGACATCCAAATCTGTATCACTGTATCCACACGAGGGAACATTCAATTGTTCATCATAAGAGCACAACTTTCTTGGAATACAACAGAACTGTATAAAAGACAACCAATTTCTCAATTTCTCAGAGAGAGAGAGAGAGAGAGAGAGAGAGATTACTTACAAGACTGTGACAAGAGGGAGTTGGAGTGGCTGGACAGCAAGGTAAAAGATCCAGAGAAGGAGAAACTTGGAGAAATTCCACTTCAAATTGTAATAGAAAAAGACTCCTGGAGTCTGGAAATAATGAATGGAATGAAGGCATCTGCGCCGTGACCGAAACTATCTTCTCCTATCATTCAACGACGTATCATCGCTTCTTTCTTTCATTAACTGAGAGAATGAATCAACTGTCGAGGGAAAACAGAGACTGGAAAGAGAGTGAAGGCGAATCAGTCTCATTATCACCAGAGGCCCCATCCAGACAGGACCTGGAATGATAATGATAATGAGTCTACAATGAGTTTACTCATTCTTGATCAATGGTGAAGGTAAGTCACAATTAAATGACATATTCGCTCCTCATCACATTCAATTTGTGGGGGAGGTGGGTTGAGGAACAAAAAGGGGGTGAGGGAGAGAGGAAGGGGAGGGGGAGAAGCGTTTGATCTCGTCCCCTATCAACCATTAACCAAAGTCGTTCAATATGATGATTGTACGATCTCTCTCTCTCTCTCTCTCTCTCTCTTTCTCTGTAGTGGTGGAATCTTCTGGTAAACACAGCTCTCGAAAGCGCACAGAATCAGAAATTTTCTCTCTCTCTCTCTCTCATTACTTCACAGGAGCTGCTTACCTCAAGGTGTCCGCGTGCAAATGATCGCATTAGACATAACAATAACAGAGATTAGTTTCCTTTCGTTGTTTGGATTCGGGATTCAATCTTCAATATGTTTACACGAGCCGAGGAGGGATATCATGTGTGTATGTGTGTGTGTGTGTGTGTGTGAGAGAGAGAGAGAGAGAGAGAGAGAGAGAGAGAGAGAGAGAGAGCCAAATCCTCCTTTATCTCGTCCAAGGTGGCTTTAGGAAGATAAGAATTCACACTGAAAGTGTCAAGACTTCTATTTCAGGCTTGATCTATCAGGTCCTGAGTTCCAATAATTTTTTTTTTTTTTACTTAAGACTGACGATGAATGGGAGGATAATCTCTATAGTTCTTTGTCCCGACTTAAAAACGACTAACATTGGATAAATGGACTTAAGGAAGGCAATCATGATCAATCATTCCAAAAATGAAAGAGATTTGAGAGAGAGAGAGAGAGAGAGAGAGAGAGAGAGAGAGAGAGAGAGATAGAGAGAGATTCTCGAAGGCTGGATGGAGAAGCCAAGACGAGCAATGCAACTGTGATTGCAATATGATCATTGCGACGTCTGAGACAGAATGACGCCTTTCTGCTTGTAGAACTCAGTCTGCTATCTACTTGAGCCTCTCTACCCACCACTGAAAACTCATCAGTTTTATAAAAACTAAATACCATAAAAATATCTCAGTTTGTCAGGTAAATAAGCCAAGATATATCCTGTAGTTCCCAAACATCCAGTTTCCGTCTGCTGGGAAAGGTCCCACTTCATCGGCTGACATCTCTCTATATTTTCCCCTTGTAACATAAAAAATTTCAAAAAACGAAAAATTTTAAATTAAATATTTTGAGTATTTACTTCATTCCTAACTTTATAGTGAAAATAAATGATAAAAACTACAATTTACCATCTTATTATAGTAACTATTAGTTATATTCAATATTACTCTTGTGGCTACGACTAAAAATAAACAAAACAATAATGCAAACGACCATAATAGTAAATAAACCATTTAATGAACAAATATAGAACCTTTGAAGTAAAATAAAAAACTATTATTACACAGCTTCTAATTAATGCCTAGCGCAATAAAAATCACATTAACGATTGCCATAACATGTTGTACATAATGAGGACCAGTCCTCATTTTTTGGGTAATAAACTCTGTTTATGAAGGGTATAAATCTCCACTAATTATACATTACTTATTTCGCCTTTTTCTATGTTGATTCTCACGAGGTTTCGTTGGAGAAGGCGATTACTCTAACTGCCCAGGAAGACCTTCAATATTTATACCCATTTGCGCAGCTTGGTACTCTCCACATTTCAAAGGTCTGGGATTAGTTATATGTGGGAGTTTTGAAAAATGACAAGGAATTGGATGGAAATACATAAATACACAAACCAACCTAAACGTAATTGCTTCCTCTCTGTCTCTCTCTCTCTCTCTCTCTCTCTCTCTCTCTCTCTCTCTCTCTCTCTCTCTCTCTCTCTCTCTCTCTCTTTCATATTTTTATTGGTAACGTAAGTAGGTAGTATTTACTGAAGTTCAGTATTTTTCAGAAATAATGCATAAAAGGACAAAATTTGAAAGTAAATGACTAGATATCTTGAAGCCTTAATTAACACTTATTCTTCAGAGAATATCCCCTATTCTGATTCCTAGGAATAATATAGAGCTTGTTGACAAGTCTATACATATATTCCTTACCAAAGTACTTACCTTATGCCACGATAAAACCGCAAAAAGAGAACATACCTGAAATAAAAGGAAAAAAAAAACATGAGAAAAAAGATATGACATCAACTACATAATTTATTTAGCTGTACCTTTTATCTTGTTAATTTTTGCTGTCATTATTGTCCTAAAGTTGCCTTTCCTCAAAGATAACTACGACAAAGCTAACCTGAAAAAGGCCTATTCCATTTTCGTAGACAATCGCCTCCCAACCTCATGTATCTTTGCGACAAATTCACCTATAATTT
>NC_087214.1:23004362-23012910 GCF_015104395.2 Macrobrachium nipponense
AATAAAACTACGTCTCTGTGAAATCGTAGAGAGAGAGAGAGAGAGAGAGAGAGAGAGAGAGAGAGAGAGAGAGAGAGAGAGATTCCAACAAACCTTATAAGCCTGATACGAGCGACAACGTATCATTACGAAACACACAAGAGCCCCAGAGATCCAATGATGAGAATGCTCCGAGATATAAAAGCAGCCATCGGAAGGAATTTGCAAACTGAATAGACCTCAGGAAATTCAATTCTGCCCTGATGAGGAGGCCAAAGACCCGGAAGAAAGATACGATGCCTCGAGCCACTACTACTTCAAGTACGCTCGTACAGAAATAACGAAATAGTCCAGGTAAAGAAAAGAAATACAATTCTCTGGTACGAGAACAAACCCGAATAATGTCGAGAGGTTGGGGGCGGGGAATGATGGTCGCCTAATGGATATTTTGAGACGCAGCCGAGAGGTGCGGCTACCCATCGAACATCGAAAGGCGAGGAGAATTTGTTGAAGGAAAGACGCAGGTTAACACGTTGACAGCCCAAGAAATGGCGACGAATAGTCGATAAACTCGAGGGAAAAAGAAGGGAGAGAGAGAGAGAGAGAGAGAGAGAGAGAGAGTGTGTGTATGTTAGGTGTCGTGGAAAATAACCCAGGTTGTAGTATAATGGGGTTCTACGAAATTGAGGAAGTGTGCAAGGAAATTACTTCTGGCCCGTTTGTTTTGGAAAGCAGGGTTCCACAAAATTCCTGTTCCGAAAAAGAGAAGGGAAACATTTATACCTAAAGAGAGAGAGAGAGAGAGAGAGAGAGAAAGAATCTGTACCAAACCTTGTAAAACTATTAAGCCTAAAACTGAATAAAAAAAGACACAAATAATAATAAATAATAATAATTATAATAATTCTAAAACCAGAACACCACTCCAGAAAAGTGATCGGGATCCACCTTGACCTTTGACCTTTCCCTCAAAGCGCATAATGTTTCCCTCACTGAAATGCAACACTGAAGAAAAATCAAGAGAAAACCTAACACTGTTTTATATACTATTTTCTGCCTCACGTGGCCTAACCAACCTCAGACTCCTGCTACTGATTACAAACAAAACAAACAAAACAAACAATCAGTAACGACTGACTTTCAAAACAACTGGAAAATCCTAAAACACAACTTTACCAGTTAGTTACAGATGATACAAGTCAACATGTCGCCAACACTTGAACACATGTCAGAAACACTTGTCAACATGTCTGCAACTCTTGTCAACTTTCTAACATGTCACTAACATTGCTGCTGTCACAGTGACCAATCAGAGCACAGAGTGTAACGAGGAGGATACACTTAATTCACTAAATTAAATATATATATATATATATATATATATATATATATATATATATATATATATATATATATATATATATATATATATATATATATATATATATATATATATATATATTATATATATATATATATATATATATATATATATATATATATATATATATATATATATATATATATATATATAGTATATATATATATATATATATATGTATATGTATATATATATATATATATATATATATATATATATATATATATATATATATATATATATTATATATATATAATACACTTACAAGGCTGCTCAAATATTAATTTTCAAAGAAATTCAAAAGTAATGGTGCTGGAAATTCTGATAAATTATTTTAGACAAAGTCCATGAGTGACTTGGTTCTTTCTCTTAGCACATCTGACCTCTTATTGAAGTCCCAATCTTCTCCTCTCTAACGCTGAAGAAGAAGAAGAAGAAGGAAAAAACTGTCACATAATAATTGCCAGGAACAAACTACTTAGAAACAAATGAGCAAGGAGATTTTGAAACCGTATTATCAAAAGGTTCGTTGAAAGCTCTCTCTCCTAACATAAGCGAGAATCAACATTCAAGAGCCCTGCCTTGGAGACAGCGCCAAGGTTTTACAGTGAATGAAAAGCGACTGCTCATTTTAACAGCCTTGGAAAATGGAATGAAATGGTATAGAAAAGAGGAGGATGATGGGGGGGAGGAGGAGGGGTAGGAGGAGGGGATGGAGGAGGAGGAGGAGGGGAGGAGGAGGAGGAGGAGAAGAGGAAGGAGGAGGAGGAGGTAGGAGTAGGAGGAGGACCCATGCATAAGGGATGAAGAGGCCTCTCGCGCCGCTTCAGGATGGAAAAGCGAAGAACCAAAGCGTCATGAATAACTAAGGAGCTTCTGAGAGATTCAGGTGGACAGAAAAAAACCCTCTCCAACCCTGTCTTCTGTCAGGAAGAAAGGGGCAAAATAAAAACTTTGCTTGTGGAGTAAAAAAAATTTAGGTTTTTATAAAGGAATTCGAGAGCGGATACCGAAACCGACTGAAGAGGAAGGGTAGATAATGTAGGAAGTAAAAGGAAAAATGAAAGATATGAATTGAATGTGTCTACATTCGTGTGACTGATGGAATGTCTACATCATCTTCGTTTGGCTGATTTTTTCAATTTTATTTCAATCTGTTGCCTGGAATATTCGATTAACATAAAACATATTAGTTAAGTAAAACTGCATTGAAATATTCCTCCCAACAAATCTGAACTGAAAATTGATAGCTATAAAGATTCATATCAATACTAGACGCTGACACAACCCAATATCACCTTCAATCAACTGTTAACCCATAAAACAAGTCATAAATGCGCCGAAGAAACCTTCGGCGCAATCGAGTTTTCTGTACAGCTTATCATTAAGGCCACCGAAAGCAGATCCATCTTTCGGTGGTCTCGGTATAATGCTGCATGAGCCGCGGCCAATGAAACTCTCAGCCGGTCTTGGTGGCCTGTGTTGTTGCGTTGCCAGTCGCACGATTATGGATAACTTTAACGTTAGATAAAAAAAAAAAAATACTGAGGCTAATGGGCAGCAATTTTGGTATGTTTCATGACTGGAGGGTAGATGATCAGCGTACCAATTTAAAGCCCTCTAGCCTAAGTAGTTTTGTAGATGTGAGGGCAGACGGACAGACAATTCTCTTCTTTTACAGAAAACTAAAAATGAAGCGTTTAGGCAACAAATTTAGCTGAAAAAAAGTAGTAGTCGGGAGTGCTGCTAGAGTAATACGTCTCAAACTTTTAAGAGCATTCTCACAGGTGAAATCGTGATGATGATGATGATGATGATGATGATGATGATGATATAAACAAAAGGAACAAAATGCACAGAAAAAATGAAACATTTAGGCAACAAATTTAGCTGAAAAAAATAAAGTTTCAAAAGTAATTCTAAACTAATGCATGCCTAACTTAAAAAGAAATTTCCTGCGTGAAATCTTGAAGAAGAAGAAGAAGAAGAAGAAGAAGAAGATTAATACAAAAGGGAACTACAACAGCCGTAATTACAATTTAAGAGAAGACAGACGCTTCAGGACTTGAGGATGGATTATATCAAAAGATCAGCTTCAGGCCCTTTCCTCCTCCTCCTCCTCTTTGGAGTCGTGGAGGATATACTGAGTGTGCATACTTTCATGACGACGACGACGACAACAACATCAACAACAAAAGTAAGAGCGACGAAGCCCTGGCAATGGAGAGTGGTGTGGTTGCAAGGTGGCAGGTGTGAGTGGTATGACCTGCCACCATCAATTAGCTGCGGTCATTCAGGGGACATACACAATGGAAAACACTCTGGACTGTATTACGGTTTTTCCGAATGTGTTTCGAGCTTAAAGAAGAGAGAGAGAGAGAGGGGGGGGTGCTATTTGTTGCCTGAGCCTTGTGGTACCTGACCTAATTAATCTCTTTGGGACATTCGTGACTAAATCCGAAGAATTTCCAAAGACAGAAGCAACGGAGACCACCAACTACTTACATATTCTGTTGTTGAATAAAAATGCTAAGCGAGCTTTGTTTCTAAAAAACAGTTTCATGTCATAAATAAACACACAAATATACACAAATGAACGCGAACAATTCCGCGACCATCAGGCAAAAATGTAAGCAGTGGTCCCATATTATCTGCAGGCACAATCTACACGAGTCCAGTGAGAAAATTTAGTACATCCCGAAGGCAAATGAAGGTTGCAAAGGTTCTAGAAATCGATGTGATCCTAAGAACAAAAGTTGATGGAGAGGCTGCTTTACTGATGAGAAAGTTTTGGCGCATTTCCTACAGAATTTAAAAAAATAACTGAGAGGCTGCAGTCCTAAGCAATGGTGTAATGGCGACGATGCAAGACTTTTAGGGAAAGAGGCCAAAACAAGAAAAGGAGAAGAATAAAGATAACAGAAAAAAAAAATGTAAAAACGACCAAAGAAACCACGGAAAAATGCACCGGAAAAATGCAAGTCTCGAAGCTCACTAAAACCTGGTCTTATATGGAAACATTTCTCGATCGGACACGCCAGTCAAATGTCTCTCCCTGGAACATTCGCGCAGAATTTTATTGTTTATCCGAGAATATTTTCGACAGAGAGAAAGAGAGAGAGAGAGAGAGAGAGAGAGAGAGAGAGAGAGAGAGAGAGCCACAGAAAATAAAACCGGAACACCTGAAATTCAGAAGACGTCAGCAGCAGCAGCAGAGAGCAGGAATGAATTTCCTCCTCCCTCAAATACCAGGAGCCACAAAGAGGATTCCTTGACTGACCGAAGGGTTAATTAACAAAGGTTATTTTCTCTTCCTCTGTGAACAAGATCAGAAAGAAGGATATCCTTCTCGAGAGGAACAACTTCATTGATTCCCTCCCAATTTCTTGGTGAAAACATTGGTTTTTTCTCCCACCAAGGGCGTTCCTCACCACCACCTGGGGATTTTTCCCATCATATAGGCAACCTTTCCCTACCACCTAGGGATTCTTCCTCTCCCCACTGCCTGGGGAATTTCCCTCACCACCTAGGGGAATTTTCCCCTCAATACAAAAGGAGTTTAACCTCAACACCATTATTTTTCCCACCCCCTGGGGAATTTTCCCACACCTAAAGAATTTTCCCTATCACATGCTGGGGATTTTACGCACCTAAGGAGTTCCCCCAACACGAAGGAAATTTTCCCCAATACCTAGGGAATTTTACTAGCCACTAGAGAATTTCCCCAACGCCTAGGGAACTTTCCTCACCACTTGGGGAGTTTCCCCACCCACCTAAGGTACTTTCCCCACCACCTGGGGAATTCGGCGCCGATCCTGATGCCTTCTTTTGAGGCGTGACCCAGAAAAATTCAGCCGTTACTGATGGAAGGCTCCCCAGAGGTCGGGGGCAAAAGGCAACGTTGATTCCAGAGTTTTGTGGAAATACTGTGATGCCTCTCAAGCAGGACCGATTTTGGCTCAGTGTGACTTCCGTTAGCCGGTACCTTAGTGACCTGGGATGGTCAAAAGAAGAAATCTTCTAACCTGACTCAGTTTCTAGTAGCTGACAATAAGCGGCAAACTGTAGTGTCTATAAGTATGTTCCTGGAACATCTCAACCCTTTGTCATCATGATTCTGGAAGGAAGAGGGGGGGGGGGGGGTAGGGGGGGGGGGGGGGTGTTGCTGGCAACACTGTTGTATTACACCTGAACTGGCACCTGACCCTTTCATTTAGACAAGAATGATTCCCCGAATTTCGTTCCATTTCTATCACCGTTTATTCTGCAAAGGGTTTCAGCTTTGCACGAAGTATTTGGGGGACCAACAAATTGCGCCCCAAATTTTATTTCGGAACTATTGTTGTTGCTGTTCATTCGCAGTTTTAATATCTATTTTCAATTTCATATCACCGAACAAAGGTTGTCTTTCATCGCGCACCATAATCGTGTTTTGTTTGGTTACGTGAGACACTTGACGAAACAAACGCCCCATGACAACAAAGTCTCTCTCTCTCTCTCTCTCTCTCTCTCTCTCTCTCTCTCTCTCTCTCTCTCTCTCACTCTGTTAAAGGATATGTTATGATAGTTCACCCTAGATATTGGACTGGACACTTGCTCTTATTTACATATAATCAGAGGAGGAGAACGTCTTCATCGGTGGGTCAGTTTTAATTACACGAAAGAGAAAATATCCAAGAAAAATATTTTTTTGCTAATGATAAGTTCCTGATCTCTCTGAAAATTGGTACCTGCAGATTTAGGACCACAAAGAGAACAGGACATTAGTTGAATTTGCCTCAAGTTTAAGATTTAACGCGAGAGAGAGAGAGAGAGAGAGAGAGAGAGAGAGAGAGAGAGAGAGAGAGAGAGAGAGCATTAAAAGCAGACGATTCCATAAGCGAGAGGAATCAACTCCGTCAGCAGAGAAGGGGAGATAATGAAATCCTTTTTTTTATTCAATTCCCAAGATGAAGGAACATTTGGCTAAGTCGTCAGTGCAATCAATAAATGAAGAACAAATGTAAATTAAAAATATGTACAAAGAAATATCCCTGACTGAAAGAAAATATGTAAGTGTTACATAATCATAGAGAGACGGAAGAAGAGGAGACGATGTTGAGAGAGAAGAGAGACGATATAGAGATAGATGAGAGAGAGAGAGAGAATGGGTCTTGGTATTAGACCACCTTACCCCAACAACCATATCAATCCATATAGAAAATCTTCTTTCTAAAAATTCCATTCAAAGGTTGAGTAAGTTCTCTCTCCTCTCTCTCTCTTCTCTCTCTTCTCTCTCTCTCTCTTCTCTCTCTCTCGTCTCTCTCTCTCTGTGGATGAATCATTACCTTTTAATATCCGCGCGCTAATGAGATTTTAATTGCCACAAAAATTACTTTCTTGCATTATCTTATGCTACGCTCTCTTGGAATAAGTCATTCCTGGCTGAAGTATGAAAGTGGATAAGAAACAGAAGAGAAGAAGAAAAACCTTTGTTTTTTCAAATAAAAAGCCATCCGTTTAATTTTCACACTGAATTCCTTCTTAATTAAGAAGAGTCACTTCATAAGGAACAAATATGCATCTCCCTGTGGCCCTTGGTAAGGAAGGGAATGTTTTCGAGGGGGAAGGTAATTACTCAGCTGGGAAGGGCTGAGGTTCATTATTAAAAGCAATAAAGAGGGTTATAAAGGTCAGGATGAAGGAAAGGATGAGACACCTATGAGGATATGGTAATATGTAAAAGATAGGCAACAATAATAATAATTACAATAATATAAGAATAATAATAAATGCTTTATTTCATACATAGAGCTAAAATACAAAAATACTAAAATACCACTGAAATGAAGAAACTACAGGTGTAAAAAAAACAGGTGTTGAAATGTATTCATTCTTTTATTTGGGAAGCAGCAAAGACCATTCAATCAATCGAATGAAATAATAATAAATGAAAACACGAGCTACAGAAGAAAGCCTTCCTTCCGTGTTCCCTAAAACTGTTAAGTCTACCTACAAAAGGCTTCACTAAATCCTCATTTTTACCTCCCTCACTGTAATAGTACTTCGGTCCTCCCAGTCCCTAATCCTGAGCATCTCAGTTGCCACAGTGACCTCTTCACTTCTCTGTCCACTGATATTTTGGACAGGTTTTCCACGGGAAGCCTTGAAACTCTAGAGAAGTTGAATGAAGAAATTCTCTTTTCAAGGTGGGGTCTGAACACACACTGGGAGGGAGACTCTTGTCGTCCATTTTAAAAGGATCTGATCTCCATTTATGCACATCTATAGAGGACAGACTACTCTGTACCAAGTAAAGGGAGTTTTGATAACAAGGTAATTGTGACAGACAGACAGGAAGACAGACGACTAAATGACTAAAGATCTCTGAGAAGAGGAATCGAAGAAGGCAATCTGCCAGACTCACTGTGGACACCCATCCTCCAAAGTCATTAATTAAACTGTCATCAGCCCCTTCATTATTTATCTTGAAAATCATATATATATATATAGTTACCCCCTGACACGTCTTACAGATTAATACTCTCTCTCTCTCTCTCTCTCTCTCTCTCTCTCTCTCTCTCTCCCTCCTCCGTTCACACTGACCAGATACCACCTGACAATCATGACCTTCCCATCCAGATGGCGCCCACTATTCATCTTCTGCAGTGAGTGTGTGATTTAAGCTCCTTCTCGCGATGCTTTCAATGATTAAGCATTAACTACACACACACACATACACACACACACACACACACATACACACACACACAATTACATATACACCCCAACAGGACAAAAACAAAACGGCAGCTAAGGAGAGATATCAGAGATAAAAGCGACGTTCTATGAACAGAAAGAGAAAGAGTGGGGGAGATAAGGTATCCCCTTTTCCAACCCCTTTTCCAATCTTATCGAGTGGTGATGATTCTTCTTCTTCTTCTTCTTAAAGAGATTGGAGCCTTTGACTGTGTCAATTTAATCAATGGGGAGCTACAGAACTTTGAACGGTAATAACAACAGTAATAATAATATCTTATACTTCAGCTCAGGGCCATATACATAGACGAGTAGGATTTCTTGTCAATGTATATGGCTCATAATCTAAGATGATTTAAGGAGGAGAGAGAGAGAGAGAGAGAGAGAGAGAGAGAGAGAGAGAGAGAATTATTAAAAACCTACCAAACTATGATGAAATGAAATGATCAT
>NC_087214.1:23013410-23043632 GCF_015104395.2 Macrobrachium nipponense
CTGCTAGTCAACCATGTCTAGGGCTTTGTTCGCGGAAATCGTTATATTTCAGAGTGTCAGGAAGGATTAAAATTTCATTTCCCAGCAAAGTCTTTTTACACGCACTAAGACATTCGAGGGTGCATGCTTCTCGAGATTTTGCGTGCAAAGTGCGACTGCGGTTGTGGGAGAATTCTGTGGGTCTTTGAACAATGTTACGATTTATGAGACAAATGTATAGTTCCTTTATATATTATTATTTGATTAACTGTCTCATTTTTGTTCAAAACGGATTTTAATATTTGAAGGTTTTATAGGATTTTCTTTGATAAACACGCCTTATTTTGCAGGATGTAAGATAATATTTTGTATACCCCTAGATGGATCTTACAATTACACTAGATACAGATCAATGTTTTTTATAACTATAGAGGTATCTGTAAGCGCTCGCTTATCCGGACTTCTCATTAGGGAAGTTCGAATAACAGACGGTGAGTCCCGTAAATACAGGATATTACGTGTACTAAAGAAATAAAACAAGATACTAACTAATTTTTACGGCGCGTACAGTTGGGCTTAATCCACCACTACTTATAAAAAATTATGTATTAAAATTACTAGAACCTGCTCTGATTACTTGATACGGTCGTGTGATTCATAGGAAAAATCCTTTTTAATTCAAAAAAGGTATTGGCATAAAAATAAAAGGTATGGCATAATTGATCCAACATCACTTTTTTCCCCACTCTGCTAGAGTCGCTTAGTGTGTGGAATTTGCTATGCTTTGAACACTTCGGCAGATCTAACTGACCTTGACCGCTTGACTAGGTGACACAGTAACCGAGTTTGCTTGTTTGATTCTGAAAGGGCTACTGTTTCTATTTCTTTTTGTAATAATTAGGATCCTTCTCTTTGTTACCATCGGCAACGTATTGTGTGTTTTTTTAGCATTATGTTGCTGGTTACGTATAAAGCAATGAATGACGAACTATTAGGAACTGAGCATTACTATTAAGACAAGTTATCTCTACTGCATTCAATATTAACTGTTTGTACTTCATTCTTTGCTAAAATTTGAAAAAATAGTGAGGGATCCTGGTCTCAGCGCATTTAGCCTGATGAAATTGTTTTTTACCAGGACATGTTATTCCGTTGCAATCCAGCCACATTTTTTTTTTAAAGTTGAGTTGAGTCTTTGAGGTTCGATATTTTATATAACTCAAAAAACTCAAGGATAAAACTGCGATCGGGACTTGCAAAGGGAGCATTTATTGTCATGACCCGAAATAGTGTTACCTTTAATTTATCTAGATTTGTAACGGGTGTTCCACTTGTTTTTGTGTGTTTTTCTTAATCACTACGGTGCCTAACGACCCTATCCATGCATCTGTATAAATACAGACGTCCACTGCGTAAACGCATATTCACTGTTTAATATAATTTGTTACGTAAGGGATTAATAATCACACCCAAAATGATAAAATTAACATAGTATATGATTATGATATTTTCAGTAGAACTTCTGGAAACAGACACTCAAAAGATAAAAACTCGCAGTAGCGAATCTCAATGATGTAGATAATTTCTGTAAAAAAGTAAGATTAAGAATGTCTCGTAACTTCAGCCACAGGAATAACGAAATTCGACCTGTAAAGGAAACACTCAAAGTTACTCCAAATGAATAAAAAAATTGTACTTTAGCTTGCGTTTTGTGGGAAGTCACGTGTTTCCGATAACGACACACGGCCTGTCCTCCTTTTCTATTTAGCGGATGACCTGGTTTTTTGGCTTGAGTTTCCCCGTGCGCGTTGTTTCGATGATTCGAGCCCTTGAAAGATCCGATGCTGCAGACGCGTTCGGTTTGTTTCTTGCCGGAAACGCTCACTAACGATGTTTTCTTGAATGATGTTCTAATGAGAGACGAAGCTTGCGTTGCCGTAGGAAAAAGGACACGTCGGTTTTGTTTCTTGAAGTTATTCACTAAACGATGATACTAAGTTGCTTGAAGAATCTCTTGCTTTTCGTCGTCGGTGAAGAGTTCTTGTTGTTTTCTGAAGTCGCTCACTAAACGATGATACTAGGGTTGCTTGAAGAATCTGCTGCTTTCGTCGTCGTTGACTTCATGATTTATTATTCTGGTTTGATCTTCGAGAAGTTGTAGAGTTTTCCTTCTGATACGCTTGCCACCACTTTTAGGGCTGTTGCCTTGGTATGATAAGGCGCCCTATGAGGTAATGTTAGACTTGCGATAATCTTACGCTA
Source organism: Macrobrachium nipponense (assembly GCF_015104395.2). Lineage (NCBI taxonomy): Eukaryota > Metazoa > Arthropoda > Malacostraca > Decapoda > Palaemonidae > Macrobrachium > Macrobrachium nipponense. The sequence goes on from NC_087214.1 coordinate 23,015,652, forward strand.
AGTCGTTGGTATTGCACTTCCATCTTCAATGGAGTGTCTTGGGGTTTGTAGATCACTTACGAAGTCGGGATTATCTTCTTGTTTATGACGACGATGTGTTAAACTCATGATGATTCGGTGAGGAGGTTCTTGTAGAAAACACGAAGTCATATATATATTCTTCTTAGTTTACACGGTGAAGATCAGGTATGATTGTACAAGTCTTCTAATAACGATAGCTTGATCGCTTCTGCCAATGATGATGGCTAATTCTATTCTCTCTACATGATAAAGCTTAGGTAAAGAGATACAGGTCTTCTAATGACGATAGCTAACTCTGTTCTGCCTGTCTACCATGTCTGTTACAAGTTATGAAGGAAGCAGATAGTAGCTCGAACATATGAACATACAATCAGATGACATGTTACATACGACACACAATCAAAATGAGAACACGCTACAGGATCACGTAGGCCGTTTTTGAATTATAGGTCGCGGGTGTTTGTCTCAAGCAGGAAGCTTGGACTAGAGTTTTATAAACAAGTGAATGAACACACGTGAACGGCATGTTATCTTAGCTAACTTTTATTGTATACGTCATCTTTAGCGTCTCTAGTCTGATCAGATTCCTGCAAGCAACTGGTTTGACCTCTTTAGTTTTAGTATTTTATAATATAGGACTAACATTCCATATTTTTATTATGTAAACACTTACACTTGTACCTTTCCTAGGTTAGGCTAGGTTTTTTTTTCTATACATCTAAAGTCTGCCTATATTTCTCCAGATGTTAGGAGGACTAAAATTGAAATAGTACCCTACGTAATATATCGCCACTGTAAACGCTAACGTGAACTTAACATTTGCTTTCCAATCCAAATTTTGTAATATTACAACGTTAAATAATTTACCCCTAGGTATTTTTAGTGTTTACCGTTGTTGATAGCCTAGGCCTTTAACATTTTATTAAGTTAAACCAGGGACTTGTTTTATTTATACTGAAGTCTTATAGTTTCCATAGGAGCGGTTAGGAAGGCCAAAATTGCAAGACATGAATCAATATATCGCCAACATGAAATTAAGAATGCTTTGTAGCTCAGGGCCCTTAACACCTCAGAAGCATCCGCGTTACGAACTACTATGAGATTAAGGGTCTCTGTAACAGGGTTTTTTGGACTTTGCTCCTTGTCAAAGCATCGGATGTAGCTGAAAGTTGACATATGTATATTTTACAACCACACACAAATTTTGTCAGCATTATCAATAACCTAAACCCGATAGTTTTTGATTTTTTATAGAGTAAAATGAACTAGCCGACGCCATGGCAATGATTACGAGCCAAGAGTCGAAAAAACATTCATTACGTAAGCAAGGTAAACAAACACATTTTGACTAAATGTGCCCCGCCCATCCACCAGACAGAAATTGCCATGCGGCTCTGAAACCCAAAGACTTTATGAATGCGGAACGATACATAAATCAGTTTTGCTAGCGTAGTAATACTACGTGCAGTTAGTGCCTCCAACAGTTTAGCAGCAGTAATATACATGAATTAAACGTTTTAGACCACTGCTGGGATCCTTGAGGATCATTTAGCACTTCTTACAACTACTCGAGAAATTAGTTTTTATAGCCAAAAGATTAAATTTTCTAATCCAACAATGCCATGGTAGCCTTCAGTGTTATCCTGAATTATAACGAAGCGAAAGTGGGTGGAGCCTCATGAAGTCACCATTCTGACGATAATTATTGGTGAAGGTTTAAAGCCAGTATACGGTACGGCTATTTTTTTTCAGTAAATAGTAGATAGCCAATAAATAAAAATTGCTTGACATTGGATATAGCAGTTATCAAATCAAGCTTGTCTACTATGTTTTTGGTAATTACCAACTATTCCCTACATCTTGTCAATCTGATTGTGACCTATAAAGTAGACTGTAATTTCTTAGGAAACTTATTTTGGGAGTTAGACTAATAATCGAAGTGTTTTTTGTATTTTTATTAACATATTTTGTTGGTTTGTTCATTATGACAATTATCAGTGGGGAGGTTCCAGAGTCATAAAGGTGTACTGCTTTGCTTGTATTTAAATTTGTATGGTCTTGTTCCCAGAGGTTTAGCCTTCGTTACGTATAGCCAATCATCCATCGAGAAAGAGGGAAGAAATGATGTCATAAGTTACGTAACGAGTGCGTTCGAAACCTTTTCTCTGAGTAAGTTGGCCCGTCTTCAAAAAAAGGTCACTTTTACATTATAAGTACCCAAATTTATTCAACCTACGTAGTGCAGAATACACTCAAAATTTATGTGTTGATATAATATGTATTCTGAATAAGCGTTATATTTATGAAATGCATAGATAAAAAGTTATTGCGAAAAAACCGTGTTACAGAGGCCCTGAATCTCATAGTAGTTCCTTCCCCTGGCGTCATATGTTTTGTGCTGAAGAAGAATTTCCTCTCCTCTTCCCCCCCCCCTTATTTTTTTTTTTTTTTTTTTTTTTTTTAACTTCATACAAAAGACTATAAATACCGAAATTTTATATACAAACTTTTGGATATGCCTGGATATTGACTATCGCCATTTTAAAATAACTTTAATATTTTGAAGAGCTCGTGTCAGGAACAATGGTATTTCCAAGGTCCTTTAAATATACTCCGAGTATATTTAAAGGACCTTGGGTATTTCATTCCATCTGGCCGCTCGCCAACGAAGCGGATTAGTATTGATGGTATATTTGAGTTGCCAGATTATAAGATTAGTAATCCAGGACACTTTATTTAAATTTCTCACCATATATATAATAAAATTATAGCTATAGCATACACATCCAGAGCCATTTTTATAAAAAGTAGTGACTATTATCACATAAGTGAAAAAAATATAAAACAAGAATTTTAATGGTGTGGAAAGAAAACAAAAGGCAAAACCATTTGGAAAATTAATCCATCGATACAAACAAAAAAATACAGACACCAAATTAACTTTCTTTTCATTTGGAGCATAAGAGTATAAACAGAACTAAATTCATATCCACTGAAATTGAATTTATATAATTCTTTGATTATATTTCTTTGACCTGACATCATTGCATGACATTGGAACGATACTTAGAATGAATAAATAAAAGTTAAACTAAAAAAGGGTGAGTAAATAAATGTTACAGTAACAAATAATTTTGACAATGAATGTGTGCATAAAAGGGGAACAGGCTTATTCGGACCTTGGCTGATAAGGACCTTGTACTGGCTCATTCGGACCTTTATCCAGGCTCATTCGGACCTTTATATGATTGGCCGATTTTTCTATGCAGTTTTACCTCCTGAACAAGAATTTTAAGTAATGTTTATTCGGACGACTGTAATTAACCCCCAAGGGCTCGTACTAAACACGGCGAAATACATTAGCGCCCCAATTCCTGGTGGCTTTCGTATTCGCGGGGACGAACGATACGGAATGCTTATATAGAAATACCCATTGCTATAATATAAAATTATTATTATGGGTCCGAATCAGCCGCCTAGCAATGGTCCGAATTAGACCCAGGTCCGAATTTGAATAAGCCTGCATCCCATAAAAGAAGGCCAGTAAGATAAAATAAGTGGAGAATCCGCAGCATAGCCTATAGCTTCTGTGGTCCATGCTTCCAGTTCTAGCTTGAACCAATATTGAATGTCATTTTTTATTTTACGGACGTAGATTTTACTTTGGTACATCATAAAGTACATTTTTATATGCATGCAACGGAACTGTGGCATGGAATGAAATTTCAATTATAAATTATTGTAATCTAAACAGTTTGTTGATCAACTGGTATTGTTTCGTCTGAGGTTTTACATTGCCCCAAGTATTACTTCTGTTATTTGGCTGTTAAATCTTAACAATTTTGTACTGTAAAATACTTTAATTTAACTATATTTTATCATTCAAATTGTTGTTCAATGTTATCATTATAACAACGTTAAAACGTTAAAGGCCAGTAACAAAATACGCTGAGGTTAATTTTGTGTTTTATGAACCATGTCTGTATCCTGTTTACAGCCAGTGCGGCTACGGTCGTCAAATTCATACTGGTGCGGAAGCTTGTCTCTCTTATTATTATTATTATTATTATTATTATTATTATTATTATTATTATTATTATTATTATTAGTTATGCTGTTTACTGTCTGTCCATATGGCCCAGAGGTACAATATTCAGGTTTGTAGTCAGTGTGCGATGTGAAACGGGCATCTTTAAATGTCTCTCTCTCTCTCTCTCTCTCTCTCTCTCTCTCTCTCTCTCTCTCTCTCTCTCTCTCTCTGGAAAATCTCATTTTACGAATTATGGATGGAGATGGAAAACAAACTTTTCTATTATTATATATATTAAAAGTTTCAAAAGTTCAGCCTATTGGAATTGACGTTCAGTTTGGTTTAGTTTCGTTTTAAGTCGTCGTTTCTAAAGAGCAACGGTGCTCTTTTGTCGAAGAGGAGGTGTTTGTAACGGTTATTTTTATTTTATTTTAATTTTCCCGCCGCTCCTCTCGAGTGACCCCAGGCGATTGTAATGCCATTCTGTTCAAATTCATATTCAGCTGATCGATCAGATTGTCTTTTATGGCTCTAGACAATAAATAATAATTGCCTCTATTTAATGTCGTTACATTTGCGAAGCGGTTTACCTACAGTTTCTCTCTCTCTCTCTCTCTCTCTCTCTCTCTCTCTCTCTCTCTCTCTCTCTCTCTCTCTGATTGTGCAAAGGTATAAAACAACAATGCATGCTTAGCCTATATATATTATGTCAATTTAGGGTTTGAGCAACTAGGCCTATAGAGGCATATAGTATATATATATGGTATATATATATATATATATATATATATATATGTAATATATGTATATATATATATAATATATATATATATATATATAATATATACATATATATACATATATATATATATATATAATAGGTATATTATATATATATATATATATATATATATATATATATATATATATATATATATATATATATGTATATATTGCAACTTGTTAGTGATGAGTGCGCGATCAGTTACTAACGTGTTTGTATATGTTTTAGAGTGGCAGATGCACGCTAGACGTTTATGCAGTCGTCGTGTAGTGTGTATTTGTGTATAGTTTATGAAAGCAAAACATAGAGAGAGAGCCAAAAAAATAACTTAATTTCTATGAGTGTCTCCACCGTCCTCCTGGTCAATATATTTCCCAGGGGGGAACAATAACATTGCAGCTCTTGAGTGTTATACATAAAGAGCGACAGCCCTTTCATAAGTGTGAGGGGAAGAAACTAATTAATGTTAATGAGGGTCTTATGGCAGACAGTTAGGGCCATCACTCTTTATCTCCAATGAGCGCTCGTCAACATTTGAGCATCGCTGCAGAAATGGGAGAATGTGATCATTACCAATAAAGCAATTGAAGGGAAATGTACAGGTTTATGTAATTTGTAAGATGATGATTTGAAGACCTGTAAGTGATTCCGTGGATGAATGTCGGTATTTGAAGTCAATCGGAATAAATTCCAGCATTCTTCACTCTCCATGATACTTCGAAGGGCGAAATGAAGGGTTTCCTCTGTCCGAATTTGTCGGCGCTCTGCGCATGCGCCAGAATGACTTCTTAAGGAAATCAAAATGCGACATGATTTTAATTTGGCTCGCTTGCCTTTCCTGAATCTACAATATAATATCTCTTATTTTCTTTACTTTTTATGTTCTTTATCTTGGGGTCAGAGGTTTCAGTATTGAGGGAGAAGGAATGCAAGAGACAGTCGTTACTCCTTTGTGTTGAAATCAGGTCAGTTATTTCAATCTTACTGTTTTCATTTTGACATAAAATCATTACATGTTCTGTCTTTTACGTAATGCGCCTACTAGGCATCATTACCCAAGGGTTCCCTTGCTCCTCACTAAGCGCTCTCTCTCTCTCTCTCTTGAATTGAATTGAGGCCCCTTCACCACTTTTCATATTTAAGCTCGACGTTTCCAAAGGGATTTGTGTGTTTTACGAAAACTAATACAATTGCAATGGTAACATCTTTATGGGTGATTATGTGCATATATATACACCCACACACACACACACACAGTGCTTAGGCCTCATCACTACGGAGTGTTTTTGTATACTTGGGAATTTTGTTCTCATCAGACATTGTTTCCGAAATTCTCCCCCCCCTACCCCCCCCCCCCCCCCTCTCTCTCTCTCTCCTCTCTCTCTCTCGCCTCTCTCTCTCCAGAAGTTCGTGACTATTTTCTGGGAAAGCGAGGAACATGTCTCTAGCTTGTGTTTACAGTTAATATTAATTACGTCATTTGCAGCGGGACTTCGTGTATGTGTCTGTGTTTGTTTATGAGAAGCCCTTCTTTATTTTGTGCCTACATACTGCGCATTTTTATTTTGCGTTTCTTCTTCTTCTTCTTCTTCCTCCTTGTGATTTCAGTTGTCTGTCGTTTATTCGTGGTCAATTCAAGATGGCGGTGTCTCATCTCCTAGGTTCTTCAGTTTATGTTCAGGGACATGGCTTCCTTTTGATTGCTTGTAGTTATTGAATAAAAAAGTGAGGCATTCCTGCCTTATGCTCTCTCTCTCTCTCTCTCTCTCTCTCTCTCTCTCTCTCTCTCTCTCTCTCTCTCTCTCTGTTAAACAGAGCGAGTAAAAAAATATACCATGGTTGTCAGTCGACTATAAACTTGAACACTAACTCGAAAAGTCCCGCTACAATTGAGGTAACATCTTTGACGCTATACACACTGCCAAGAAACGTGCACCTCGCTTGTCTAGTGAATAGTCATGAGACTTCTCAGAGAGAGAGAGAGAGAGAGAGAGATAGAGAGAAGAGAGAGAGAGAGAGAGAGAGTGAGTACGCAAACGAAACTAAAACAGAAACAAGTGATTTACATTCAAATGTCATCAACAAACGGTACCGGAAATATTCCCCTGATAGATATTATCATTATTAATGTTATTATATCCCGAACAATTAACCGTCCATATAACTTCACAAAAAGCGAGACAAAATCAGATGAAATCATTTCGACGCAGGACCTCCCATAATAATAGAGATTTTATTGAGTGAAAAGGATAAAAATCCCTCCTTGTTGGGAGGAACCCCGTGACGTCATCACCCTATATTTCAATGTCTCTGGTGATGACAGAAAATTCAGACGCCGGGAAAATTAAATACTCTTACGGACGAATGGGGCCCGACATTATGAACCCCTCTCCCCATCGATATGGGGGGTAGGGGTAAGGGAGGGGATTACGGGGCATTGCATTCTGCTGTTGGGGAGGTCCTCATTTTATGGAAATTGGGACATTTTAAGCTGTTCAGCTGATGTTTCCCGTAGATGGATATGCAAAAGTGTATGTGTGTCAGAGAGATAAATGATCATACCCAGAAATAAATTAATTTTCTCGATAATTCCAAACACTTGCATGCCCCAACTATCTCCGGATGAATACCCCTCCTCCTACCCCTTTCCCAACCCCCCAACATCCCCACATCCCCACCACTACCTACTGCCTATCACAAGCTTCTGTATTCTTCTATAAGATGATTCCTTGTAGGGGAGGGGGTTAGTGCTGTCAGTGTACCTCTCGCGCGCTGTAGGCATTACTTCATACTTTCCTCAGAACACACTCCTATCAATTGTTCAACATTATTCTCAGCGCTGAATGACCTCGTAGGTCCCAGCGGTTGGACTTTGGCTTGAATTTTAGATTCCGATTCATATTCCCGTCCAAATGATTGACATAGGTACGAAAGCTAGAGTATGCCACTCACATCCTGAAGACGTCAGCTCGAGAGAGAAGAATCAGTGGAGAGGCGAAAGCCAGTTCTCATCTCGGTCACTTCAAGTAGGAGCACATTCCAAGTAGTGTATGAGTCTCAGAATTCATGAATTTGATAAGCCAGAGTCAATAGCAACGGGAATGAAGGGACCTGCCGGCCGACACTTCTCTTGATGAGGGATTAAGGTAGTTTTTTTTTTTTTCTTTTTTTTTTGTTTGTTCAGAAGTGATTGTGTGATTTTCAGCCTTTGGTTATAGTTGCATAAATACGAGTGATTAAGTAATTTCAGTTAACAGATGAACTAAATAAGTCGAAAGGATCTTTGTTCACCAGAAGTGCAATTTTTCTTCACACTATCGAAAGATGTTCGTATTGTATGAGTGAATAGATAATTTATATAGCCTTTTTTTATTTTAATACAGGGACACTAACAATGAACAACTTTCCATTTTGGGAAACCATAGGCAGTATCAACATCAATTTTAAATTTTCGCTGTATTTTGGGAGTAATAGGATTTACCTGTGGGATTCCCCTATAAAGTCCTGTTGTTGTTGAAGGTTTGTGAATGAGGGACGGGCCATTAATCCCTCTGGGATTTGGTGATCTCATTTTTCATCAGAGTTAATTTGATCATTAAGGCTGTTGGCTATGAAATTGCATTATGGAATGTAAACGGTAATTCTATTTATTGACAGGACGATACAATATCTGTGTTTATGGAGAGAGAGAGAGAAAGAGATTTTTTTTTTTTGAAGTACTTGCAAATCCTATTTAGCTCAACTGGCATCTGTTATAATCGTGTTCCAGACCTTTCGTATCTGAGGTGACTTGAGCAGTGAATTATTGACAAAGTGGTCAGTTGACTGCGGTGGGTCGCAGCCGGTGCTAGAAACGACTAGTTGTGCATAACAAAATATTTAGAGATAATGATTCTTATTTTTTAAGTAGTCATATTATATATATATTATATATATATATATTATATATATATATATATACATACATATATAATGCATTTATATACTGTATATGCATGTATGACCTTTGCCTTTGAGACACCGTTTTCATTCACACATTATCAAAGGAAAATCTGACTTTCTTTACAAGATTAAACATTTGATGTACTTTCGTTTTAAGTTTTAAATGTATTTTTTCAACATTCTTTTGTGTCGTTTAATTTACCATATTTTCCTTTCCTCTTCTTACCTTTGCTTTGGTCTGCTTTTGTCCCTCGTTCGCCTTTTTCTCTCATTCCCTCTTTCGTTCTTGGCTTCACAAAGTGCCTCTCTCTCTCTCTCTCTCTCTCTCTCTCTCTCTTTCTCTCTCTCTCTCCGAAAGTAACGTATTTAAGAAAATATTTTCGGCGTCTTTATCTATCGTAACCCAGACTTTTAGGGGAGGGGCTGGAAGGTCCAGGGGGTCGGGATTTGGGGCGAAAGAGAGAGAGAGAGAGAGAGAGAGAGCTTACGGATTCGACGTTCTCTGTCGAAAAAGCGAACATCAGAGCATAGGAAAAATCTTCCCTCTGGCAAAGAGCACTTCACGCCCTGCACAGACAGACAGACAGACAGAGGAAATGGCCTACTTCATATCCTGTTTCTTTGTCGTAAAAGTGTTTGATTCTTAGGCCTTTTTTTCTGTGGGAAAGGAGCCGTTAATGTCCCCATATTGATCTAGTGGTATTCCTCGTGTCATCTTAGACCAATTCATGAAGGGCGTTATCGGGGCCTTTCATTTGAAGTTTTGTCTTTTTGTGACCCATTGACGTTAGATTAGTACCACTCGAGGTCACTCTCTTTGGCTCTGATGATAGTACCACTCGAGGTCACTCTCTTTGGCTCCTCATCAGTACAGTCCTCTTGTGGGTCTCTGATTGCTCAGGGCATGTGGATTCTGCTGCAGTTGAATGTCCAATGTATGTAGGCTCCTGCAGGAACCATCTTTGTATTCTCTCCTTCAGGGCTTATGAACTGCACCCCTGGCTTCCATCTCGAGTGTCTGTGGACTTCTGTCCCTCCAAAACTCCCATTTTCCCTACATGTCCTGTCCATCAGAGTCTTTTGAATTCCATGGAAGATTATGATCAGTGGTTGATTGTCACACTTTTATAACTGAGAATCCTCTTTCAGGAGGATTCCTCTTCCTCAGATTCATGTCCTTAGAGAGAGAGAGAGAGAGAGAGAGAGAGAGAGAGAGAGAAAGAGAGAGAGAGAGAGAGAGAGAGAGAGATTTGACATTTTATAGAATGGAAGTGATACGATTTGGGTTAGTATTCTTAGGCACAAATTCTCGTCTCCTCCTGAAGAATTGTTCTGTCTTCTGGTCGTCATCTGGTGCAGGTAAATCATTAAGCATGGCTCCTGTGTTGTTGCTGTCAGCAATAAAATTCGGCTCATCTTCTAGAATTGCTGACGTCTTAAGGGGTTTCTTAGATGTCAGCCTCTCTCTCTCTCTCTCTCTCTCTCTCTCTCTCTCTCTCTCTCTCTCTCTCTCTCTCTCTCTCTCTCTCTCTCGGTGCTATACTGCGATTTGTTGAAAATGTTTCGAGAAATTTCTTCTTCCGTTATTCATAATTTTTCTCCGCACTTCCCTGACCAATGCCCAACTACACATCCCTCTACACTACCTTTCTCCCATCCCTCAACCTTGGCACGGTCTTTCTAACTCCCATCCCATTCCCATTACACTACCAACCTCTAGCCACTACACATTTGACACCCGTTACACTATGCCTGATTCATATGAAGCTTATTTAAGCCACTACTTTTTCCCTTACGTCTTTACCAATCTCGCTCTCTTCTCACCCAGTTTGATGATATAATAATAATAATAATACCAGCGCGCATGGAACGAACACCGGACATGAGAATAATACCAGGGGTGACGTCACGCAGGTAGAAGCCAATCAAGAGGCTCCCGGTGATACCCCCTACCTGAGAAGGTCTGCAAGACTCGTCAACGCCCGCCGTATGAGTCACCTTCCCGGGAACCAATAAAAACTCGACCTGCCGGAGAAGTGCTCTGACCGTACCCAAGAGCTCGCAACACCACGATAAAATAATAATAATAATAATAATAATAATAATAATAATAATAATAATAATAAAAAGACAAGAGTAAGGGAAATATAGCCAGTAACTACAGGCCTATCACCTGCTACCAATAATGTGAAGTTACTAACAGGTATCATCAGTGAAAGGCTATACAACTACCTAGAGGAGAAACACCATCCCCCACCAACAGAAAGGCTGCAGAAGGAAGTGTAGGGGCACAAAAGACCAGCTCCTGATAGACAAAATGGTAATGAAGAACAGTAGGAGAAGGAAAACCAACCTAAGCATGGCATTGGATAGACTATAAGAAAGCCTTCGACATGATACCACACACATGGCTAATAGAATGCCTGAAAATATATGGGGCAGAGGAAAATACCATCAGCTTCCTCAAAAATACAATGCGCAACTGGAATACAATACTTACAAGCTCTGGAATAAGACTAGCAGAGGTTAATATCAAGAGAGGGATCTTCCAGGGCAGACTCACTGTCCCCACTACTCTTCGTAGTAGCCATGATTTCCATGACAAAAGTACTACAGAAGATGGATGCCGGGTACCAACTCAAGAAAAGAGGCAACAAAATCAAACCATCTGATGTTCATGGACGACATCAAGCTGTATGGTAAGAGCATCAAGGAAATAGATACCCTAATCCAGACTGTAAGGATTGTATCTGGGGACATCAGGATGGAGTTTGGAATAGAAAAATGCGCCTTAGTCAACATACAAAAAGGCAAAGTAACGAGAACTGAAGGGATAACCTACCAGATGGGAGCAACATCAAACACATAGATGAGACAGGATACAAATACGTGGGAATAATGGAAGGAGGAGATATAAAACACCAACAGATGAAGGACACGATCAGGAAAGAATATATGCAGAGACTCAAGGCGATACTCAAGTCAAAACTCAACGCCGGAAATATGATAAAAGCCATACACACATGGGCAGTGCCAGTCCAGTAATCAGATACGCAGCAGGAATAGTGGAATGGACGAAGGCAGAACTCCGCAGCATAGATCAGAAAACCAGGAAACAAATGACAATACACAAAGCACTACACCCAAGAGCAAATACGGACAGACTATACATAACACGAAAGGAAGGAGGGAGAGGACTACTAAGTATAGAGGACTGCGTAAACATCGAAAACAGAGCACTGGGGCAATATCTGAAAACCAGTGAAGAAAGAGTGGCTAAAGAATGCATGGGAAGAAGGACTAATAAAGTAGACGAAGACCCAGAAATATACAGAGACAGGAGAAGACAGAAAGAACAGAGGACTGGCACACAACAAACCAATGCACGGACAATACATGAGACAGACTGAAGAACTAGCCAGCGATGACAATTGGCAATGGCTACAGAGGGGAGAGCTAAAGAAGGAAACTGAAGGTAATGGATAAACAGGCGGCACAAGATCAGGCCCTAAGAACCAGATATGTTCAAAGTACGATAGACGGAAATAACATCTCTCCATATGTAGGAAGTGCAATACGAAAAGTGAAACCATAAACCACATAGCAAGTGAATGCCCGGCACTTGCACAGAACCAGTACAAAAAGAGGCATGATTCAGTAGGCAAAAAGCCCTCCACTGGAGCCTGTGCAAGAAACATCAGCTACCTTGCAGTAATAAAGTGGTACGAGCACCAACCTGAAGGAGTGATAGAAAACGATCAGGCAAAGATCCTCTGGGACTATGGTATCAGAACAGATAGGGTGATACGTGCAAACAGACAGACGTGACGTTGATTGACAAAGTCAAGAAGAAAGTATCACTCATTGATGTCGCAATACCATGGGACACCAGAGTTGAAGAAGAAAGAGAGAAAGGGAATGGATAAGTTATGAAGATCTGAAAATAGAAATAAGAAGGATATGGGATATGCCAGTGGAAATCGTACCCATAATCATAGGAGCACTAGGCACGATCCCAAGATCCCTGAAAAGGAATCTAGAAAAACTAGAGGCTGAAGTAGCTCCAGGACTGATGCAGAAGAGTGGTGATCCTAGAAACGGCACACAGTAAGAAAAAGTGATGGACTCCTAAGGAGGCAGGATGCAACCCGGAACCCCACACTATAAATACCACCCAGTCGAATTGGAGGACTGTGATAGAGCAAAAAAAAAAAAAAAAAGAAAAAAAAAAATAATAATAATAATAATAATAATAATAGCTATAGGATGAATAAATATAGAAATAAATTGATTTTCCATCATAAACTGAGGTAATGAGGAGTATTGCTTCTCTTGTGAACCTTAAATGATAAATACCACCCAGTCCCCCCCCCCCCCGGAATTGGAGGATGTGATAAGAGCAAAAAAAAAAAAAAAAAAAAAAAAAAAAAAAAAAAAAAAAAAAAAAAAAAAAATAATAATAATAATAATAATAATAATAATAATAGCTATAGGATGAATAAATATAAGAATAAATTGAGGAATTTAAAGGGGAAAAAGAAGTCTTGCTTCTCTTGTGAACCTTAAATGATTTACCACAGTGAACTTGAAATTATTCAAATATTCACAGCTGCTAAAGAAATTCCTTCATGTCAAAATCTTCCACGCTGCATTTTAGTCACCCTTACCCCCTTTCCCCTTAACCCTCATCCCCCGGGGGTGGGGTGGTGTAGAAAATTTGTCCACATCTAAATATTTATGAGTCCTGAGACTCGCTGGTTAGAATTCAGTGGAGGCTTTGCATAGACTCTCGAAAGAGGCCCACAAATTCGACCTTTGGGAAATCTGTGTTATGGGTGGGTCTGGTCTCACTGACTCTCAGGTTTGGTGTCTTTTGGTCTCATTGTGCCCCGTTGATGCCCTCAACTGTGCCATAGGGGCTGTTGCAAGTTTCTGACCATCGATGTTTTGGGTGAGGGGCTCATGTCCAGTGGTAGGGTTTTGGAGACTCTCTCTCTCTCTCTCTCTCTCTCTCTCTCTCTCTCTCTCTCTCTACTCTCAAGCGGAAGGAGGTGACATTTGACTATCATATCTGCTGCTACCCACAGCAGTTACCACCTCATACTGTGCACTGTAGGCATTAGTTAAGGTTCTTTGCGGCGTCCCTTCGGCCCCTAGCTGCAACCTCTTTCAGTCCTTTTAGTGTACTTCCGTTTATTATCAACACCTCTGTCCATATTAAAAAGGTTAATGATTGTGAAGTGAGGAACGTGAAGACTTAACCTCAACTATTTCTTTCATAGAGAATTTAATTCACTTTCCCCCTCTTGAACGCCAACATTAGATTCCGCGAATATTTTCCTCTTCCTCTTCAAAACGGTCCCCTCCAGAACAGAGGGGAAGAGGAGTAGGGACCATTTAAACACTGAGGAGAATTTGAAAAGGGTTCGTTCATATTCATGAATTCTCTTCCCCCGAGGAGGTGTGGATTTGCCTATAGGATTTTTTCTTTATTTTTATCCGGTAGGGTATTTTCCCGTGTGTTTTTATTATTATATGTTATTGTTGCGATGTTCAGTGAAGGAACTAGTTTATTTTTGCCTTCGTAAAAAAATCTGTGTTGGAAAATGTCTTTTTCAGTGTGAGGTTCTAAGCATCCTTACGGAGAGAGAGAGAGAGAGAGAGAGAGAGAGAGAGAGAGAGAGAACCAGATTATTACCCTTATTATGATAAGGAAAGGAAACGCCTCTTTCTCTCGTCAACTGAAGAACATTTTCAGTTGAAAAGGTTTTTCATATTTCATGAAAAGGGAAATTTCTCTATAATTTTCCAGATATCTGTGATGACCTTCATGACCTCATCTTAATGACCTCTGCCCTCGTCTCCAGCGAACTTTTCAAGACCGGAATGATGCACAATAAACAGAAATAATTTAAATGATATTCTTATACATCTGCATAACAATGAATAAATGAATGACATGCGTATGATATGAGTGAGGTTTGAGGGAAATGTATCTCGTATTCCTGACCATTCATCGACTCATGAGTAAATGACTCTTCTTCATCCAAGTCTCACCCAGTGACACAATAGGTGAAGGTTTCCTCTTCCAGTGATTGATATCAACATAATATTTTGTGGATGATGATGCATGGCTTTCAGAAGTCCTGATCTGCCTCATTAGTCTAATCAGGTCCTAAAGATTTCTACTGATGTTTATGGGAACTTTCGTTTTTCCTTTTTTTTTCTAGAAAGTTTTTCTAGACTGAAAGAAAGTCAAAATTATACTTGAGTGAGATTTGGTTTAGTTTCATCAATCGTTGAAACTAGTTCATGTAGTCTCACGGATTGTTTTGACTCTCTCTCTCTTCCTCGCTCTCAATCCTCTCTCTCTCTCTCTCTCTCTCTCTCGTTCTCTCTCTCTCAAGGAATCCCCATCTTCCCTGACATTTAATCTTGCTTTCTTTTCACAAACTGCAGAGATTCCAGCAGATTGGAATAAGATTTTAAAAGCCCGAAGCTCTAATGCCCCCTCTCTCATCAGGAAGGGGATTAATGAGATCATTAATGAGATCATTTAGAACCTCATTAAAAGAAGAAGAAAAAAAAACTATGATCTATGATGAAGAGGGGGAGACGGAAGGAGACATAGATTCGAAATATCTTGAGATTATTCAAGGTGTCAGGTGGAATTTTGCTCAAGTCTTTGGAGTCTCTCTCTCTCTCTCTCTCTCTTCTCTCTCTCTCTCTCTCTCTCTCTCCGAAGAGAACCTTTGTAAATAAAAACTCCTTCCGTCTCTTCATTTGCATAGATTTGGCTCAACATCTCCGGAAGGAATTTCTTTTCATGTGGGAACAGGAAGACACAGTTATTGTACGGCAGGTTTGGGTTGCTGAAAGGTTTTCATGGCTATGTATACTGTGCATTTGCATACCTCTTTGAGAGAGAGAGAGAGAGAGAGAGAGAGAGAGAGAGAGAATGATATTCTCTCTCTCAAGGCTGTTCTTAGGTTTTTATTTCGTGGCTAAGTAGTGTGTACATTTGCATACCTTTTAAAGAGAGAGAGAGAAGAGAGAGAGAGAGAGAGAGAGAGAGAGAGAGAGAGAGTCTCTTTTACAAGCTTATTCAGTCTTTTTTTTGTCAAGTATTGTTTCAAAATCGAAAAGATGTTTCAAAAATTTCCTTTATGTATTTTTTTTTTGTTTTTAATTCATGAATACCCCAAGCCGTTTGGACGTTGACACTGTATGTTTGTGCATGTTTGTGTGTTTGATGCACAAACATCAATATCCTTCTGGAATCCATCGACACCAGGCACAGGATCCATTCCTTATTCCTCCCGGCGAGAGTCCTGCAGGAGAGAGGCGCCCAACCAAGCGAGAGAGGAAGGCTTCCTTTAAGGGGGACATCTCCTCTGGCGGGGCAGTCCTCCTCCCGTCGCAGGAAAAGCTAAAACAAACGAGGAACAAACAAGTGAGAAACAATGCTGAGAGTCATGGTTTGTTCTCCGTCCTCCGTTGCTTTGGAAGAGGAAATGAATCCTTTGGTTTCTTCTCTGTGGGAGGTTTGAAGGACAGAATGATATTGTTGTAGCTCCTGATTTGTGTCTTGTTTACACTTTCCTGCGTTTATTATTGTTCATATTTTTTGGCTTTTTCAGTTGATATTTATCGTTATTATTTTGTCTGTTTTCGCTTTTGATTCCCAAGTGGGTTTTCCACTGGGTAGAAGGTTTGTTTGTATGTAATGTATGGTGCCGTCATTGCACCTCATATGGTGCACTGTAGCCATTACTTGAGGTTCTTTGCAGCGTCCCTTTCTGAGGCCCCTAGATGCTGCAACTCTTATCATTGCTTTTACTGTACCTCTCTGGACAGTTGTTTCATATTGCTGCTGCTGCTTTGAGGGTTTCCTCCTGTTACACCTTTAACTCCTTACACTGCTTCCCTTTCAGCACTGAATGGCCTCAGAGGTCCCAGCGCTTGGCCTTTGAGCTAGCTTTTGTATTCCACCCCATTCCATTTGAACGTTTGAACGATGTCCGTATTGATAGTCATGATGGCAGTTTATTCATAATTTGACTTCTGGTGAGTTTGGGGTTGCTTGGGAATATTTCCTTGAGAATCGTCCCTCGATTGGCGCCGAAGGAGTCGGGAGGATTCGTCGTTCCGTGAAGTCGTCTGGACTCCAGGAATTCTGGAAGCAACTTTTGCAAACTTTCCGAAAGACTTTGAACGATTATTATTCGGGTCATAGTGATTTATATTAATCTTTTGACATTACGAAATTGCTCTTTATAAGAAATTACTTCTCTCTCTCTCTCTCTCTCTCTCTCTCTCTCTCTCTCTCTCTCTCTCTCTCTCTCTCTCTCTAATTCCCACCTGGGGCTTTCCAGTGCTGAGGTGTCATATGACATACGAATGGAATATTTCCAGGAAACATAAGAGAGTGAGAACCATATGTACAGAAATGATCAATTAAGAAGTCTATTTGGCCAAGGTAATTTACACCGAAAAAATAGATGGATATTTAATCTGCTACCACGCGTAGAGGTGAATGGTGTATGATAGAGTAAAGGAACTACAGGTCTGTAAATATTATTTACTGACCTGTATGAAATACCCGAAGGTTGTCCCTAGAGTTGTTATTAACACGGAAATTGTGAATATTAAATAAACATCCACCTGAAATTGGCTTTCTCGCCATCAGGTAAACATTAATCGTCCACTATTTTCATATTTCCTTCAGTCTAAAGGCCCAGTTTTCCATTCAGTCCAGCCTCCTCTTTTCTCAAATTGTCCAGCCTTCAAATTCCGCTCTCTATTTCACCAACCTCCAGGCGGAGGGGGTGGAAGTAATACCCGGACTGGATCCCATGAAGGGTGGGAGGCGGGTGGGGTCGGGAGTTAGGGATTAGGGTCATCCATAAAATGGAATATTGCTTCTGCTTCAGACTGAAGGACCGAATTTTGTTCCTGAAAATGATTGGAGGCGTCTGGATACTTTAATTTGATTTGTCTGAGAAATAGGAATTCCTAGGACGTTTGACCATTTAGAAAGAGTCCAAATTACAGGGAAACATGTCTGAAACATGTCGTCAACTCGTCACATACATATCTCAAACATACATGTCCTAAACATGTCAATTTGTCGCACATCATAAACATGTTGAATACAAGTCAGCGACTTCTTAGTAGTTCTAACCAGTGTTACATACGAGTATCGAGCATAGGCTTAAGGTTCGTTTTCCACTAATGGTGGTTGACTTGTTTTCAACATGTTTGTGATAGGTATGAGATGAGTGGCCAACGTGTGCTGATGACATGTTTTTCTATAATGTGGATGTATCCATTATGAGATGAATGTCGTATATATTTTTTTTATAAATGATGTTGATATGGGTATTAGTCTTCAACACCACCAGGTTTGTATACAGACAAGAATAATTGTTCTGTTTACCTGAAATGTAAGGGAAGAAGAATCTCTCTCTCTCTCTCTCTCTCTCTCTCTCTCTCTCTCTCTCTCTCTCTCTCTCTCTCTCTCTGATAATGAGAGATGTAAATGGATTGCGATTTCCCCAGACATTTACTGGAATCAAGTATGCAAATGACCTCAGCTGTGAATAGGTAAAATTGATCATGGCTGCGCATGCAATTGAACGCCTAGAAAAACGAAATCTAAATTGCTGAGTGTTTGTACGAAAATGGCTTCTGTCATGTAAATGGCCTCGAGCTGAAGTCAAATTTATTATTATTATTATTATTATTATTATTATTATTATTATTATTATTATTATTATTATTGTATGTTGGAAGAGGACCTTCGTTAACACAGCTTTCTTGAAAATAATGCCTTCTCTATTCTTCTTATTACTGACTTTTCTTCTGTACTCAGATTGGCTATTAAAACGCCAAATGGGGGATTCGTGTCAAGTTGAATATATTATACTGCATGTAGTACAAAATGCAGTACAAACTGGATCTTAAGCCTAATGGACAAAAGATACTAAATGACTCATTTTGGACTCCTCTTGCTCAGGGAGCGTCTCTCTCTCCTCTCTCTCTCTCTCTCTCTCTCTCTCTCTCTCTCTCTCTCTCCTTTCTTCTTGCTACGTTTCGTCCTTAAACTCGGAAGGATATCGTCAGGCAGGTACTATTATTATTATTATTATTATTATTATTTATTTTTTTTTTTTTTTTTTTTTTTTTGCTCTATCACAGTCCTCCAATTCGACTGGGTGGTATTTATAGTGTGGGGTTCCGGGTTGCATCCTGCCTCCTTAGGAGTCCCAATCACTCTTCTTACTATGTGTGCCGTTTCTAGGATCACACTCTTTTCTGCATGAGTCCTGGAGCTACTTCAGCCTCTAGTTTTTCTAGATTCCTTTTCAGGGATCTTGGGATCGTGCCTAGTGCTCCTATGATTATGGGTACGATTTCCACTGGCATATCCCATATCCTTCTTATTTCTATTTTCAGATCTTGATACTTATCCAATTTTTCCCTCTCTTTCTCTTCAACTCTGGTGTCCCATGGTATTGCGACATCATGAGTGATACTTTCTTCTTGACCTTGTCAATCAACGTCACGTCTGGTCTGTTTTGCACGTATCACCCTATCCGTTCTGATACCATAGTCCCAGAGGATCTTTGCCTGATCGTTTTCTATCACTCCTTCAGGTTGGTGCTCGTACCACTTATTACTGCAAGGTAGCTGATGTTTCTTGCACAGGCTCCAGTGGAGGGCTTTTGCTACTGAATCATGCCTCTTTTTGTACTGGTTCTGTGCAAGTGCCGGGCATTCACTTGCTATGTGGTTTATGGTTTCACTTTTCGTATTGCACTTCCTACATATGGGAGAGATGTTATTTCCGTCTATCGTACTTTGAACATATCTGGTTCTTAGGGCCTGATCTTGGTGCCGCTGTTATTATCATTCCTTCAGTTTCCTTCTTTAGCTCTCCCCTCTGTAGCCATTGCCATGTGTCATCCGATGGATAGTTCTTTAGTCTGTCTCATGTATTGTCCGTGCATTGGTTTGTTGTGTCCAGTCCTCTGTTCTTTTTGTCTTTCTCCTGTCTCTGTATATTTCTGGGTCTTCGTCTGCTTTTATTAGCCCTTCTTCCCATGCACCCTCTTTAAGCCACTCGTCTTCACTGGTTTTCAGATATTGCCCCAGTGCTCTGTTTTCGATGTTTACGCAGTCCTCTATACTTAGTAGTCTCCCTCCTCCTTCCTTTCGTGTTATGTATAGTCTGTCCGTATTTGCTCTTGGGTGTAGTGCTTTGTGTATTGTCATATGTTTCCTGGTTTTCTGATCTATGCTGCGGAGTTCTGCCTTCGTCCATTCCACTATTCCTGCGCTGTATCTGATTACTGGCACTGCCCATGTGTGTATGCTTTTATCATATTTCCGGCGTTGAGTTTTGACTTGAGTATCGCCTTGAGTCTCTGCATATATTCTTTCCTGATCGTGTCCTTCATCTCTTGGTGTTTTATATCTCCTCCTTCCATTATTCCCAGGTATTTGTATCCTGTCTCATCTATGTGTTTGATGTTGCTCCCATCTGGTAGCTTTATCCCTTCAGTTCTCGTTACTTTGCCTTTTTGTATGTTGACTAAGGCGCATTTTTCTATTCCAAACTCCATCCTGATGTCCCCAGATACAATCCTTACAGTCTGGATTAGGGTATCTATTCCTTGATGCTCTTACCATACAGCTTGATGTCGTCCATGAACATCAGATGGTTGATTCTGTTGCCTCTTTTCTTGAGTTGGTACCCGGCATCCATCTTCGTAGTACTTTTGTCATGGGAATCATGGCTACTACGAAGAGTAGTGGGGACAGTGAGTCGCCCTGGAAGATCCCTCTCCTGATATTAACCTCTGCTAGTCTTATTCCAGAGCTTGTAAGTATTGTATTCTAGTTGCGCATTGTATTTTGAGGAAGCTGATGGTATTTTCCTCTGCCCCATATATTTTCAGGCATTCTATTAGCCATGTGTGTGGTATCATGTCGAAGGCTTTCTTATAGTCTATCCATGCCATGCTTAGGTTGGTTTTCCTTCTCCTACTGTTCTTCATTACCATTTTGTCTATCAGGAGCTGGTCTTTTGTGCCCCTACACTTCCTTCTGCAGCCTTTCTGTTGGTGGGGGATGGTGTTTGTCTCCTCTAGGTAGTTGTATAGCTTTCACTGATGATACCTGTTAGTAACTTCCACATTATTGGTAGGCAGGTGATAGGCCTGTAGTTACTGGCTATATTTCCCTTACTCTTGTCTTTTTGTACTAAGGATGTTCTTCCTGTGGTCATCTATTTGGGTGCTTGGTGATTTGAGATACAATGCCGGAGTTGTTCTGCTATTCGTGGGTGTAGAGCCTTGAAGTTTTTGAGCCAGTATCCATGGAACTTCATCGGGAACCTGGGGCTTTCCAGTTTGGCATTTTCTTTAGTTGGTGTCTGACTGTGTCTGTCGTGATCTCTGTGAATCTTTGTTTTATTCTCCCTGTCTCTTCTTCCTTGACTTCCTGGAGCCATGTTGCATGTTTGTTGTGTGATACCGGATTGCTCCATATGTTTTCCCAGAGTCTCTTACTTGGTTCAGTTTCGGGAATTTCTGGGTGGTTGTTCTTTCCCTTCTTAGTTTGCGGCTGTATAGTCTTTTCTGGGTTGGTTCCGAATAGTTTGTTCTGTTGGTATCCCTTATTCCTGTTCATGTACCGTTGGATCTTATGTGCTTTGGCCTTAAGCCTCTGTTTTACATCTTCTATTGTGTTGTTTAATCCCCTCTCTTGTACTTTGTATTTCTCGTTGAGTTCCTCCCTTGTTTTCTTGCTTCTTAGCCTTGTTTTTTCTGCCATCTCTTTCAGTTTACTCAAGTCAGATCTCATCACCATGATTTGCTTTTCCAGGCGCCTTTTCCCAAGGAGGTTGCTGTTTTGGTTGTTTTGTTGGTTGGTTGCTGGTGGTGTTGGTGTGGCGAATTCCCATCAGTTCTGCTACTAATCTTGCTCCTGCATATGTCAAGTTATTTGTTTCTGTGATACTGGTGGTCTGTATTATGCCCAGTATTTCATTGACCTCACTTGTTTTCTCCCTAATTTCTTGGTGTTCTAGGCTTTCATGGAGGAGATCTTTGTTCTCTCTGTATCTGGCTTCATCCATTGTCTAATCTTTTCTACCCATTCCGTCCTCTCTGTTACTTCGTCGGTGTTTCTTCGTGTGTGTTGTTGGATACCTCATCCTCCCTGTCGTCCTTTCTGTAGCACGTCTCTCAGTTCGTCTTCGTGTAATTCGTTGTCGTGTGGGACATTTCCCTTTCCAGTTCTTCTCTTTCTGTTGGGGAGAGCCAGTTCTTTTTCTTTATGTTCCTTGCTTGGTCTGCCAGCCTCTGCTCTGTTTGGGGGGTGTTATTCCTCTCATTCCAGATGTTGACCAATCTTCTTCTATATCCTCTCTCCGTCGGGTTGCTTCTGATGTAGCATCTCCATATTTCCTTATTTTCTTCTCTTGTCCATTTCTTCCTTTTTGCCTCTGTAGCTCCAATCTCAGGCTGTTGATTATTGTCGTTGTGGTGATCAGTTGCTGGATGACGACCTCCAAGTACCTGACCGTCTTCCCCTTCAATTGGGTTGAATACCTGGTTGCCGGACGAAGCTCCTCTGTTGCCAGAGGTTCCATTTACGTCGTTGTCGTTTAATCCTTCATTTCTTTCCATCATTGCTGAGTTTTGCTATTTAACCCATAGCTGGACCCTACCCCATCAGGGATAGGTACTCATTTACAGCTGAGTAGACTGAGGAAATTATGGTAAAGATCCTTTCCCAAGGAATTATTATTATTATTATTATTATTATTATTATTATTATTATTATTATTATTATTATTATTATTATTTGGTTCAAAGGATACAGGCTGATGGTAAAGTTTGAATGTTTTAGGTTTTTCTATAATAAATACTATTTCGGTGTGACATAATTTGGTTATTCATTATTTTGTAACATTAACACGTGAATGACAGAAACATCAAGTCCTTTTAAAACAAACTCTCGTATCCTTAGCAGAATAATCTTCAGGAACACTGACAGGAGAACTTCCCTCCTTCCTTCCTCGAGAGAGAACCTTCCTATCGGAGAGAAGAGGCCCTTTCCTTCGCCCTCTGACCTTGTCTCCTTGTGCCTGAAAACGAAGGCCTCTGTTTATACATCTTTCGACTTCCAAACGAGGGAGTAATTCCACTGGTGTCTCAGGCTGGGGAATTATTCTGCTGCCGTCTCGTCGGTGTCTAAGTGGAATTCGTGGAGAGAGAGAGAGAGAAGCGATGGAGGAGTAGAACCGGTTTATGGTCTGCAAATGTCATAGATTCCTCAGACGTGTCTTCCTTTTTTAAGCGGAAGTGAATCGTTTTTTATAGGGGAAAATGAATCTGTTATTCAGATGGAAATGAATAGTTTTTTAGGAAAGATGATTTTATTTTTGGGGAAAAGAATTTCTTTTTATATTTATTGTTGTTATTATTTTTTGAAGTGCGAAAGGATTTTGTTCTTTTTAGGGGAAAATTAGTGTTTTTCTTTTTGATGGGAAGTGAATTTGGTTTTTCTTAGGGGAATTGAATGAAAGAATCATTATGAATTTGAAGTCTTAAGAAAGCAGTTGGAATGTTCCTGGTTAGATTCATCAGACATTAGTATAATATTTGTATGGGGGTTAGGGGAAATGGGAAGGAGTTGGTGGATAGAGGGGTCGCTGTAAAGGGATACCGCCCCCTATGTGATACACCTGACAGCTATACTCCCTCCCAGACAGATTCGCCAATCAGTGGTTCATTGCTGGTCTTCGCTGTCATTGGAGGATGTCATAATATCTAGTCGTTTTTCTTTATCAGCATCTATCCCTGGGTCTTGGGTAGGTCTTTCTTAGCTTTTCATTATTATTTTTTTTTTTTTTTTTTTTTTTTTTTTTGCTCTATCACAGTCCTCCAATTCGACTGGGTGGTTTTTTTAATGTGGGGTTCCGGGTTGCATCCTGCCTCCTTAGGAGTCCATCACTTTTCTTACTATGTGCGCCGTTCCTAGATCACACTCTCTGCATGAGTCCTGGAGCTACTTCACTCTAGTTTTTTCTAGATTCCTTTTCAGGGATCTTGGGATCGTGCCTAGTGCTCCTATGATTATGGGTACAATTTCCACTGGCATATCCCATATCCTTCTTATTTCTATTTTCAGATCTTGATACTTATCCATTTTTTTCTTTCTCTTTCTCTTCAACTCTGGTGTCCCATGGTATTGCGACATCAATGAGTGATACTTTCTTCTTGACTTTGTCAATCAACGTCACGTCTGGTCTATTTGCACGTATCACCCTATCTGTTCTGATACCATAGTCCCAGAGGATCTTTGCCTGATCGTTCTCTATCACTCCCTCAGGTTGGTGCTCGTACCACTTATTACTGCAAGGTAGCTGATGTTTCTTGCACAGGCTCCAGTGGAGGGCTTTTGCCACTGAATCATGCCTCTTTTTGTACTGGTTCTGTGCAAGTGCCGGGCATTCGCTTGCTATGTGGTTTATGGTTTCATTTTTCGTATTGCACTTCCTACATATGGGAGAGATGTTATTTCCGTCTATCGTTCTTTGAACATATCTGGTTCTTAGAGCCTGATCTTGTGCCGCTGTTATCATTCCTTCAGTTTCCTTCTTTAGCTCTCCCCTCTGTAGCCATTGTCATGTGTCATCGCTGGCTAGTTCTTTAGTCTGTCTCATGTATTGTCCGTGCATTGGTTTGTTGTGCCAGTCCTCTGTTCTGTCTGTCATTCTCCTGTCTCAGTATATTTCTGGGTCTTCGTCTACTTTTATTAGTCCTTCTTCCCATGCACTCTTTAGCCACTCGTCTTCACTGGTTTTCAGATATTGCCCCAGTGCTCTGTTCTCGATGTTGACGCAGTCCTCTATACTTAGTAGTCCTCTCATTATTATTATTATTATTATTATTATTATTATTATTATTATTATTATTGTTGTTGTTGTTGTTGTTGTTGAACAACAACAACTTTGAACATCATTCCACTACGTCGTCCTACAGTTGAAATTAAATCTTCCTAATTACGCTCCTAATAATTATCGTGATTAATGTCATGATTAGCTGAGTAACTCAACAGCGAAATAATTAGCTACAAAGTTTTGGGTCCACTCGCCCAGCTAATTTAATAATTCACTTTTTTTGTAAATAAAAAACAGTTCTATCACGTGATCGTTAATGTATCACCAGTAATCAACTGAAATAATCATCTTGGATTTTCTCCGTTGCATTCGAAGCTATTTGGTGTTCCCTCGCATCCTTCACTTTCATTCTACAAAACAAACAACTGCTTTTTCCTCCCTCCTCCTGTGTTCTCCTCTCTCATTTCTCACCCTTTCAACAAGGGAAATAAATCCCTTTGAAAAGTCTCCATTTCTCTATTTATTGACTTTCTGCCCAGAGTCAAGGTGAGGTGTTATTAATAGCCTGTCAGCTAGGATAGAGAACTGGGCAGACAAAGATTTCCACACACAAAAAATGAACTAACGTTTTCTGGTATTTTTAAAGCTAGTTTTCAGTGCATTTCGTGTGGTGCACTGTAGGCATAACTTAAGGCTCTTAGCAGCTTCCCTTCGTACCTTTTATGGCACCTCCATTCATATTCTCTCTCTTCCTTGTTACTTTCGTTCACCGGTTGTTTCATGATGCAACTGCAAAAGGTTTTCCTCTGTCAAACATTTCGAGCCTTTTATTCTCAGGTTCCCTCTCGTCGCTGAATGACCTCACAGGTCCCATTGCTTGGCCTTGGTCCTAAATGTTATATTCCATTCCTTTCATTTAGATTAATTTAACAAATAGTTTATTTCGAAAAATTTGAACAATTCCAAATATGCTGACAAAACCCTAGTATAGAGGAATTAACAAAGGTTTTATCAATTAACCAACATAATTTCATGCTATACAGTAATGAATATTTGGAGGAGGAATTAGAACGCCATGACATTTCCTTAAGTGAAAAAAATACATGACACGATTATGAAACTGATTTTGAATATCATCAGCTCATTCGGAAAAAATAAATTTCTCGCAACCCTGGTAATATAACCCTAACTCCATCTTGTTTGATATCAAACAAGCTCCAGAAAGAGAGAGAGAGAGAATATTTACATGGAAGCGAGAGAGACCTCGTGGAGACATTCTGCAAAAGCCTGAAGCAGAAGAGGAGGAATGTCAACATAGTGAGGCGAACAAACAGACTTAGGCCTAATGTTTATGTTGTGTCAGGACGCGAAGCCAAACACTTGTGTGAACTCAGTCTGAAGGAAGTAGGGATATACGAATTCTAGTCCTAAGGAAAATGGGGTTATAATGGCATAGTATGGTGAAGGGGGTAAAGTATGGCTGTAATCCCAAAGGGAAAATGATAGAGAGAGAGAGCTCATCTTGGATGACATAAGGTTATAGGACTAGGGAAAAAGCAGGTGCAAACGCAGGATTGAACTATACTTCTTAAGTTAATTAGAAAGCTTTAAGTTGTCTTGGGAGAAAGTTGTTTTAACACTATTGCATAAGAAAGGGAAGACGTAAGAAGCTGAGTAAAATCAACAACAGGTAAAGAATACGTGAAGAATATTAGAAGGATAAATGACGCCTCAGTTGGAACCACAATCTTTATAGCTAATGTATAAGGGTTGGGTACGCCATTGTGGCTTATGTCCCTAGATCGATAATAGAAAAGTGGACAGCAAAATGGGTTACACGACGTCGAAGGCATCATTCAATCATGATAGCCATTAGGGTCGAATTCCGTATAAAAGGTTTCTATGTGGAAGACTTGAACAGAGGCAGATTGTTTCACCAAGGCGCTGGGTAACTCTTAGGTCACTCCTTCAGTAGTGTTCATCTTGGATTTTATCACTTTTTCCCACCACAAAAAAGTTTTATTTTTTCAGTGCACACCTCTTAGTAAACATGGAGAGAGAGAGAGAGAGAGAGAGAGAGAGAGAGAGAGAGAGAGGTTCTACATGTGGATATTTACTATGGCCTTTAAGTAATAAATGTTATATTACTCTGCACCGATTCTTCAGTATTATTGTATCTCTTGTTTCGCATGGTTTTCGTCAAAGCCTATTGTGAGAGTTCATTACACACACACACACACACACACTAATACTAAAGTCTATAGCTGGGGTGACCAGACGTCCCCCAAAGTCCCCATTTCGAATCTCTGTCCCCGAAAAATCGCTACCTCTGAGCGACGTACTATTGTCCCCCTTTTCGTAATTTGCCCGCCACGTGTCCCCCATTGCATATGCAAGTCATAATATAAATTGCTGATTGTTCTAGGATAAAGAGTTAAAAATTTTTCTCGAAACTTCCTAAGACTCTTGCAGCAGCATAGTGATTAATGAATTTGTTTCTTTTTAACTACTCATAGAATCATTTCTATAAGTTTCTCTTTAATGCTATCAAAGCGTATATTTACAATTGATAGCAACACGTGCGCAAAATAAATGCTGACTGAATCATACTCTTTCATTTCTACAGATGTTTGTATATAGATATAAATGTATAATTTTTTTTGTAGAATAAACCTCTTACGTCAAGACTCAGGATGGAAAGATCAAGCATCTGAATTTCTCTCTCTCTCTCTCTCTCTCTCTCTCTCTGTGTGTGTGTGTGTGTGGTGTAAGCAGCTTGTTTCAAGTTGACGTAGCATCCTCGTGCAACTTTAAAGAACAAATTTCTTTCCTCTTTTAAAGGCTGGTCACTCGTGTAATCACGTCGACCCTCTTTCTATGTCCTTTGAGGCGACATTTTAAGGTTCCTGGTCACTCCCTCTCGCCCTCCCCCTCGTTTCCCCTTTAATCTTCCCGCTTTTAACTTTAATTAAGAAATATTCACAAGGATCCTGTAATAAGGGCTTCTTCCTGTTAAGCATTTTTCAATCTCCGGGTTCTCTTTCATAGGTGTAGGAAATGTCCCTAGTCAGAATATTCCGAGTCCTGATGCTTTCGTATTTATGAGGTTTGAAGTGACTGATGGAAATGTATTGCGTTGTTCTGTTCATTGAGTAGATGGTTGTCTGCTAACATTTGTCTTTTACATCAATGGTCAGGGTTGTAGGTTTTGTTTCTTCTGAGATTCAGATTTTAGCTAGCTCATTCTCAACAAATGAAACTTTTTGCATTCCTGTTGAATGACCAGTT
>NC_087214.1:23044132-23136329 GCF_015104395.2 Macrobrachium nipponense
GAGCACACGATCGAGGCCCGGGGGAAATTAGGGTGCTAGAGGGCCAAGTTTGTCGAACCAAACTCTCTTAATCAGTTATTGTGAGAGGTCGTTTAAGTTTGACATCTTGAAGAGAGACGGAGAGGCAAGTGTAGAAAAACATGTGGTCCTTTTTAACTCGACTTTCTCCTTCAGGGATAAATTCACTCTCGGGAAGTGAAGAGAATTCTGGATAATCTTGACAGGTGGGGTGGAGAAGACCCTGGTGGTTTCTTCTCTTTGTTTTTTAAAAAAGTTTCCATTGTGTTGTTTCCCAAGTTGAATAGATTCTTTAGATTTGTAGGTCGACTTAGTATCTTTGCGGATGAGTACAATCTCAGTAAAATAGGTTGTCTGTTCCAAAAAGTGGCATATCTGTCGACTGCAGTAACTACAGGCCAATCTTTGTTCTCCCTGTGATCTCCAAGTATTCCTATAAAAACTTATTTTTAAGCCACTATATAAATATGTTGAATCTAAACGATTGTTAGCCGATAGTCAATATGCACATAGCATGTAATCTGCAAGGGGACCTTGATGAGGGTTTTAGTGCAGAGTAATTCTGATAGATTTTATTGCTGCTTTCGATTTATTAAATCACAAGGTACTTTTTTATAAACTTCAGAATCCTGGAGTCGGTGTATATGTTTTAGGATGACTTGAAGATTTCCTTAGAGGTAGGCAGCAGCGAGTTGCTGTGGACGGGATCTTTAGTGAACTAAGACCTATTGTGTCTGGATTGCCACAGGGCAATGTTCTTGATCCCCTATTATTTTTATTGTATACAAGTGACATGGAAAACGAGATTGTTCAATATGCCGATGATGCAACACCTCTGAGTGTAGTCAAGTCTTCACTTATGAGAAGTGAAGCTGACCTCAGCTTCATTCGGGATCAGGGAATGGTGTAGTGGGTGGGGTATGAGGCTGAACTCCAGGAAACCGAAAACAGATCCCTACAGACTTCCCATCCCATCCTCCCCTTCAGGTGGACGGAACTTTGCTGAAAGAGTCTGAAGCTTCAACTATTCAACCTTTTAGAAACATCGACTGCCGCACGAAAGTTACGTCTCGTTCGTGAGGCCTCATATGTTTATAACAATGATAAAATGCTACCCCCCCTTTTTTTTAAGTCATTTGTTCTCCCTTGACTAGAATACTGTTCGCCGGTGTGGATGTCTGCTTCTGTCAGAGGTTTCTCTCACTAGATAGTGGTTTGTAATCGTAGTGGTAGGTTTCTGGTTCCTAGCAGTAGCAGTTATCGATGGTCTCTTGTTTGTCACTTTTTCATAAGTTGTATTTTGACAGAGATCTTTCACATTCACAATTAATCCCTGATACCCTTTATCTGCCGAGAGCAACCAGATTCTCTGAACAGCAGTACCGGCACGCAGTAAATGTACCTTGCTGTCGAACTCCTCAGTTCCAGAGGTCCTTTATTCCTCAAGCAAATATGCAATACATTAACACCCTAAAACTATTCTCCTCGCATTTTAATACATTTGTATCTATTTGCTAATTTATTATTTTTTTTTTAATAATTGGGGTTCCTTCTTTCTGTATTTTCCTTTAAGTCGTCTTACTTCTTCCTAATGAACACCATATTATTTGGAAGTTTCAATTTCAAAGCAGTAGCCCCTGTGGTGGACATGTTCCATATGAATAGGTTTCATCTTTGGTATAATATAATAGCAATAATAATAATCTTAATATACTATAATGGGCGTTATGTCTGTCCGTCTGTCATTCAATCACGGCCAAACAGCTGGTACGATGGGCATGAAACTTGGCAGGGTTATAGTGGAGACCCTTAAGATGATTTCTAGCAGGGTTCATCCTACCTCTCCCCCCCCCTGCGAAGGGGGTGGGGGTGAGAAGGGATTCCCTTAAACGGAGCAGGTTCTGCCCGTGAAAAGGGGCTGATTATGCCAGTAAACTTAGTTACTTAACGAATTTATCATACATAATTTCTGTATACAAATTACTTATCATTCGGAAAAGAATACTATAGGGAAAACATCAATGACATAATAGTTAAAAAAACATTAGCGAGTCACTTATATGAAGCAGCAGATGAAAATGCTTTTAGTAAGTTTTAGTAAATTGCTAATAATAATAATAATAATAATAATAATAATAATAATAATAATAATAATAATAATAATAATAACTGCAAAATTTTGTAAAGAAAAAAAAATTGGGTCTTTTGCCATACAAAATTGCCATATTTAGAGAGAGAGAGAGAGAGAGAGAGAGAGAGAGAGAGAGAGAAACTAACTGGAAGCCCTTAATTAGAACCGTCTTGTTTTGGGTATTACGAAATGAAGGGATTTCATTGTCCTGCTTTTGCCAAGGAAAGAGAAATAAATTAATAGATTTACTTTCTAACTGTCCTCCAGGACTTCTGGATTCAAGAAATTTTTAAAAATAAAATTAATTTATTGGGTAGTGTGACTATGGCTTTTAGCATGTGTGGAACCATAAATTTAGGGAGGAATTACATCAATAAATGTTGTTATGGACACTCGTGCGACACTAGATGATTTTGGTATTAGACCCTTCCTTGGCAGATTATATTATAGCCTCTTTTTCAGTGCGTGTGTGTGTGTCTGTCTATACGAGAGAAAGAGAGAGAAAGGATTCCTCCTTAATTAAATGACATTCATATGAGCTGAAGTTCATCACCTGGAGAGAGAAAGACAAAAAAACTGAAATTTTATAAATCTGGATCCGAGAACTGAAATGTGAAAATCTTTTCGTACAAAATCTGTCGTTTATTTTCCGAATGAGAGAGAGAGAGAGAGAGAGAGAGAGAGAGAGAGAGAGAGAGAGAGAGAGAGAGTTTAAAAAACCTTGAAAACCTCAGAACCAACAAAACCTCCTCGTAATTCCAATTCAATTAAAAGTTTATCATATTAAGATTTTTTTAAACTTTGTAATAAAACTTGAGCTTTTAATCAAAGCTGCGTGTAAGTTGATATTTTTAGAAACTAAACTTTTGTTTAATTTGTGTATCTCGGATGTTAGTTTGTGTTATTCAGTTAAATACTTTTTTATGAACTGTTAACTATTTTGAATAACCTTCTGCCCCGTAGCCGGGTAGTGCCGTCAGTGGACCTCATGCGGTGCTCTGTAGGCATTACTTCAGGTTCTTTGATGCGTGCCTTTCGTTCCTTTTACCGTACCTCTGTTCATATTCTCTTTCTCCATCTTACTTTCCACCCTCTCCTAATACTTGATTCATAGTGCAACTGCTTTGAGGTTTTCCTCCTGTTACACCTTTCAGACCTTTTACTGTCAATTTCCATTTCAGCTTTGAATTACCTCATAGGTCTCTCTCTCTCTCTCTCTCTCTCTCTCTCTCTCTCTCTCTCTCTCCAACGTTGCCATTGCTCATGGGTTTAAATTCTGTATCTGTTTTTATAACTTGAGTTTGTGAATAAAATT
This sequence comes from Macrobrachium nipponense, assembly GCF_015104395.2. NCBI lineage: Eukaryota > Metazoa > Arthropoda > Malacostraca > Decapoda > Palaemonidae > Macrobrachium > Macrobrachium nipponense. The sequence continues at coordinate 23,047,597 of NC_087214.1, forward strand.
GTACCGCAGAGGAAAAACTAACACAGAAAGCAGAACGAAAACCAAATGTTGCTTTGTAGTTTTCTGTTCGATCTATTTGCTTTTTTTCTTTTTTTTAAATGAGGAAAAGATTAATTTGGGAGTTCCTGTAATTGAAAAACGCCGAAAGCGCAATACTGTAATCACTGGAGTTGGGAAAATTCGGTGAAATGTGCCTGAATGAACATTCAATCTCGCTCATGTTTTTTCATTAGACAATGATGGAAACATCTGTTCTAATTACTATTTAGATTCCTGGAGAATAAAACATGATATTTGTTCCTTATTATTGTTTAAATTGTCTTTGAGTTAGACTGACTCGGGCTTGTCAACAAGGTTCTCGTTCGTAGATGCAAGGGAAGGCAATTGGGATAGATCCGGTAAGGGTGCGTCCACACTACCATTAAACATGTCATAAGCATACGTTGGCAACTCATCATTTACTAATCATTAAAATATGTCATAAACATAGGTTGGCAACTTATCACATAAGTATCATAAACAGGTTGGAAACAAGTCGCGACGCTAGTTAAACTTGTCATAAACACGTCGGCAACTTATACATATAGCAGACTTGTTGAAAACAAGTTGATGCTACAATTAAATGGGGCATAAACATAACTTGGCAACAGTACATATTGGAAATAGGTTGGAAACAAGTCAGTGCTACAGTGAAACATGTCATAAACATATGCAGGTAACTTATCACATACATATCGCAAACAGGTAGAAGACAAGTCAACGACCCTATTAATCTTTTGGCAAACGCTGGATAATTGGATGAAGCACCAGTGAGGACTACTCATAAGTCATTAACGGAGTTCAGCCTTTTTGTGGTACGTCTGCGATAGGTTGCCTGCGTGTGTTTGACTCTGGTCTGCAGCATCGACTTGTTTCCAACCTGTTTGTGATATGCTTGTGACAAGCTGAGGTCTTGTTATTTGGGGAAACTTGGCTAAGAGGGCCATTAACTGACTGTCAATCCTTCCCGACTCCTTCTCCAACACACACACACGCACACACACACACACACAACCTTCATCCAGCGTGATGGAAAGTTGTTTGAAAACATCCGATATGAAGTTTGAATAGTTAAGATGGGATCCCAGTGGCCTGTAGCTTTGAAAGACGGAGTGAGGCAGTGAGGGTGGAAGACCCTCCCTCCAGATTCGGATCCCAGACTTTGTGGCTTCGACTTGCATTTTTCTTTGGTCTAATTTTGTACTCCTTCGGTCGATCGGTCAGTGGGTCTAAAGGAGGTTTTCTTGATTATTGTAGGACATCTTTTAAGAATATTTATTCAAGGATAGGTCTTGATTATGGACAAAGATCTCTTAGGAATATTTCTTCACGAGTAGGTAAATTCAGATGTCGGTGTTGCTTACACGATGTTTACTGTGGTGCTTAGATGCAAAGTTTTGCTCAGGTTTTATAGTTTCTCTCTCTCTCTCTCTCTCTCTCTCTCTCTCTCTCTCTCTCTCTCTCTCTCTCGAATGAAAAAAATACATGACACGATTATGAAACTGATTTTGAATATCATCAGCTCATTCGGAAAAAATAAATTTCTCGCAACCCTGGTAATATAACCCTAACTCCATCTTGTTTGATATCAAACAAGCTCCAGAAAGAGAGAGAGAGAGAGAGAGAGAGAGAGAGAGAGAGAGAGAGAGAGAGAGAGAGAGAATATTTACATGGAAGCGAGAGAGACCTCGTGGAGACATTCTGTAAAAGCCTGAACCTGAAGAGGAGGAATGTCAACATAATGAGGCGAACAAACAGACTTAGGCCTAATGTTTATGTTGTCGTGTCAGGACGCGAAGCCAAACACTTGTGTGAACTCAGCCTGAAGGAAGTAGGGATATACGAACTCTAGTCCTAAGGAAAATGGGGTTATAATGGCATAGAATGGTGAAGGGGGTAAAGTATGGCTGTAATCCCAAAGGGAAAATGATAGAGAGAGAGAGAGCTCATCTTGGATGACATAAGGTTATAGGACTAGGGAAAAAGCAGGTGCAAACGCAGGATTGAACTATACTTCTTAAGTTAATCAGAAAGCTTTAAGTTGCCTTGGGAGAAAGTTGTTTGAACACCATTGCTTAAGAAAGGGAAGAAAGCTGAGTAAAATCAACAAAAGGTAAAGAATATGTGAGGAAGATTTAGAAGGATAAAAGACGCCTCAGTTGGAACCAAATCTTTATAGCTAATGTGTATGGGTTGGGTACGCCATTGTGGCTTATGTCCCTAGACCGATAATGGAAAAGTGGACAGCAAAATGGGTTACACGACGTCGAAGGCATCATTCAATCATGATAGCCATTAGGGTCGAATTCCGTATAAAAGGTTTCTATGTGGAAGACTTGAACAGAGGTAGATTGTTTCACCAAGGCGCTGGGTAACTCTTAGGTCACTCCTTCAGTAGTGTTCATCTTGGATTTTATCACTTTTCCCACCACAAACAAGTTTATTTTTTCAGTGCACACCTCTTAGTATACACCTCTTAGTAAGCATGGAGAGAGAGAGAGAGTGGTTCTACATGTGGGTATTTACTATGGCCTCTTAGTAATAAATGTTATATTACTCTGCACCGAATTCTTCAGTATTATTGTATCTCTTGTTTTGCATGGTTTTCGTCAAAGCCTATTGTGGGAGTTCATTACACACACACACACACACACACACACACACACTAAAGTCTATAGCTGGGGTGACCAGACGTCCCCCAAAGTCCCCATTTCGAATCTCTGACCCAGAAAAATCGCGACCTCTGAGCGACGTACTATTGTCCCCCTTTTCATAAATTGTCCGCCAGCCACGTGTCCCCCATTGCATATGCAAGTCATAATATGAATTGCTGATTGTTCTAGGATAAAGAGTTGAACATTTTTCTCGAAACTTAAAGACTCTTGCAGCAGCATAGTGGGTAATGAATTTTTTTCTTTTTAACTATTCATAGAATCATTTCTATAAGTTTCTCTTTAATGCTATCAAAGTGTATATTTACAATTGATAGCAACACGTGCGCAAAATAAATGCTGACTAAATCATACTCTTTCATTTATACAGATGTTTGTATATAGATATAAATGTATAATTTTTTTTTTATTTGTAGAATAAACCTCTTACGTCAAGACTCAGGATGGAAAGATCAAGCATCTGAATTCTCTCTCTCTCTCTCTCTCTCTCTCTCTGTGGTGTAAGCAGCTTGTTTCAAGTTGACGTAGCATCCTCGTGCAACTTTAAAGAACAAATTTCTTTCCCCTTTTAAAGGCTGGTCACCCGTGTAATCACGTCGACCCTCTTTCTTCGTCCTTTGAGATGACATTTTAAAGTTCCAGGTCACTCCCTCTCGCCCTCCCCCTCGTTTCCCCCTTTTATCTTCCCCCTTTTAACTTTAATTAAAAAATATTCACAAGGATCCCGGAATAAGGGCTTCTTCCTGTTAAGCATTTTTCAATCTCCGGGTTCTCTTTCATAGGTCTAGGAAATGTCCCTAGTTAAAATATTCCGAGTCCTAATGCGTTCTTATTTATGAGGTTTGAAGTGACTGATAGATATGTATTGCGTTGTTCTGTTCATTGAGTAGATGGTTGTCTACTAACATTTGTCTTTTACATCAATGCTCAGGGTTGTAGGTTTTGTTTCTTCTGAGATTCAGATTTTAACTGGCCCATTCTCAACAAATGAAACTTTTTGCATTCCTGTTGAATGACCAGTTCTCTCTCTCTCTCTCTCTCTCTCTCTCTCTCTCTCTCTCTCTCTCTCTCTCTCTCTCTCTCTCATGCAGACCTGATTCGCTCAGTCGTTCTGCCCTATTGATGCATGAACAGTTCCCCTCAGAGATATGTTCGCCTATTAGGGATTTGAAATAATGATTGTTCCTCTATCTCGGAAGTTTCGAGTCAAAGCTGTAATTGCGAAGGAAAGGGGAATTTAAAAGAAGAGAGAGAGAGAGAGAGAGAGAGAGAGAGAGAGAGAGAGAGAGAGAGAGAGAGAGAGAGAGAGAGAGAGACGAGGACTTAGAGAAAGCCCTGGTTAATTTTTTTTCTCAAGAAAATGAATGACTGAATTTGAGTTGGGAGTGGATTTTCCATGATATTTAGCAGCAGTTATTTTATATAGATTTAAAGTTATTTATCCCAGAGAATCTTAAGTCTTTTAACAAAATTCTCTTGTTATATTACTTTTCCATTTTCTTTTATAAAACTTTATCAAGGGAACCATCGCGTTGCAACATTGCTTGAGCTCAGGTTAAATTTTCCTGTAGAGGACTGAAGGAAGGACCTCTGTACAAAGGAGGAGAAATTGTGCAGTTCTTTGTGACTTGTTAATTTCTTTCAAGATATTGGGCGATTAAATCCTAAACATCCATTTAGCTTTAGATATATTTAATTGGTGCTTTTGATCAGAAAAGGATAAAAATATTAAATTTTGTTGATTCCTGTTCTTGTTGATGTAGTTGGCAAGGAAGGAACTAATTCCATAGGGAAGAATAATTCCACTCTCTCTCTCTCTCTCTCTCTTTAAATGTGAGTCAGACAATGCATTCTCAAATATTAATGTTACTTATTCATTCGCATTCATTGATAAGAAATGATGGGTTCCTCCTTGCATATCTCTGTATTGTTATCATTATTATCATCACATTATTATTTAAAGTGTTATAGGTCCCTATTAATGAAACTGAAGATAGTCAAAGCTTCCAGTCGTTTTAAGAAGAATCTTCACTCGATAAGAAAGTAAAAGGGGTAGGAGGAGAGGATGGAAGCCTTATCTCCCCCACTCTTTCTTTTTGTTCGCAGAAGGTCGCTATCATTCATGATCTCTCTCCCTTGATGCTGTTTGTTTCCGTCATGTGTGAGTGTGTGTGTGTGTATTGTTTAGTCTTTGAAAGCATCACAAGAGGGAGCTTAAATCACACACTCACTGCAGTAGCTGAATAATGAACGCCATCTTCCATTGATGAAGGAAGGGAACTGATTCCCACAGTCAGTCTGGGAAGTTCATAATTGTCAGGTGATGGGGTAGGGAGGGGTTCAGTTTCATAATGACGCGTTCTCAGTAGGAACTTCGGAAATTCAAATGAATTGTTTTATATTGTTCTTTTGCTGTTGTTTCTCTGGAATAGTTTATAACAACAACAACAACAACAACAACAACAACAACAATAATAATAATAATAATAATAATAAAAATAATGGCAGAATTCACAGAATTGATTTTGTACAATATTCTTTCAATTCTTCTAATGATTTGCCTTTCTGGCACGCTGGTATTATAAAGCAGCTGTCCAATGTTCATCGTGCTGTAGGTCGTCAACGGAAATTTCGGGCGGGCTGGTGTTATCAAAAGCAAACTGGTTATCAGGGACAGGCTGGGGTCGTCTACAGGTGTGTTTCGTAGGTCGGGAACAGGCCGTAGTCGTCAGGGGTCTATCCGGTATTTCTTGTTATTTCTTCGTTTCTGGTTTTTAAAAGGCGTCTACATGTTTCGGCCACCTCGTTTGGCCATCTTCGCGACGGGATCGCTGAGTGCAATGGTCTGTGTCAGTTGTTGTTGTTGTTGGAGTATTAAGCTGGCTTTATGCCAGCACGGGCTTTAGCTAATGAGCAGCCCGTAGGTCATTTGAATTATTTTTAGATGCATTGGTGATTTAAGGATATGAGGCGATCTTTTTATTTATGATTTCTATGGAATGTGCAGGTGGAATGGTATGGATTCAAAGGTGAAAGGAAAAGTGAATAGGCAGGGTTACAAACCCCTTTAAACCCTAAGGTACCCATTAGTAGAAGATAAAGATCGATAGTAGCAAGTCCTGGCGAGTTAGAGATAGCCAGTAATGAAATCGAAAAATTTATAGTCGTAGAAAAACGGAAAAAAAAAAGCGCACAACCCTATGGAGTTCAAGTACCATATTTCACTTTACGATAATAGAAAAGAGAGCGCCGATCGTTTAGCAATAGGGAAACGACGAAGGAAAAACGAAATAATATCAGTTTTAGAACAGGATAACAAAAGTAAGCGACAGCTTAAGCGGTAGTTAGAGTGACAGTGAAATATTCGCGGTCGTTAGACGTGAGGCGGCCGAAAAACGGAGGGGAAAGGAGGATTGTTTAGTAAAAGAAAAAGCAGTTTATGCTACAAACAGCACTCTCGTGAAACGGTGGCAGTTATTCGTGGGTTTTAAATCTATAGTCTTCTGTGAGGAGATCATCTGGAAGACTGATCTCTAGGTCCAACAGTTCGTGGACGAGCTCAGAGAACAGTTGATGATCATTGCTGTTGTCGTTATTGTAAATGGCTCTATGTAAAAATGAAATGGACTCCTCGTAGGTCAGCAAAGAAACTTTCTGGTTTGGTATTGTCCTACGAGGATGTAGTCGCTTCCAACGTTCACGTTTCTGAGTTCTGGTTTGCTGGTCTGAGTTTGGTTACTTTTCTTAGCTATGAACTCCTCTGTTTGTGTTCCTGCTTCTTTAAACAAAACGGGAGCTACAGCCGGTGTCTCTGTCTGCATTTCTTCTTCAACTGCGTCTTCTGTCTGGGTTCCTGCTTCGGCACGAGCAGGAATCGACGTCGTCGGTGATGCAATCTTGCGGGGGGTGACCTGAGGGGTTGGGGGAATATCTGTAGGGGGGAGGAGGTAGAGATGGCGGGAGTTTGGCGGTAAGGAGAAGGTGAGGGGGTGGGGATGTAGGTACGGGATTGAGGAGGTTGGGAGGAAGGTTGAGTGATTTGTGGTGCAGGAGGTAGGTTCGTTCAAAATCGAACCTGGGGTTGCTTGAAGGTTTCCTGGGCGGTGATGGTTGCCGTGGCCTTGTGCAGGTGGAGGAGGGATGCCCTTCGTCTTCCAAATCCTCTCAAGTCTGACTGGGCATCCCTTAAACCAAGCATGATGTTGCTGGCTGCAGTGGGGCATCGGGGGGCAACTGTGTGGCCCTTTTCCTTATATTTTTTCAAACACACTTCTGTTTCGTGCTTCAAGCTGCACACTCTACAGATTTGTTCTGATTTACACTCTTTTTTGCGATGGCCATACCTCTTGACACTTTTCAGGGAAATACAACACAACTGTGGTTGTGTTTCAAAGAGTAATTCGACTTTGTGATGATAATTCAGCAACCTCATCGCTATTATTTGATCTTTAGCTGTATTCGAAACGTCGCCAAGGGTCGTACTTCAAGCATTCATGTCTCCCAGAACTACCATTGTTCCATCCTGTCAGTTTAATAATTTACTTTGTTCATTATGATATCACAGTTATAATATTCTCTATTCAGGCGATTGTTTTAATAGGAGCGGGTCCATGGAGAAACTGTCAGGTCATTGTTCAGTCCTGATTTTAGGAGGAAATCTGTGTGCAAGAAACTTCCAGAGTATCTGACATTTCATGTATCTAATCAGGAGGCTTAATATTACTTATTAGTGATTGATATCATCATTATTAACTAACACAAGATCATCAGTCATCATCACCAGCACTGCTGTTCATATTAAAATGATGATTCTGAGGCAATGAATATGAGAACCATCCTCAAATATTTCCTTTATAGAGAATTAAATTCACTTTCCCCTCATGAACGCCAACATTAAATTCCGCGAATATTTTCCTTTTTCCTCTCCCAAATAGTCTCCCTCCAAACAGAGGGGAAGAGGAAGGACCCATTTGAATACTGAAGAAAATTGCGAAGGGTTGGTTCGTATTCATGAATTCTCTTCCCCAAAGGAGGTGGGGTTTTTGTTTATAGAAGTTGTTTTTAAATTTCTTTTTAGTGGGGGCTTATTGCTGATATTTTTTCGTAGTAGTGTTTTCCTATACCTTGTTCTTGAGTTTTGCGATGTTCAGTGAAAAACTAGCTTATTTTTGTCTGCGTAAATAACTTTTGTATTGAAAGATGTCTGTTTTTTAGTGTGAGGTTCTAAGCATCATTAGAGAGAGAGAGAGAGAGAGAGAGAGAGAGAGAGAGAGAGAGAGAGAGAGAGAGAGAGAGATTGTGCAGTGCAATCTCTCAAGTTGTCTTTGGGAGATGTTAACACTAAATGCCGTTGTAGGGGGGGGTGGTGGGGTGGGGGGCCTGTTTTTACCTTCCTAAATCGTTGAAATTCGTTGCTCTCTCTCTCTCTCTCTCCCTCTCTCTCTCTCTCTCTCTCTCTCTCTCTCTCAGAAGCCACACAAAAGTTAGTTTTTGTCGAGCTGGTACCATTTAGAAAATGATCTCAGATCATGGGCGTGTTCAGTACGTTTCCTGTCATGTTAAAAAGAGAGAGGAGAGAGAGAGAGAGAGAGAGAGAGTTATAGCAACTATCATTAGGTTACGAATAAAATACCCAAATGTCAAAATTCTTTTCATTTTATCTGAAAAAAGCCACACAAATGATTCTATATCAGATTCAATTTTGAATACCCAGTCGGTGGTAGTCTCATTCTGACCGGACAAGTAAGGATCCTCATGCTTAGGACTTTTGAAAAATCCTTCTCCCTCTGTAACTCTGAACGATATCCTGTTAGGAATATCCTGAAGGAAACTCGGGCATCGGCAGTTGTCGAAGGACCTCCCTAACTTTATTAGGAAACCAGTTCACTTCGCTGCAGGATCCCAAAACTAAGATAATTTTGTCTCTGCTTTCATGGAGTCCTATAGGACTTTTAAGGGCTTGGGGTGGCCTGGAAAATAGAAGAGGAGTCCTATCCTAAAGGGATTTTGGATTTCTTATTGAGTTGTAAGGATGGACTGATACGAAATTGTGTTAGTGTCGTAGGTTGTAGTTTGAATTTAGGCCTGGTCTTTGCATGCCCATTGTTGATTGTTGCAAGGGCAAAGGAATTCTCTCTCTCTCTCTCTCTCTTTCTCTCTCTCTCTCTCTCTCTCTCTCTCGCTCTTTCTTTTCGAAGGGAACCTTTGTAAATAGAAACTCCTTCTGTCTCTTCATTTGCATATATTTGGCTAACAAACGTCTCCCGAAGGATTTTCTTTTCATTCAGGAAATAGGAGAGACGGTTATTGTAAGGCAGGTTTTGGCTTCCTCAAGGATTTTCACAGCTATGATAGTGTGCATTGCATACCTCTTGGAGGAGAGAGAGAAAGAAGAGAGAGAGAGAGAGGAGAGAGAGAGAGCGAGAGAGAGAGAGAGAGAGAGCCTGTTATTCAAGCTTATTCAATCTGCAGTGTTTTATTTCGGTTAAGTATTTTTTTTCAAAATTGAAAAGACTTTTCTAAAAATTCCTGTATGTATTTTGTGTTTTAATTTATCATGAATACTCCAAGTCGTTTGAGGCGTTGACAGTATGTTTGTGCATGTTTGGTGTTGTTGCACAGACATCAATATCCTTCTGGAATCCATCGACACCAGGCACAGGATCCATTCCTTATTCCTCCCGGCGAGAGTCCTGCAGGAGAGAGGCGCCCAACCAAGCGAGAGAGGAAGGCTTCCTTCAAGGGGGACATCTCCTCTGGCGGGGCAGTCCTCCTCCCGTCGCAGGAGAATCGAAAAACAAACGAGGAACAAACAAGTGACAAACAATGCTGAGATCTTGGTTTTGTTCTTCTTCCTTCGTTGCTTTGGGGGAAGGAAGAGGAAATTAATCCTTTTGTTTCTTCTCTCTGTGAGTTTGAAGGGGATGGGTTGGTACTGGATAGAGGGTATTCTGTAGGAGGACCGCCCCCATCCCCCACCCCGTATGGCATACCTGACAGCTATATTCCCTTCCAGAGAGATTCCCCAATCAGTGGTTCATTTCAGGTCTTCGCTGTGATTGGGGATGTATTACCTGATCATCTTTCTGCTTTATTTATCATCATCATCTTTCCCTGGGTCTTGGATAACTGTCTTTCGCAGTCTATTATTATTATTATTATTATTATTATTATTATTATTATTATTAGTTAGTAGTAGTAGTAGTAGTAGTAGTAGTATGTAGTAGTACTAGTAGTAGTAGTAAGAAGAAGAAGAAGATGAACCCCTGTTCATATGGAACAAGCCCACCATAGGGGCCAATGACTTGAATGTTCAAGCTTCCAAAGAATATTAGGTGTCATTTGAAAGAAGTGACAGATGGTTAAGTAAGTAGGAAATGCGGGAAGAGGAGGTCGGTTATTAGAAAAGGATAAAAGAAATGAATTGACAAATGATTAGATATAAGAATTATAAATAAATAGATAGTAAAGTACAAGGAGAATGGTCTTAGGGTAGTAATGGATTGCATCCTCGCTTGATGTGACCACCAGTGTTTCTGGAAGTCGTGACGGTCTGTCTCCCTCCATGTCGGGAAGGTCGTGTGGTTGGAACCTCCAAAAGTTCTAGGCGATTTATTCATTTGTTAATTTACTGTTTTTTTCCATAAACTGATGTTGTCTTTCTGTATTTTTTGTTTTGTAACTACTGCTACGACTTTAATTAATACCTTAATATTCTTTGGAAGCTTTTTCCCTATGAATATAATCATCTTCTGAATAATAATAATAATAATAATAATAATATAATAATAATAATAATAATAATAATAATCATATAGTATTGTTGTGTATATTTAGATCACAGAGAGAGAGAGAGAGAGAGAGAGAGAGAGAGAGAGAGAGAGAGAGAGGCTCGTTTGTACGTTGTACTTCTCGTCATGTGGCTTCGAGGTTACTTATGTATCCGAATATTTGCTGGTTCTTTTTCGTTGTTGTGGATTTTTGAAGTTTGTGAGAGTCTCGGTTCTTCTGTCTCGAATGGTTTCAGACAGCGGGAAGAAGCAGCACCAGCTTCGGTTTCCAATAGAGAATCCGTTTGGTATTCGAGAATTCGTCTTCCTGTTCTCCTTCTTCATTTTAGAAATGTTTGGACCTAGACACCGTTCCTCAATAATTATTTGAGTCTCTCTCTCTCTCTCTCTCTCTCTCTCTCTCTCTCTCTCTCTCTGATAGGCTTAGGAAGGAAGGAAGGATGGCCTTTTGCCCGAATGTTTCTGTCCATTCCATTCTCGAGATTGCTTTAACAAAAGTTTATTGCGAAATGTTTTGGGACAATTGATAAATATAAAGAAAAAGCTTATTACAGTGGAATTATCATAAATTTTTTACAGATGCTGTATCACGTATTGATGCATATTCATGTATGCATGCGTATTAATATGAAGCACTGACCTCCTTTCACAGACTTACTTTCATGTGAACTGATTTTGTATGTGTACTATTAAAGTTTCATAATATTCATCATGCATTGTGGATATTCGTATGAATAATTATTTTTCGAAATATTGCGTGACTTTGTTAAATGGAGAGAGAGAGAGAGAGAGAGAGAGAGAGAGAGAGAGAGAGAGAGAGAGAGTCCTTTTAGTTTTCTGTAAATGAAAAACTATTGAGATTACTTTGTTTGTCCGCCGTCAGATCTTAAAAAACCACGAGGCTAGAGGGCTGCAAATTGTTCAAGTTGATCATCCACCTCCAGTCATCAAATATACTAAATTGGAACCGTCTATTTTCAATAGTTTTTATTTTATTTAAGGTTAAAGTTAGCTATTATCGTGCCTCTGGCACCGCAACAACACAGGCTACCATGGCTGGCTGAGAGTTTCATGGGCCGCGGCTCATGCAGCATTATACCGACACCACCGAAAGATTGAATTCTTTTCGGAGGCCTTGATTATACGCTGTACAGAAAACTCGATTACGCCGAAGAAACTTCAGCGTATATTTTACTTATTTTTGTTTCCATTTTACTTAGATCAGATTAATCTAAGCACCTATAGGTGTTGGAAGATTAAAAGGAAGAGAGAGAGAGAGAGAGAGAGAGAGAGAGAGAGAGAGAGAGAGAGAGAGAATTTATTTTCCTTAGGTTTTTCTTATATTTTTTCCATTCTGTCTTTCCCGTTTTGGTATTTTCTTATATAGTTTGTATCTGAATTACCTTCATATTCACTTGAATACGCACTTATATAGTAAATGGAGAAAGATTGTGAGATAGAGATGATAAGCGACGCATCTTGGCAGCAGAAATCATCAGCCTAGGAATATGAGACGAAAAGTGTTTGTCGCAGATAATAATAGATGGCGCTGAGGGATCTGAAAATGATAACACTCTTGGTATCAATAGACCTAAGGCTTTAGAGCAAATACCAATTGGCTTTTAGGGCTTAGGTCTGATACCTACGGAGTGTTAGGGCTTAAAGCAGACGTTCTCCAAGCAACTGCAGCAGAAATAGGCCGGCTTAGTTACACAACTGTGATGGTTGCGCAGAGGTTAGGAACGGAACCATATGACATGGGCTTATGCTAGACCTCAATTAAAAGTTTTATGGACATGTATAAGTGTATGTACTATATATATATATATATATATATATATATATATATATATATATATATATATATATATATATATATATGTGTGTGTGTGAGTTTGATTTTAAATCAAAGAAATAAAAGACGTGATGCTTGTACGAATAAAGTTACAGCCATGACAGAAAATTGAAACGCAGGAGATGCTAATATGACGAAAGTACTAACTATCTCCAGTGTTTCAATTTTCTTTCGTGGCTGTAACTTTGTTATATATATGTGTGTGTATTTGTGTAAATTCGTTTGACTTTAGTTGAGCTTAAACGTCCCAGTCTGTTCAAATCCACGTAGCTTACTTTAAACAGCTGTATTGAATTAATGAAAGGCAGGAAGGCATTTCAGTTAAGGCCTAATATGCAATTAGTGGGATTCACCTTAATCCTTTTGTGGTTCAGGAACAACAGCTAATCGCAAAGGATGCAGTTTCTTCTCTTGGGTCTGTTGTGGTTAGTGGCACTGGAAGAGTGCTTGTAGTTTGGCTGTGTGTAAGCAATTATAAATACATGAAAGTCTCAATAGACACCTTTTTCCGCCTCTGGAGGGAGTGGCTCCAGAAAGAAACAGCCTTCTGGTTAGTTTACAATTCTTTCAGGGATGAAGTTGCTAGCCCTACGCCCTTGAGTGTGTGTCCGAAGCTTTTTCTGTCAACCTTAACATTTGCTTTCCACTGAGGCTGAGTAGCTTCTAAACGATTTTGTTAAATTATTTTAAGCTTAAGTTTTATCTAAACTGCAGTTAAATATGTCATGAACATGTTGGCAACTTATCACATATAGATCACGAACATGTTGAATACTTGTTGGTTATCTAACCGGTGCTACATATAATGGGCATTGTTATCCTTCTCTCAGTCTGTTGCTTTAACCAGAGAGTCGACCTGAATATTTGTGTGTTTGGGTTTGTTTCAGTTTTGAAAAACCAAATTCCTGACGACTTTTGCAAGTTCATTTAGGTAATTGTAAACAGAACACTTGTAATTATTTACTCTCTCAGTTAAAATTTTAGGTAAAAAAAATGTTTTAATTAAAAAGTTGTTGTATACATTACACCAGGTGTTTGTTGAAGATATCGAATTAGCGTGTTAACAACGTATGCAACTTATACGAAATAAATATTTAACAGTTAAATTATTTGGAGTTTCATGTTTACTGGTACATGAATTACGTAGAAATTCGTCAGTGAATAACATCTATTTGATTGTTAAGTGTCTAAGAAAATATTTGCATTTTGTATCTCATGGCCAAATATAAGATTGCATAGTCCATTCATTTGTTGTGTGAACTAATTAATAAACTGTCGATTGTGCAGTGGATTTAACATCAAATGTGTGATTTTGGAGGGAGAGTAAACGTCTGCTTTTGTTTTTTGTTTATTAATTTATTCATTATTTATAGACAGTTCTATGCCTTGTTCATTAGTCTCAAAAGTATGTCGCTTCCAGAATTGCATAGTTGATCGTTTTCCAAAAGAATGCGTCCTTAGGGGGTTAGCGCCGTCAGTGCACCTCACGCTGTGCACTGTAAGCATCACTTAAGTTCATTGAAGCGTCACTTTGTCCCTTTGCTGCTGCAACCCCTTTCATTCCTTTAGTGTACCTCCGTTCATATTCTCTTCCATCTGACTTTCCTCAGTCCTCTCCTGACTTTTGTTCCATAGTTTGCGTTCAAACGTGCTTTCAACTGCAGAAGGTTTTCCTTCTGTTTCATCTCTCAGAACTTTTTATTCAGTTTACCTTTTGGCGATGAATGACCTCATAGGTCTCAGCGCTTGGCCAGTGGCCTAAATTTTGCATTCCAAATCGAATTCCGGAAGAATGTAAGTTGGTTTATCATCAAATTTACCGCCAAAGTTGATTAGTTTACCAGAGGTCATGCGTTGATTCCAGAATTTGTCTTTTTCCTACAGAAATAAGTTTATCATTAATTTTGCTGTCAAAGTTGAACAGAAGATCAGGATAATATGTTGATTCAGGACAGTATACAGTTTGTCGTTTTCCAAAAGGAATTACTTTATCATAAATTTTACCATCAAAGTTAAACTGTATAAAAAAAATCCAGGAACTACGAGATTTCTGTCAGAATACACCAGAATTGTTTGCCATCGTTCATCAGGGATATTGTCTTGGCAGGGAAAAAAATATCGTACATATTTAGCAGAATTCTCTTGCATTCGGAGGACCACGTTGACGTCTTCGTTGTCCACGGGTTAGATTCGTTTTTTTTTTTTTTTTTTTTTTTTTTTTTTTTCCTGGTGGTGGTGTCTTTAAGTAGACGGACATTGGGCTTTGAAAAAAAATCCGTGATATTATATATTTTATCCTATCCAGGACGTTTGTGTCAGTTCTCGGAAAGAATTATATGAAATAAAAGAAATAAGAAACAGTCTTAGCATCTGATTTTAATCTTATGTAACTCCCTTCGGTCGTCCTTGCTTTCATTTATCGTTGGTAGGGAAAGTTGATTAGAAAATTCGGAACTTATCACAAGTTTTCTGTGAGTTTCGCTTTGGCCGGAAAAAGTCAAATGATCCCATTAGCCTTTGAGAAACCTTATATGTACAGGAGCAATTTCTTTACAGGCAAAAGACCGGTGAGGTTTAGTTGTTACCTTTTTCTTTTAACTTCTAAGTCTTCCGCTGAAAAGTTTCATGTTACAAGACCTAATTGTCTTAGTACGGACATTACTATATGTATACGTAAATGTGTGTGTTTATGTATATGTATGTATGTATGTATGTATGTATGTATGTATGTATGTATGTATGTATGTATGTATGTATACAAAGTCATACGTGCAAAAAATGTATTAACCATGTAAACTCTCTTGCCAATAGGCCTTCTCTACAGTTTGTTGAAAACTGCATTTCCTAGTGCAATGTAATTAAACAGTTTGGTTTGAAATATGTAAATGTATTGGGAGACAGAAAACTCACACAGGTCGTTCTCTTAGGCTTAGTTGATCCTGAATCCAACTTGATCGCAGGCCCGTCGGAGCTTAATTTGGGTCGATGTCCGACACAAAATCTTCTTGGATTCCTATGAAGTGTTCTATGAATTTTGAAAGGATTCTTATCCTCCAGTTGCTAATTGTTCTGAGAAGAACTGTTCGTATAGGTTTTGTCAAAGTTGAAATCAGTGTCCTTACTTATATATATTGGGCCAGAAATGCCCAGTTATATTACTTGAAATATAACTGCAAAATATCATCCCATTGGTCCAATTGTAAATTTGGGGCCAAATGACGAAAACTGTGTCAAAATATATAATAGGATATACTACGGTGGAACGGATGGCCACCTTTGTATACACGAGTTTTAAAATTCTACAAAAAAAGTGTTGAGTTTTGTAGATGAGTTTAGGTAATTTCAACCAAACGTTAGATAATGATCAGATCTTTTTGTTGACAGAGTTCTATAATAAGAATGTAAATATTGCCAAGAATGACTACATTTTGTTATGGATTACAAAATTTCGTTACCTGGCTCCAAGGAAAATTGGCTCTGGGGTCCAAGTGGCCGAAATGCCAAGGGACAGTTTTATATTGAAGTAAATTTACATTTTAATCTTGTCACGGCCACTCCAAAATCTTTGCGGTTTTTTAAATGTAGTTGAGGCAACGTTTAATATGAATTTTTTTAGGTCTGGGAAAGTGTAGGGGATCATCTGAATGAACTCACGTTACTTTAAGACGTACACTAATGACTATCAATACATCCGCATTTTTTAGCAAAACAAAAAAGTCAGACTTTTCGAAGTCTGCTCGGAACACCCACCCACCCCGTCCAACGAGTTACATCTCCTTGGAGAGAGAGAGAGAGAGAATTTCGCCGAGATGAAAAAGTTTTGGAACTTGAGAGAGAAATTCAGCTGAGAAAGACCAATAAAGATTCCTCAGGATCTTCGGCCGATGTCATCCCCGAGTCAGCCAGTCCTTCCTCCTCCTCCTCCTCCTCCTCCTCCTCCTCCTACTCCTCCTCCAAGCTGCCGGATCCAGCAATATTGGACCGAGAGAGAGAGAGAGAGAGAGAGAGAGAGAGAGAAATTCTGCACTATTAGCTTTCCTCGAACTATTGAGTGCCCGTACGTTCTCTAGACGTGGCACTGGCCATACGCAGTGTTGTTGTGTATTTGGGAATATGTATACTTGACATACGTTAAATTAAATTATTTCAATAAGGTTATTTACAGAAGATGTGCATACACGGGGTACCTACTCTTATGAACACATGGAAGTATTCCGTAAATATTCTTCATACATATGCATCTCTGTCATTTTGTTTAAAGGACGAAAATATGTCTGCCCCCAGCCGACATGTGTTTTTGACATGCTGTACTGTAGTGTGGACTGGTTTTAGAATGTTTGTGATATGTATGAGATAAGTCTAGCTATTCATACGAGCAAAAATACAGCTACTCATAATATGAATCGAAATTATTTTTTTATGTTCTTCAGGAATTAAAAATACAAAGAATTTTGTTTATATTCTTCAGGAATTTAAAATCCAAAGAATTTTCTTTATGTTTTTCAGGAATTAATAGTAGAAAGAATTTTCGTTATGTTCTTCAGAAATTAAAAATACGAAGAACTTTGTTTATATTCTTCAGGAATTCAAAATCCAAAGAATTTTTTTTTATGTTCTTCAGGAATTAAAAATACAAAGAATATTCTTTATGTTCGTCAGGAATTAATAGTAGAAAGAATTTTGTTTATGTTCTTTAGAAATTAAAAATCCAAAGAATTTTGTTTACGTTCTTCAGGAATTAAAACTGTAACTGTCAATTCTTACTGTCAGGAAAAAAGGGAAAATTCTCAATTCGATTTCGACTTATAGTCCATTGGACCTGTATCTGTGCTATTATTTAAGATGATAATAATTACAAATACAAAAGCCTGGGGTTATATTTTGCAGGAAGAGTTCTCAGGAAACGGCTGTTTCACGGCAGTTTGTGGACTTTGCTCTCTGCTGTTATGTCGGAACTTTGACCCCGAGTTGGAGAGAGGGCGCGGGAGAGGCCAGGTGGGTGGTATTTGGGTGGTTCATTGTCACTTAATCCATATATAAGAATCTCACCCACAGACTTTGGGCCGAAAGGTTTTTTTGAAAGTAGGTGGAAATGACGTCATCGTGTGACCTTCCTAAAGGTCATGTTTCATAGTTAAATGATCTGAATACTGTTTATGTAAGCCAGGAAAAAACATTTTTGTAGCCCACACCGTCGGCCTTCACTTGAAAATTGGTCCTAATTCTTGATAATTGTTTCAAAATTGGAAAATAAATTGTAACATAGGCATGAATATCATCAAGGTGCATTGTCCACTGGGGTGTTCATTACTCCCTTTCTTTTCCCTCTCCCTCCTCTTCTCACCTTCCTTTCCCCTCTCCCTTTGTCCTCCCCTCCCCCCTACCCTCAATCGTCTCCTCCAAATCCATTCTAGGTCAAACGTACAGATCTGACAAGTTCACTTTTATTTTAAAGCACAACAGAGACAACCACCTGGTTTTAGTTGGCAGTGTTGCATCTGTTTCTCTCCCCATCTACCAGGGATGTTCCGATTCTCATAACCTTCCTCCTTTCATGAGGCGTTCTTTACCCTTTGTTTTCTACGGGCCTCTACCAGATAGAGACATAGGATTGTGTATTTTCGTCACCTCTGCTTAAACACAACCAATGAAAGTAAAATTTGCCATAAAATGAAAGTCAGTTTTGTTGTGAAGTGAAAGTTTGTTTTGTTGTCAAAAGTCAGTTGTCATCAAATGAAAACTTCTTGCATATCCCAAAGAAACTCTTCGAAGGGTTATCACAATCTCATTACAAGCCTGACTGGGAGGGTGCTCGTTCGTTGCAACTTAGCAGCGAGTTTTCCCCGTTCTTCTGAAAATCATCTTCTGGCTAACGAGAGAAGATTGAATGTGTTTCTCATTATGGGAAATACTGTGCGAGCAAAATTAATTTTTTGAATTGTCTGATGTTTTGTTTTTGTAAAATGTCCAGGTCTGTCTGTTCGGTTGTGATATTGGAACTCAATCTTGTCTTTGAGAATATAACAGGTAATACAGTGAGGTTCCGTTAGTCTTTGCAGTATTGAGTTATTTATGTAATACTGATATTTAAGATAGGTATTTGCTTTGCATATGGATAAGAGAGTTTAAGATGGTTTTAGTTCCATGTAAAGACGGTCTCTTTAGTGTCATTCCTCTCTCTCTCTCTCTCTCTCTCTCTCTCTCTCTCTCTCTCTCTCTCTCTCTCTCTCTCTCTCGCACACACACACACACACACACACAGTTTTTCACTGGCCCCCTCTCCTGCAGTTTTCACGAAGGAGGCAAGGAAGTTACGAGATCATTGAATTGTGAATATTGAAGGACCGACAGATTCCATCGGATTTAATGTAGGTTTATTTGGGGATTAATTTGATCCTGTAATCGTTCAATCAAAACTGGAAATTCGGGTCTTAGGTGATATCTCTGATCAATGTTATCGAATCTTTGCCTGTGTGGGAACATTATGTTCTCCTGATTTTTATAATTGCAATGTGTTTTATCCTGATTTTTATTATTGATATTTTTGTTTTAATCTTCGCGTTCTTAGCTCGTTTCTCAATTGATTTTGGTTTAAAAGTTTGTTAAAAGCAATAACTGTGTCGATTAATTTTTCTATATAGAAAATGAAGTTACGTGGACATTCCGAAACTATTTTTGAGCATTTATGACGCGAAAATAATGATCAGTTGTACTCGGTGCGAAGGAAATGGTATATTGATTTGTTAAAGGAATGATCTACGTAAGCCGTGTTTTGAACATATGTCAGCTTTGGTCAGCTCAAAAACGTTGGGAATTGGTCGAAATCCTTCGAGTATTTATTTAATGTATTAAATAAGCGTTTGATTTTTTAGTATAGAGAGAGAGAGAGAGAGAGGAGAGAGAGAGAGAGAGAGAATGTTCAGCCTTATGTTGGGCTATGAGCTTGAATTTAGCAGTTTGTGTGTGTGTGTGTGTGTGTGTGTGTGTTAGAGAGAGAGAGAGAGAGAGAGAGAGAGAGAGAGAGAGAGAGAGATGAATTTCGGAAGGGTAAGTAATATGAACGGCAGTTTTCCCCCCGACCCCGAGCTGGCTCATTATATTTTCGGCCAACTCTCTCTCTCTCTCTCTCTCCTCTCTCTCTCTCTCTCTCTCTCTCTCTCTCTCTCTCTCTCCAATTCCAGATTATTTTTGAGTGATGTAGTTTAATATTTTTCAAATAAATGAAGGTGTTTATCACTAATGGAATTAATTTCTAAAAAATGTCTAAATCAAATGTTGTATTAAAACTTCATTAACAAATGCTAAGAAATTTTATCATTCAGTGCTTAGAACCTTCATCAATCGGAGCTTAGAAATTTAATCTCTCAATGCTTAAAAACGTTATCAGTCAATGTTTAAAACTTCATCAGTCAGTGCTTATAAATTTATTAAAACTTTGTTTAGAAACTTCATCAGTCAGTCGTGAAGAACTTCAGAAATTATTGCTTAGTAATTTCATAAACCAGTTCTTTTTAACTCTATTTAAGAGGTGCTTATGAACTGCAGTAGTCGATGCTTAGAAACATCAATAACAAGTAGCTTAGATACTTGCATCAAACCTTACATAATTTCGGGGTGAGCGGAAGTGGGCTAAAACGAATTCCCAAAAACTTGCCCAATTCATGAAGCCTCAGATGCCAGGTGTTGCCAGAATAGAGAACGGCCTCATTTGCACCAACGAAAAATACACACAACAGGAAGAGACGGACGACTAACAAGGCAATATTATTATTCTAAGGAACAAGGAGAGCTAATAAGACCGCCTTCCATCTCATCAGGAGAGAAAAATCGGGAGGCTAATTAACCCCTCAAAGACCTCATGATGGAGGAGGAGGAGGAGGAGGAGGATATTCGTCTGCATAACAATTCCAAGAGAGTGAAAAAATCCAAAAAGATAATGAAGGAAAATATGGCACAGCATGAATTCTTACGTCTCAAAATGAAAACAAATATTGAATTAAATAAATAAAAGAAAAAACATTGGCCTCTACTTGTCAGCAAAGATACAATTACAAAAAAAGAAGGATTATAAATTCTATGGGATTAGTTTCTCGCTGTTCAACTAGGGATTTAAATCCTACTATCGTCCTTGTCTTCATCGAGTTTGTCATGACAATATTTGCGAACTGATTTCGACGGTAACATCTGGCTGTGATTATTGACAAACAAGACATCTCTTATGAGAGAGAGAGAGAGAGAGAGAGAGAGAGAGAGAGAGAGAGAGAGAGAGAGAGAGAGCGACGGTTGGGGACAATTGTCGGATTCTCTTCTCTTTTACCAAAGTAAAAAAAAATGAGCGTATTCCTCTCTCTCTCTGTCTCTCATTTTTATAGGAACTGGAAATGAAAAAGAGGCTTACCAGGAGTGAAAAGGGAATCCTTTGGCAGGATATAACCAGATATAAATCCCCGTTTGCATTAATGTCTAAACATACTGACGCCCTCCCATAAAGGGAGATGAGGCAGTTAACCAAAAACAACGGTAATGGAGGTTGAAGTGAAAGATCTTCAACTCCGTGAAGAAGAGCTCTCCAGGAGCCTCAACTTAAACAGTGTGTAATATTTTAAAGTCAGTGAGGGTTTCTAATACTAAGGTTTTTCGATAAAACCCCTTTAGGCAAACAATGTTTAACGTTTTAAACCCATGTTTAAAAAAAAAACAGTTTTAGGGTAAAAGTCTTGTGGTTTATTAAACTAAATCAATAGTTATCTTACATGGCCAATGCTGGATGAGCTGTTGAAATTCTCTCTCTCTCTCTCTCTCTCTCTCTCTCTCTCTCTCTCTCTCTCTCTCGCTGCTTATAACAGTGAGTTCCCTTGTTAGTGGTCGTGTGAACGTAGACCTAAGAAATTCCAGTAAACGAGCGAGAGCGAGAGAGAGAGAGAGAGAGAGAGAGAGAGAGAGGTCCAAAAGAGGAAGTAAAATTTAACAAAGTTTGAAGAAGAAGAAGAGGAGAGGAGCCAAACTCTTGATGATTTCCTTATTTAAGCTCCAGAAGGAACTCGGATGTTTAATGCAAAAAAGCCATTGGGTTCCAGAGAGAGTGAATTCGAAAGAAAATAAAGAAAAAACATAAAATATCTTTAAAAAAAACCTTGTCAGCGAAAGAAGACATAAAAGATAACAGACAACAGACTATAAGGCAACAACAGAAATAAAGGCGATAACGTCACTGTGAACATATGGGACTGCCCCCTTACAAACTTTCTCCCGAGGTCTTGGCTGCACTGATTGATTTCTTCACCCCTCACCCACCATAGACTTATTGTATTGGGACAAGGCATCCAGTTCTCTTTCTCTCTCTCTCTCTCTCTCTCTCTCTCTCTCTCTCTCTCTCTCTCTCTTATTTCTTTATGGTTACACGCTCAAAAGAAGAAGGGAAATAATAATAATAAAAAAGGGAATTAGGGAAAGAGAAATAGTCCGGAACGAATTGGGAAGGGAAGGAACCGAGATCACTCAAGTGAAGCAATAAATTATGTTGAGGAGGTCGTTCATTCATTCTCCCTAGAGAGAGAGAGAGAGAGAGAGAGAGAGAGAGAGAGAAATGGTTCCTAATTGTATTATTAAAATTCTAAATTCCCTCAATCTCGGTGTTTTTCATCCATAGCATTTTCTTCAATTTTAAAATCTTATCACCTCACAAAATCCTTCTTTGATCTCAAGTTATATTTTCATCCACATTATTGACTTCGGTCATTAAATCTATCGACATGTCACCTCAAGTTACCTCTCAACAGCATTTAGTCTTTCCTCATTTATTTTGGGGTTAAAGTTCAGATGGACGTAGATGGACCCTTCCACGATTTAGATTTTGGACTGGAATATTTATTCAACGAAAGATGCCTCATTGTGTCTTCTTTCCATTGTGTACGATTCTTTGTCTTAATCTTCCTCTGCTTAATTGTATGTGATATTTTAGTGCTAAAAGTTTATGTTTGGTCTTCGTCAAAACGTGAGTAATTTCATTGTCATTTTTGAGACCTTTCTGAGTTTTCAGATTCAATTTTTTCTGTAGGAATTTGCCAAGTACTTTCTCCGCTCTTATCCGAGTTATATGATCCATTTGTAAAGATAAAAAACAGCCTAATATTAATTTGGAAAGTGTCAGAATCATACTAAATTTACTCATACAAGATACGAAGGTAACCAATATATATTCATCTATTTTTCCAAGAGAGACTTTGCCTCGTGAGAGAATACAACATACCAAATGGAGCAAACATAGCAACATATGCATTCCCGTGTGTGTGTATGTTTGTGTGTTTGTGACACAGCGAAGGACAATAACATCCATCGGCAAAACCCGAAATGCTTTTCATAGAACCACGCCGGGCGGCAGACATTTGCAGAGAATGAGTGCCGAATTGTGGGGGGCGCGAGATATTGTGTAAGTAGTGGGCCTTTGGGGGGTCACAATTTCGACGATTTTGGCAAAATGCTGAGTATTTCTAGTACTGAAGAACACTGTATATCGTTCCGATAACTGGAGAACACTGTTAATGCTTTGATATATTTGAAGAAACATTGAAAACGGAGGAGGAAGAACAACGAGAAGAGTAAAAAATAACGAGGAGTCTTCACATGAGAAAAAATGGTCGAGCCTTCCACGTCTCCTATTTAAGAGGAGAGAGAGAGAGAGAGAGAGAGAGAGAGAGAGAGCCACTCCTGCTTTTTTTTTTTCTTTTAGCAGAACGTGGCTTTTTTGACGCATTCGAAAGGGAAGAAGAAGAAGAAGAAGAAGAAGAAGAAGAAGAAGAAGAAGAAGAAGAAGAAGAATGAAATAAACAGGGTAAAATACCCATACTAATTGAGAAAGTAGATTGTTCCTTTATGTATGCGCAATATCAAGAACTTTAATGATTGAATATAATATATCTAGGGCCTCGGTCCATATGTCACCATTTACACTTCCTGTTCCGTACATCAGTACATCACAGCACGAGGGAAGAACAACGTGAACAACAGGAGATCGCGAGAGTACATACGAACAAACTAAACAATGAAAAATCATTAAGATTAGTGATAAGGTTCTTTCGATTGGCGTTCTAGTAATCATAACAAAACACACTCAACCACACGAATTTTTCGTAGTAAATAGTGTTGTTGAACAGCAGATGAATCTGTCAACTTGATTTCTTTTCACGGCAGCGAAATTCTTCGTCATTCTTTGGGATTCCTCGAGGAAATCCTCTGGAGTGGAGAATTCTTCGGGAATCCTCGACGAAATCCCCTAGAGTGGAGAATCCCACGTGGCCAGAATGAATGAATAACTATTATGGTCATGATTCAATATTCAAGGATCTTCATATTCAGCGGAATTTTCCCGGATGCAGTTGGCGTCCTTGCGTTCCAGATTTCTCTTTTATCTTTAAATCTATTTTATTCAGACGCGTTCCAGAGGTAATTAGGTATATTGTAGAAATAGTGATGTAGAAATAGCGAGAGATTGTTATTATTATTATTCAGAAGATAAACCCTGTTCAGGTGGAACAACCCCACCACAGGGGCCATTGACTTGAAATTGAAGTTTCCACAGAATATTATGGTGTTGATTTAAATGGGCATATTTTAGAAATGGCGAAGGATTTTAACATAATAATATCTACTTAAACCAACAATTTATTTTCATTTTTGGGCACACTTATAAATTATGACAACAGTTTAATTTCTATTTCAGCATCAGTTTCGTAATGTAGAAGAAATACTTTCAAAATTTCAGTAAAAAAAATGTTCCTAAGGCTTGCATTTCGTCTATCCGAGATGAAGATATCTCAGTTGAATGTACTGGAACCCATCCATTATGGCATACCAATACATCAATAAACTCATTCTATATGCATGAAGAATGACGCAAAAATCAAGTTATACCACCGCGTCAACACGTGGTGCACTGTAGGCATTACTTTTGAATCTTTGCAAAGTTTCTTCTTTCGGTCCCTAACTGCAACCCCTTTCATTCCTTTTAATGTACGTCCGTTCATATTCTCTTTCTTCCATCTGACTTTCCTCAAGCCTCTCCTGACAAGTGTTTCGTAGCACAACTGCAAAAGGTTTGCCTCCTGTTACACTTTTAAAGCCTTTTTACTCTTAATTTCCGTTTTAGCGCTGAATGGCCTCACACGTCCCAGCGGTCGCACTTTGTCCTCAATTTTATATTCCATTCCATTCCATTCCATTCCATTCCCAACCTCACAATTGAAAGTTATCCTGAGTTATGATATTCACTCGAGCTCTGAAAAGGCAGAAAATCCGGTGATTTGATTGGCAACGCCACATGAATATTGCTATAAAAAAGATGTTTGACTTTAGAATATGGGTGGTAAAGGGTAATACTAGTGCCCTTTGGAGTAAAATAACAGTAAAATAGTAAGTACCCATTTCAAAGGGATTTTAAATTAACCTTGAATGTTGGAAATTGTGCTTTCGTCTCAATCCCTTTGCCAGAGGACTCTGTGGCCATTTGCTAGCAGAATGCGAGGCCAGACGACCTTTTCCAAACGAAGGCGCTAATAGGTTGCCACAGACCGAATTCCAGGCGCAGTCGAATACTCATTCCAGATTCCAGCTCAGCGTTCCAGGCGGAGGAGAATCGTGTATGATTTTTACTTAATCCAGCCGTGATTCTCAGCGCCGGATTCCAGGATGTGACTGATTGGGCGGTTTGGGTTCTTCCAGCAACGTTGGATTCATCCAGCTGGGAATTGGAGTTTTAGGAGGAGGTGGAAGGAGGAGGATTAAAAGAGAAAAAACGGAAAAGAAAAAGAAGAATGAGAAGGAGGACGAGGAAGAAAAAGAAATAAATGATAAGAAAAGGGAATCTCTCTCTCTCTCTCTCTCTCTCTCTCTCCTCTCTCTCTCTCTCTCTCTCTCGTAAACGCTGGTTTAATAAGAGCGCTAATAATGACACTGAGAAAACTCGCCAATGAACAAAGCGCTGATTATTATTCTTCTTTTCCAGAAAGAGAAATATATTAAATCTTTTTCTCTCTCCGAACTTTGCAGCTGGAATGTTTCATCAAACATCTCGTCAATCATTTTTGTGATAACAGCCGGCGACTTTCCAAATGAACATCGAGTTATTTGCAGTTAAGAGTTAAAAAAAAAAAGTTTCGGTTGCTGGGAAAGTTTGGACTTCTTGAAATGAGGACCGACACGGAACGAAAATCGAAATAAAGAAAAAGAAAAAGTGGTGTGACAGAGAAGGTTAGAATAGAGGTGCCAGGTACCGCCAACTGGAAAAACAGCAGTATTTATAGGATGCTTCTTCTTCGAGAGAGTTTAAATGTCGGAAAACTAAGCTATTTACTATTTCATTTCTTTTCAACAGTGGCACGTTTTTTGGGGGGGTTTAGTTTTGTTAGACACCTCGCATGGTGCACTGTAAGCACTCCTATAGGACTATAGTCTAATCAATTTCATTCCTCTGGCATTCCTCAATAGTGACACCTCCATAGGGGGTGAGTGCCGTTAGTAAACTTCACATGGGGCACTGTAGGCGTTAGTAAACGTTGTTTGCAGCGTCGCTTCCGCCCCTAACTGCACATGAACTGCTTAGCCTTTTACTTCACCTCCTCTTATTCGCTCTCCTTTCTTCAGTTTTTGTTTTTGCTGTCCGGGCCACTCCAACTCCCTCCTTTTACTATCTTAGGCACTGAATGGCTGAAAGCGGACCCCCTGAAAGCACCCCGAGTGCTTGGCATTATAACACTTCCCATAAATCAAATCAGCAATGGAGTGTGTGGTGGATGATTTGACTCTTTTTTCATTGAGCATAGCACTTCGGTCGGGACAGTCATTGGCGGTTGATTTGATTTGATTAAATTAAGGCTGCCGATCCAACCACTGTTTGCCTGTTCATCTGTAGGTTCGTAGAGAGAGAGAGAGTCCTATCCGCCAGTCCGTCTAATAATTCATCTACTGGAAACTTCTAATACGTTGTAGACCAACTCGACATCTCAAACTCACACCGCCTTCTCTTCGGAGTCGAGCTGTCTTGAGATGTTGAGGCAAAACACGAAAGTCTGATTTTGCTGTTTTCCAGTCGACAGGATTCGGCGAATGTTCTACATCATCCACTCGGTTTAACCGCCTCTCTTCAAGTTCAGGATCTTCAGTTACCTCCTACCAGCGAAGGCCGCTCCCGGATTGGAAGGAAGGAAGGGGGGAAATTGTATTCTTATTATGCCAGAAGCAAGTTATGAATCTCTGACTCCGAAACTCTGACCACGTATGGGGATAATGCCGTCAGTTCACCTCATGCGGTGCAATGTAGGCATTACTAATATTATTTGTATCATCCCTTTGGCCCATAGCTGCGACTGCTTGGATTTATTTTACTGTACCTCCGTTCATATTCTCTTTCGTCCATCTTACTGTTCACCCTCTCCTAACACTTGATTCATAGTGCAACTGCTTTTGAAGTTTTCCTCCTGGTTACAAACCTTCCAAACCTTCCACTGTCATTTCCGTTTGAGCGCTGAATGGCCTTATTGTTCCCCGCCCCAGTGTTTGGCGTGCGGGGCCTAAAAATCTATAATCAATCAATAATCTGAACCCTGAATATGTGTCATGTCTCGAACTTTGGTCCAAAAGGTTCGGTTGTTGACAACGGGGCCGTTTGGAGAACTTCGATGGGAAATGTTTTAAAGTTTCAAACGGTTCGTTTCGTTCAGAGCCGAGTTTTATTCTTCATTCTCTCCTCATTCAGTTATACATTTGCCGTATTTTGATAAAAGGATAGCTGTAGATGACGCATTAAAATAAAAAATCTAATATCCGTTTATTTTATGACTAATTCCATCACAAATCTTAACACGTAGGGCTCCGTGAAACTTTGTTTTGTAGCCGTTCGAAACAATATGTGTCATCTTAAGGAAATTCGTCACTCGTCCGAAGGTGCTGTCGTGTTTTAGGATAGTAACAAAGAGCAATTTCTCCCTCTCTCTCTCTCTCTCTCGTTTCAGGTTCATTTCCCATTGCAAAACGTTGCAATTTTCTTTATTATTAATAGTGTAGGGCTTTATGCCTGCTCCTGAAAATACTGGAGAGAGAGAGAGAGAGAGAGAGAGAGAGAGAGAGAGAGAGTTTTGCTTGCATCATTACTCAAGCCTGTAACAGTTTGAGACGGGTGATGAATTCCCAGTTACTGGGAAACCATCTTCGAAGGAAAGGTGTAGCTTCCTTTATGAGTTTACAAGATCATAAGGTTTCCCGCGCACTCCTCCTCCGTCTCTTCAAGATGTCGATACTGCGGCCTCGTACGTTGATTTCAGGAGAATTTGGCTACACAAACTGGCCCCACATCACCCTCATTTTCCCCCTTAGGGCGGTAATGCATCACTTAAGGTTCTTTGCCCCTAGCTGCAACCCCTTTCATTCCTTTTACGTTACCTCCATTTATATTCTCTTTCTTCTCTCCGACTTTCCTGAGCCCGCTCCTCACAGTTGTTCCCTTAGTGCAACTGCAAAAGGTTTTCCTCCTGTTACACCTTTCATGCCTTTTACTGTCAAGATTCCTTCCAACGCTGAAATACCTCATAGGTCCCAGCGCTTGGCCTTTGGCCTAAATTCTATTCTGTTCTATTCTATCCGCCCTAATTTCCTCTGGGCCTCGATCGCGCGTTCTGGGAAGATGACACAAATTGTTTCAAAGATCTAAAATAGAAGGTTTCTCAGAGCCGGTGGTGTGAAAATTTAGTATTAAATCAGAACCAAATATCTACTTGTACTTTTTCGTTTAGTTTTTTTTTTTAATACAATTCTGAACTTAATTTTTAATTAATTAACTGTAAGTGTGTTTTGACTTGAGGCAATGATACATTCTGTCTCGGATGAACGAAATAATACATTTTCATAAGAATGACTGCATTAGTAATGCTCTCTCTCTCTCTCTCTCTCTCTCTCTCTCTCTCTCTCTCTCTCTCTCTCTCTCTCTAGGAACCAGAAGCAGTTCTAATTTTCCGAAGCAAAATACCTTGTGTGTGTGTGTGTTGCAGCGTCACAGGATAAACAGAGAGAGGGGAAACAGCTGGAAGCCTTAATTAGAGTCTTCTTGTTTTGGATATTACGAAATGAAGGGGTTTCTTGGTCTGATTTTACCAGCGAGAGAGAAATGATCAAAAGATCTCGTTTCTAGCTCTCCTCCACGACTTCTGGAGCCAATAAATTATAGGAAAATAATGTAATTTATTGGGCAGTGAGACTTTCTGCCTTTTTGCATGTGTGGAATAATGAATTTAAGAAGAAATTTCTTCGATGATAAATGTTATATTAGACACACTCGGGTGGAATTTACCAACTGATAGGATATCTGAAACAAAAGTTGTTCGTGTGACACCAGATGATTTTTTTTTTTTTTTTTTGTTATAAGAACCTTCTTAGCAGATTTATTTTAGCCTCTTTTTAGTGTAAGTGTGTGTGTGTGTGAGAGAGAGAGAGAGAGAGAGAGAGAGAGAGAGAGAGAGAGAGAGAGAGAGAGAGAATTCGTCCTTAATTAAATGACATTCATTTGAGCTAAAGTTCATCACCTGAAGAGAGAAAAACAAAAAATGAGTAATTTTGAAAATCTGGATCCGAGAACCGGAATTTGAAAATATTTGTGTAAGAAATCGGTCATTCGTTTTCCGAATGAGAGAGAGAGAGAGAGAGAGAGAGAGAGAGAGAGAGAGAGAGAGAGAGAGAGAGAGAATGTCTCGGTAAATTGGCCTGTTTCTAAACCCATGATTATTCTACGTTGTTATCATCGTTCTCCACTGACGGCCATCGATTTGTTGTCAACATATTTGTGACATGTTTGCATTAAGTTGCCGACGTGTGTCGATGACGTGTTTTATATTGTAGTGTTGACGTCCCTTGAAAACCTCAGAAACAACAAAACCTCCTCGTAACTCAGATTCAATTAGAAGTCGATCATATTAAAAAAATAATTTTTCTGTTAATTTTTATGTTAACACTATCTTTTAATCAAAGCAGCCTGTAAGTTAATGTTTTTTAGAAACTAACTGTTGATTAAATTGTGTATCTTGTTTGTTAATTTTTGTTATTCAGCTAAATGCTTTTTTTTTGCAAGTTGCTAACAATGTTGAATATCTCTGGGAATTTTAAGAATTTGAGGGTTCCACATTTTCGTTACTTTGAATTCACAGAATTCACGTCATATGTTTTAGGAATTTAGGAATACTACCGAATCGGAGAGCAAGGTGATCCCCCTCTCGTCTCTGTCTCTGTCTCTCTCTCTCTCTCTCTCTCTCTCTCTCTCTCTCTCTCAGCTTCACCACTGGTCATGGGTTTAATTTCTGTATCCATTTTCATAACTGGAGTTTAAGCGTGAAATTGAACCGCAGATAAAACTAACACAAAAAAGCAGAACGAAATCCAAATGCTGCTTTGTAATTCTCTATTCGACCTATCTGCTTTTATTTTTTAAATGAGGAAAAGATTAATTTGAACCAGCTGTGGGGAAAAAGAGAGCAGGGAGTTCCTGTAATTGAAAAGCGCCGATAATTACTGGAGTTGGGAACCTTCCGTGAAATGTGCGAGAATGGAAATGAAATCTCGCTCAGGCAGGACTCTGCCAAAATCACGGTTTTTTCCCCTTTAAAAATTGATGGAACTTCTGTCATAATTACTGTAGGGATTCTTCTTGAAGGAAATATGAAATATAGGTTTCTTAGTAATGTCTAGATTACCTTTGAATAAGACAGGACCTGTAGACAGTCTCTTTGTAGATGAAAGGAAAGGCAATCGGAACAGATCTGGTAAAGGTGTCGATACTACAGTAAGGCTTGTCATAAAAACACGTTGGCAACTGGTCACGTATGTATCACAAACATGCTGGAAAGAAGTCAATGCAACATTGAAACATGTCATCAACACTTGATGGGAATTGATCACATATATGCTAGAAAGAGGTTGGAAACAAGTCGACGACCGTAAGTGGAGAATTAATTATTTGGCAAATGCTGCATAATCGTATGAAGCGCTGGTTAGTACAGCCCGCAGGTTGTTAACTTTTATTTAGCATGTTTCTGATGGGTTTGTAGTAAGTTACTGACATCTTTAAGACATGTTATACTGCAGTGTGGATGCATCATAATAAGATAGAGTAAAGCTAGAAACAGGATTGTACAGGTGCAGGAAACCTCTTCATTAAGGTGATGGGGGAACTGGCGATTGTTTAGTCAGGTCAACACAAATATAAGGGGAAGCTTTGCTGATGGAACCATTAACTGTAAGTCCTTCCCTACCATACCACCCCCTCCCGCTCTCCCTCCCTTCGTCCAGCTTGTTGCAAAGTTTACTAAGACCATCCGTCACGAAGTTTGAATAGTTAGATGGGATCCCAGTGACCTACAGCTTTGAAAGTGAGGGTTGGAGACCCTCCTTTATGGGGCGCATCCTAGACTTAGAGGATTCGATCTCCATTTCTTGGACACAATTTTGTACGTCTTCGGTCGAGCAGTTAGTGGGTCTAACAACTTACAAGTTGTCTTGATTATGGTGAGAGACCTTTTAAGAATGTTTCCTCAAGGATAAGTGAACTGGGACCTTAGTGTTGTTTACAAAGTATTTACTCTGGTGCAAAGTTTTGCTCAGGTTTTATAGTCTCTCTCGTTTAGTAGAACTTTTACTCCAGTGTTTACATGAAATGTAAATTCATATATACAAATAAGCGCTGTGCTTTAGTATATTTACTAATTTCTTTGTCTCTCTCTCTCTCTCACTGGTATACCAGGTTGGAAAATGGGAGATTTCCTCTCTCACCTTTTCCTGTCGAAATCAGCCTTAGTGCCCTTCCTCCCACCTCTCTCTCTCTCTCTCTCTCTCTCTCTCTCTCTCTCTCTCTCTCTCTCTCTCTCTCTCTCTCTCTCTCTCAAATATAGGGAATGAAATTAATTTGGCGCCCTCATGAAATGTCTCTTGTAATCCTGGTAATAATAGTCACTTCCTCTTGTTTTGATTTCAAACACATCTCAACATGAGAGAGAGAGAGAGAGAGAGAGAGAGAGAGAGAGAGAGAGAGAGAGTTGACATTGAAAGCGAGAGACCTCGACGAGACATTTTATGAAGGTCTGAAGTCAACGGGAGGAAGGAAATTGTGAGGCGAACAAACAGACTTACTATTCTTTATGTGTAGAGGACCCGCAGCCAAGCAATTGTGTGAACTTAGCCTGAGGGAAATAGGGATATACGAATTCTAGTCATAAGGAAAATGGAGACATAATGACATAGAATGGTGAAGGGGAAAAGTATTGCTGCTGTAATCCCGAAGGGAAATTGATATAATAAGCTCTCTTTGGATGACGTATGGGACTAAGGGAGAAATGTAAACTGTAAACGCACAAATTAAGCTATTCATTTTGAGTTATTTACTTAATTAGAAAGCTTTAAATGGCCTTGGGAGAAAGCTCTCAGAATAATTCGATCAGAAAAGAAAGACGAAAGAAGTTTTTTGAGTAAAATAAAGAACAGAAGAATCTAATCATTATGACTGATGATCGAAGGGCGTATGCCGCGCCATTGTGGCTGTCCGTAGACCGATGATGGAAAAGTGGATAGCACATTGAATTACACGAAGTCAAAGGCATTATTCTGCCAAGGTAGTCATCTTGCTTGCTTGGTGAGACGTACCCGCGTGAAGTCACAATAATCAACAGATATCACAAGTTTTAACATACGACTAGAATTTGAGAAATATCTAGAAGTGTTCGTGAACTATCGGTGATAAGATTAGTGTGAAAATAGTAGGATAAAGCGTTCTTCTAAGTTAGTTTATCAAGTGTAATACTATAAATCAGAACAAGATGGCAGTAAGTTCCAACGCGGGAAAAGGTGGCGTAATTTGGCGTGCTAGCAGATTTCACATACGATGAGGTAGCAGGAAGGGAACTGGCATTTCTCATCTATGAAATCAGCAACAGTCCTAACCAAAAGATACAAAAGCATTCATAGATATATTAGAAGGATATAATCCTTCAAACTGGAACAAATCTAATGAAAACATCTTGAAAATATTGAAGAAGTTCCAAATAAAATCCAAGTGGTCAAGAGACTCATAAAAGAAAATATACATAAACCAACATATTCCGACAAAGAAAATGAATAAGGTAAATCTTGTGAATATACTAATTGATGCATTAGGAAAAAGAATGCCAAAAGCATGCAAACTGTGTAAGGTTTGGTATAGCATAGTCAATCCACAAAACCTAATCAGAAAATGTGCTGCATGCAACATTCCGACCATCCACATGTGCTGAGGTAATACAAGATTTGAGAAAAGATACAAGAATTTTTTGTTCAACATGTCTATCATGGATAGACAATGTTATTAAATCAAGATTGAATGTACAAATAGTTGAGGATGAAGAAGAAGAGGAAGAGGAAGAAGAAGAAGAAGAAGAGAGATAAAACGGAAGAGAAGTAAACAAAAATGAAACGACAGAAAAAATAAGGAAAACAAAGAACAAGATAAAGTATGGATGCAGAGATACTCATTGATACTACATATGAGGCAATAAAGCAGCATACCTACGAAGAAATAAATTACGATATGACAACAGAAAAGCAAATCCCGAAGAGGCTCTACCCAGATCTATACAATGACGGGTAAAGAGGAAAAAATAGACAAGAAAGGCAAAATCTGCAACCTTTTGAAAAGAAGGGGAATTGCAGATTTGGAGAAAGATGTTACTACAAACATCCTAAGATATGTCAAAACTATGAAATATATGGTAAATGTGCATACTTAGATGGATATGGGGATGATTGCAGAGATCTGCATCCAAAAATATGTAAAAACCTAAAAGAAGGAAAAGGATGTAAGTTCGACAAAAATGCAAATATATGCCACCCTGTAGCCATGAATCATAATCAAATAAATAACCAACCAAGTAATAAAATCCAAAATAAGAAAGAAACAAATAAAGAGAGAAATCAAGAATATCAGGTAAAAGAGAAAAGCAAACCACCAATGAGATATGCAGAGGTGTCAGCAAAAAATTTCAAAGCATCAGCTCCGAAATTCTACTCAAGAGATAATAACTGTATTTATTATGCAAGAGGATATTGCAGAAACGGAGAAAATTGCAGATTCAGACACAAAATTAATAATTATGATGAAGGAAGATCAAATATTATGGAAAAGTTGGATTTTTTAATGTCAGAATTTCTGGAAATGAAAAAAAAGAACAACATACCAGAACATGAAAGAGACATGGGAAAATCCTTATTACTATCAGTATTAAATGAAGGAGAAAAACACGCAAACCATCATAGTGATGAATGCGCAGGGGTTTAGTTACGAGTAACTCAAAAAGAAAAAATAGAGTACTTAGAAGAACTAACCCAAAATGAAAAGAAATAGATATAATGAATATAAGTGAAACCTGGTATTCCCAAGAGACTGGGAATGATGATCAAATAAAAGGGTTCCAAACTTATAGATCAGATAGAAAAAATAGGAATCAAGGGGGAACCGCAATATATGGGAAAGACAAAAACAAGGAAAAATATATGAGAAATATAGTAACTCAGAATGTAACTAATAGCGGTAGAATTTGAATCTGAAAAATTGATGAACATAGTAAATATATAGACCTCCTAATACTAAAGAGTTGGACATAAAATAATTGAAAAATTGGATGATATATGTAGAAATCACAAGGACTGGACTATTCTCCTATCTGGTGACTTCAACTTTTCCTTTCGTAGAATGGAAAGAACGAATAGGAGATTGTGGTTGTACTTACATATAAAAAAGAGAGTAATAGTAGTGCAGAAGATAAGAGGCAATTTGAAAAAGCTATTAGATGCTACTAGAATACAACATTCAACAAATAAATCACCTGCCAACAGAAAGGAAAATACTTTAGACCTAGTATTTGTGAACGAGATGAATTATGTTAAAGAAACTAAATAGTTTATAATGCGAGTATTTCAGACCATAATGTCATAGAATTAACAGTTCATTCCAAAGCAAGTGAAAATAGAGATAAGCAAGAAATGAAAAAGTGGGAAGGATATGGAAAATACAACTTCTACAGTAAAAATATAAAATGGGTCAGAAATTAATGAAGAATTAAACAAAGATTGGGATAACATTTTCGTAAGTGATGACATAAGGGTAAATACGGAGATATTATATAAAATATTGGAGATAATAGTGGAAAAATATATACCGAAGAAGAAAAGTAAACATCATTCATGCATACCAAGAGACAGAAGGATCTTGTTCCAGAAAATCAGAAAGTGGAAAAAAGGTCTTGCAAAAGTAAAAAATGCATGGAAAGTTATAGAACTAAAAAGTAAGATAGAAAATGCAGAACAAAAGATTATACAATCAAAAGAAAATGAAAAACGGGACTTGGAAGAAAAAACCCTATTAAATATCAAGCAAAACCCCAAAAACTATTATACTCATATGCGAAGAAGATGAATAAAAGAAAAGAATAGAAATAGGCCCTCTGAGAATTGAAGGGAGATTAACGAATGAAAAAAAGGAAATTTGCAACATACTGGCAGAACGATATAAGAGAGAATTCACCCCTAGAATAGATAATGAAGATAATGATATAGAAGTAAGGGATGAAATAGTGAATATTTAGCTGACATAGATATTAATGAAGCTGATATTGTGCAGGCTATTAATGAAATTAAAAATGGAGCTGCTGCAGGGCCTGATGGAATTCCTGCTATTTTGTTAAAGAAAGTAGTTCATTCTATCGCAAAGCCACTTGCAATATTATTAAGACAAAGTGTAGATACAGGCAAGATATATGATGAGCACAAATTAGCATATATCACCCCTACTTTCAAAAGTGGATCAAGACTAGAGGCAAGTAATTATAGGCCTGTGAGTCTAACATCACATATTATGAAAGTGTATGAAAGGGTAATGAAGAAAAATATTATGAAACATTTAATAAAAAAATAATTTGTTTAATAAAGGGCAACATGGTTTCGTACCCGGAAAAGTACACAAACCCAACTGTTAGTCCACCGTGAAAACATATTCAAAAATATGAAAAGCGGAAATGAAACAGATGTGGTTTATTTAGACTTTGCAAAAGCTTTTGATAAAGTAGACCATAATATATTAGCGAAGAAAATTAGAAAACACAATATCGTGGATAAAGTAGGAAGATGGTTAAAAGAATTTTTACACAACAGAAAACAGATAGTTATTGCAAACGACGAGAAATCGGATGAAGCCAAGGTAATATCCGGTGTGCCGCAAGGTACGGTGTTAGCTGCAATACTGTTTGTTATTATGATTGAAGACATAGACAATAATGTTAAAGATTCGGTAGTGAGTAGTTTCGCAGATGACACAAGAATAAGTAGAGAAATTACTTGTGATGAAGATAGGAACGCTCTACAAAGAGACCTTAACAAAGTATATGATTGGGCAGAGGTAAATAGGATGGTATTTAACTCTGATAAATTTGAATCAATAAATTATGGAGACAGAGAAAGAAGCTATATGCATATAAGGGACCTAATAATGAGACCATCACAAATAAGGAAGCAGTTAAAGACCTTGGTGTGATGATGAATAGGAACATGTAGCAATGATCAAATAGCAACTCTGTTGGCAAAATGTAAAGCAAAAATGGGAATGTTGTTACGGCACTTCAAAACAAGAAAAGCTGAACACATGATTATGCTGTATAAAACATATGTTCGTAGTCCACTTGAATATTGCAATATGATATGGTACCCACACTATCAAAAGGATATTGCACAAATAGAGAGTGTACAAAGGTCATTTACAGCTAGAATAGAAGAAGTTAAGGACCTAGACTACTGGGAAAGACTACAATTCTTAAAAATTATATAGTCTAGAAAGGAGAAGAGAACGCTACATGATAATTCAGGCATGGAAACAGATAGAAGGAATAGCAGAAAATATCATGGAACTAAAATATCAGAAAGAGCAAGCAGAGGTAGATTAATAGTGCCCAAAACTATACCAGGAAAAATAAGGAAAGCACACAGGACATTAATCCACTACGCACAGCATCGATAATGCAGCGTCTATTCAATGCGTTGCCAGCTCATCTGAGGAATATATCAGGAGTGAGCGTAGATGTGTTTAAGAATAAGCTCGACAAATATCTAAACTGCATCCCAGACCATCCAAGATTGGAAGATGCAAAATATAACCGGAAGATGTACTAGCAACTCTCTGGTAGACACTAGAGGCCTCACACTGAGGGACCTGGGGCAACCCGAACAACGAAGATGTAAGGTCTGTAAGGTCGTAAGGGTCGAAATCTGTGTAAAAAGGTTCTGTGTGGAAGGCTAAGATGGAGTGAGATTGTTAGTACGTACTATGGCTCCTGGCACCTGTTAGGCCATTCCGTCAATCTAGCTCAAATTGAATTTTAATTACCTTTCCCACCAAAGATAAGTGTTTTGTGTAGTGGACGCTCTAAGTAAACATGGGGAGAGAGAGAGAGAGAAAGAGAGAGATATTGACATTTTATATATCTTCTTCATAATAAATGTTATATATCTTTTTAGTTGATTTTTCAGTAACATTAAAATTCAAGATTCGGATAGATTTCATAGAAGCTTATTGCAAGAGTTCATTCCACAGCTAGAGCGTTCATTCCAGAGCGAGAGAGAGAAACTAGTATCATAGCAGATGTAACTTACGGCGCTAGGTTAATTGTTGGACCATTTTCCTGTGTAGCCGTTTCCTTTACCAACTGATTCGACAGTCTTAAATCGAACTTTGTTTATCACTGGCGATAAAGTTTGTTGTGAGGCATTTCGCTTTAAGAGAAAAACCACAATTTTGTTGTTTCTCTTTCACGATACAAAGTGTTCAAATAAGACATTTGACGGTTGCCAGACGGCCTCGGAATAGACTAGGTGTTGGAACAACCTTGTTTCGTTTGATATCAGTGATGTCAGGTACCGAATTTGCCGTAATTCAATAACGAACACCAATTGTTATAATTTTGTTTTAATAGAGGTTTTATAGCCTTTTAGGCTTGCTAAACATTAGGCTATGAAGTTGAAACAACTCAAGGCAGGACTAAAATTGATTTTCAGTTTGAATACTGGCACATAAATTCTCTCTCTCTCTCTCTCTCTCTCTCTCTCTCTCTCTCTCTCTCTCTCTCTCTATTTAGAAACGTGTTCCAAGTTGACTAGTTGGCTTCTGAAACTTTGAGGGAACCCTTTTCTAACCCACTTTTATGGCTGGTCACTCGTGTAATCACGTCCACCCTCTTTCTTTCTCTGTCCTTTGAGAGGACATTTAAGGTTCCTGGTCACTCCCCCTTCCCCCCTCCCCTTCCTTTCCCCTTTGATCTTCCCCTTTTTAGACGAAAATTAGAAATATTCACAAGGGTCCTGGAATAAGGGCTTCGTGTTAAACATTTTTGAGTCTGCCTTGTTGGGGAATCCTTGGCTGGTTCTCTTGCATAGGTCTAGGAAGTTTCTCGAGACAGAATATTCTGGGTCTTGATGCTTTCTCGTTTGTTTGGTTTGAAGTGACTGATAGAAGCGCATTTCACTATTCTGTTCCTTAAGTGTGTGGTAGTTGAAGTGTTAAGTAGATGTAGGTTTTATATTTTGATAAATAACTTTCTATACCTTTTAATTATAATTCATTATGAACGTCAGAGAGAGGGTCTCTCTCTCTCTCTCTCTCTCTCTCTCTCTCTCTCGGTGATGCATGAAAGGTTTCCCTCTAGATATGTTCGCCTATTGTGACAAGAAATAATGATTGTCCCTCGACTTGAAAGCCTGGAATCAAAATTGTAATTGCGAGCGGAGGGGGAGGTAAAGAGAGAGAGAGAGAGAGAGAGAGAGAGAGAGAGAGAGCACACTAAAATGATTTATCAGGAAAATAATGTGATTCTGATTATCAGACGGTTTTAGACTTGAAGGTACTTGTTTTTTTTTTTTTTTTTTTTTTTTTTTTGTTTTTTTTTTTTTTTTTTAACAAAGAAAAAGGTTGGTTCCCTCTTTTACAAAGGCATAAATTATGTAAGCGTTCGTGCTGACCTATTATGTCATTCAGGCTCCTGGACAGTCTAAGTCCTATAACATCAAATTGTTTTCAGAAGCATTGTACTGGAAACATCAGAAAAGGTTGAAGATATCAAGTTTTGTTGGCTTCCTGCTACTGTTGTGATGTAGGGGGTGGTGGAAAAGCAGTCTCCACAGACACCAGTAGGAGGAGTACATTCTCTCTTCCTGTGGAAGAACTGTTCTTGGCTATTTAGGCCATCGTTTCAGAAGTAAAGAAAAACAAACTGAGCAACAAGGGGATCTAGGCAAATCTGAAAAAAAAAGAATTTTGTAAAGTCTGCTCATCCGTGGAAACCAATAATTTGTTCATTTGGCAATTTCATTTGTAATGGCTTTATAGGTTTTTAATTTCTCTCTCTCTCTCTCTCTCTCTCTCTCTCTCTCTCTCTCTCTCTCTCTCTCTAAGTCATCTTTGAATATGAGCCATATTTATTTATAAAAATCATTGTTTTCTCTTCGTCTATGTATTTGGCCCTGAGCTTAGGTAAAAGATATTATCATCACTGTTATTATTACCGTTCAAATTTTGTCATTCGCCACGGGCTACACTGAAGACTGAGTCAAAGGTTCCAATCTCTTCGGAAGAAGAAGAGGAATCATCACTCGATAAGACTGGAAAAGGGGTAGGAAAAGGGGATGCCTTATCTCCCCTGCTCTTTCTCTTTGTTCACAGAGCGTCGCTTTTATTTCTGATATCTCTCCCTAGATGCCGTTTTGTTTTCGTCCTGTTTGCGTTCATGTATATGTATATGTGTATGTGTAGTTGTG
This sequence comes from Macrobrachium nipponense, assembly GCF_015104395.2. Taxonomy (NCBI): domain Eukaryota; kingdom Metazoa; phylum Arthropoda; class Malacostraca; order Decapoda; family Palaemonidae; genus Macrobrachium; species Macrobrachium nipponense. The sequence goes on from NC_087214.1 coordinate 23,086,809, forward strand.
TAGTTATACTTAATCTTTGAAAGCATCGCGAGAGAGAGAGCTTAAATCTCACGCACTGTCGAAGTTGAATAGTGGACGCCATCTTTCATTGATTGTAGAAGGGAACTGACTCCCACACTTTATCTGGGAAGGTTATAAATGTCAGATTATATCTGTTAGGGGGAGGGGGCTAGAGGTGGAGAGACAGAGGGAGTGGGAGGGGGAGGGGTCAATGACGTTTGGGGGTCAATTCGTACTAAAGACGAATCTTCATGCTTTCCTTTGAGGAGAGAGAGAGAGAGAGAGAGAGAGAGAGAGAGAGAGGCATCCAGTCATTAGTGATTATTAAACATGAAACGCGAAGCCAGAGTCTTAACTTGATAGGCAGGGAATCGAAGGTGTCTGGTGCCAGTGGCAATGGGTCAGTGGGTCACAATGAGGCTAGAGAGCCAACGGAATGAGTAATGTAAACAACAACACACCTGTACTGAAAAGCAACATGAATTATACTCTTCACGAACATCAGTTTTTTTATTTTATTTTTTATTTTTTTTAGTGGTATTTTTTCATTTTCTGAATTTTTCTCCATTTTTGTCATATCCATTGAGTTTGGAAACAGAACAAACTCTCTCTCTCTCTCTCTTTGCAGCTTTCGACACTTAACTCTCTTCCCTTTTCAGTGTTGATTTCTCTCTTCTCTCTCTCTCTTCTCTCTCTCTCTCTCTCTCTCTCTCTCTCTCTCTCTCTCTCTCTCAGCGCGCAATAGGCCCCTTTGAAAACCGTCATAAACAAGAACTCTATTAACATTGAGGAATTCGCCATAACGAAAATGAACGGGTCCCAGTTGACGAAGAGGGGATTCTATGGGTTCCTCTCATTATTGCATATTCCCAAGTCCCTCTGTCATATGGTCGGTTTCAAATGAAACTTTGTATTACAAAATTCTGGAGAAACAAATGATTGCTGTTTATGTTTACAGAACTTTGGGTTTAATATTGCACTTTGTTGAATAGTTCAATAATAATTTATTTATTGTAGTTTTGGGTAGCGTTATAGGGAGAAGGGTTATAATATTACCTATATTATGTCAAGAGTAACAAAGGTTTTTTGTTAAATTTGATGAATTGCCATGTCTGTATGGCGTTTGAACCTTCTCTTCTTTAGCGCTGAAAGTTCAAATTGTTTCTCCATCCTTTTCTTTTAATGGCGGCATTTCCAGTCATGTTGGAGTTGTCCTTCCTGTCTGGGTCTTCGTGATTTGGGACCCTTCCTTCGTCCTCAGATCACCTAAAGCTTCGTTTTGCTTCCTTCTAGACGCTTTTCAAGCTCTTTGTTTCGTTCATATCAGTGGGCGTGATCATTTTTTCTGCTTCATTATTTGTATTTGTATAATTTTTTTTTTCAATTATGCTTTGTATTCCCTCCACCATCACGAGTACCAAGCGGTAATGGTGCTAATATTAATGGTAGTGTCTAGCAGTTAATATTTTTCTTATCATCTTATAAAAAATACTTATGGATTCGGGAGGGACTTTGGAAACAGTTTCTCTTTTAAGCCTTCGTGAAAGTGGGTACCTTCCTTGGATGGTAATAAAAATAAAAGTGGACAAATATGGAGGGTTTTTCGAAACAGGTTTTTTTAATAAGTTCGCTTGGAAATGGATACATTCATCATTCATGTTCGGATAAAAAAGAAAAAGGGTTCTGGATACGGGAGGGTTTTTTAACGAAGGGCTAAAACCTCATCAGGACGGAAGACTATAAGCGGGAATCTTCAGATGCTGAGAGAATCGGATTGTTCAGCGGCTGAAAACCCCGATTTCCTCGAATTTCACTTACAAGAAATTTTGAATGAAATTCACCTTTTGTTGTTTATCGGAAAAGGGAAATACGTCAGATGGAATTGGAATTACTGATGGAAGAAGAGGGAAGAGATGAGAGGTGAAAGGAAACAGGTTTTGAGATAGAGAACAGAAAAATCGTCTTCAAATCAGGGTTAATTTAATTTAATCAATAGTTTTGTTTCTGACACTTCTTTTCAAAACTTTTTGTTCCATAATGTTTGACTCTCTCTCTCTCTCAACAGTCCTAACCAAAAAGATACAAAAGCATTCATAGATATATTAGAAGGATATAATCCTTCAAACTGGAACAAATCAACAGAAAACATCTTGAAAATAATTGAAGAAGTTCCAAATAAAATCCAAGTGGTCAAGAAACTCATAAAGAAAATATACATAAACCAAACATATTCCGACAAAGAAAATGAATAAGGTGAACATTGTGAATATCCTAATTGATGCATTAGGAAAAAGAATGCCAAAAGCATGCAAACTGTGTAAGGTTTGGTATAGCATAGTTAATCCACAAAACCTGATCAGAAAATGTTCTGCATGCAACATTCCGACCCATCCACAATGTGCTGAGGTAATGCAAGATATGAGAAAAGATACCAGAATATTTTGCTCAACATGTCTATCATGGATAGACAATGTTATTAAATCAAGATTGAATGTACAAATAGTTGAGGATGAAGAAGAAGAGGAAGAAGAAGAAGAGGAAAACGGAAGAGAAGTAAACAAAACTGAAATGACAGACAAAAAAAAGTAAGGAAAACACAAAGAACAAGATAAAAGTATGGATGCAGAGATACTCATTGATACTACATATGAGGCGATAAAGCAGCATACTTACGAAGAAATAAATTACGATATGACAACACAAGAAAATCCCGAAGAGGCTCTACCCAGATCTACACAGTGACGGGCAAGAGGAAAAAAAAGACAAAAATGACAAAGTCTGCAACCTTTTGAAAAGAGGGAATTGCAGATTTGGAGAAAGATGTTACTACAAACATCCTAAGGTATGTCACAACTATGAAATATATGGTAAATGTGCATACCTAGACGGCTATGAGGATGATTGCAGAGATCTACATCCAAAAATATGCAAAAACCTAAAAGAAGGAAAAGGATGTAAGTTTGACAAAAAATGTAAATATATGCACCCTGTAGCCATGAATCAAAATCAAATAAATAATCAATCAAGTAATAAAATCCAAAATAAGAAAGAAACAAATAAAGAAGAGGATAAATAAATCATGGTAATAGAAAAAACCAAGCCATCAACGTGATATGCAGTGATGTCAGCAAAAAAATTTCGAAGCCTCAGCTCCAAGATACAACTCAAGAGATAAGAACTGTATTTATGATGCAAGAGGATATTGCAGATATGGAGAAAATTGCAGATTCAGACACAAAATTAATAATTATGATGAAGGAAGATCAAATATTATGGAAAAGTTGGATTTTTTTAATGTCAGAATTTTCTGGAAAATGGAAAAAAAAAACAAAAAAACAACATACCAGAACAGGAAAGCGACATGGGAAAATCACTTATTATTACCATATTAAATGAAGGAGAAAACACGCAAACCATCATAGTGATGAATGGTGCAGGGTTTAGTTACGAGTAACTCAAAAAGAAAAATAGAGTACTTAAGAACTAACCCAAATTGAAAAGAAAATAGATATAATGATATAAGTGAAACTGGTATTCCAAGAGATTGGGAATGATGATCAAATATAAGGGTTCCAAACTTATAGATCAGATAGAAAAAATAGGAATCAAGGGGAACCGCAATATATGGGAAAGACAAAGAACAAGGAAAATATATGAGAAATATAGTAAACTCAGAATGTGAACTAATAGCGGTAGAATTTGAATCTGAAAAATTAATGAACATAGCAATATATAGACCTCCTAATACTAAAAGAGTTTTGACTTAATAATTGAAAAATTGGATGATATATGTAGAAATCACAAGGACTGGACTATTCTCCTATCTGGAGACTTTAACTTTCCTTTCGTACACTGGAAAGAACGAATAGGAGATTGTGGTTGTACTTATACATATAAAAAAGAGAGTAATAGTAGTGCAGAAGATAAGAGGCAATTCGAAAAGCTATTAGATATGCTACTAGAATACAACATTCAACAAATAAATCACCTGCCAACAAGAAAGGAAAATACTTTAGACCTAGTATTTGTGAACGAGATGAATTATGTTAAAGAAATAATAGTTTATAATGCGAGTATTTCAGACCATAATGTCATAGAATTAACAGTCCATTCCAAAGCAAGTGAAAACAGAGATAAGCAAGAAATGAAAAATTGGGAAGGATATGGAAAATACAACTTCTACAGTAAAAATATAAAATGGTCAGAAATAAATGAAGAATTAAACAAAGATTGGGATAACATTTTCGTAAGTGTTGATATAAGGGTAAATACGGAGATATTATATAAAATATTAGAGAAAATAGTGGATAAATATATACCGAAGAAGAAAAGTAAACATCAGTCATGCATACCAAGAGACAGAAGGATCTTGTTCCAGAAAATCAGAAAGTGGAAAAAAGGTCTTGCAAAAGAAAAAAAATGCATGGAAAGTGATCGAACTAAAAAGTAAGATAGAAAATGCAGAAGCAAAAGATTATACAATCAAAGAAAATGAAAAACGGGAAGAAAAAACCCTAATAATATCAAGCAAAACCCCAAACTATTATACTCATAAAACGAAAAAGATGAATAAAAGAAGAATAGAAATAGGCCCTCTAAGAATGAAGGGAGATTAACGAATGAAAAAAAGGAAATTTGCAACTATTTGCAGAACAATATAAGAGAGAATTCACCCCTAGAATAGTAATGAAGATAATGATATAGAAGTAAGGGACAAAAATAGTGAATATTTAGCTGACATAGATATTAATGAAGCTGATATTGTGCAGGCTATTAATGAAATTAAAAATGGAGCTGCAGCAGGGCCTGATGGTGTTCCTGCTATTTTGTTAAAGAAAGTAGTTCATTCTATCACAAAGCCACTTGCAATATTATTAAGACAAAGTGTAGATACAGGCATGATTTATGATGAGCACAAATTAGCATATATTACCCCTACATTCAAAAGTGGATCAAGACTAGAGGCAAGTAATTATAGGCCTGTGAGTCTAACATCACATATTATGAAAGTGTATGAAAGGGTGATGAAGAAAAATGTTTGAAATGAAATTTCATTTTAAAAAATAATCTGTTCAATATAGGACCAACATGGTTTCGTACCCGGAAAAAGTACACAAACCCAACTGTTAGTCCACCGTGAGAACATATACAAAAATATGAAAAGCGGAAATGAAACAAAAGGTAGACCATAATATATTAGCAAAGAAAATTAGAAAACATAATATACTAGTGGATAAAGTAGGAAGATGGTTAAAAGAATTTTTACACAACAGAAAACAGATAGTTATTGCAAACGATGAGAAATCGGATGAAGCTAAGGTAATTTCCGGTGTGCCACAAGGTATGGTGTTAGCTACATTACTGTTTGTTATTATGATTGTAGACATAGACAGTAATGTTAAGGACTCGGTAGTGAGTAGTTTCGCCGATGACACAAGAATAAGTAGAGAAATTACTTGTGATGAAGATAGAAACGCGCTACAAAGAGACCTTAACAAAGTATATGATTGGGCAGGGGTAAATAGGATGGTATTTAACTCTGATAAATTTGAATCAATAAACTATGGAGACAGAGAAGGAAAGCTATATGCATATAGGGGACCTAGTACTGAGACAATCTCAAATAAGGAAGCAGTTAAAGACCTTGGTGTGATGATGAATAGGAACATGTTATGCAACGATCAAATAGCAATTCTATTGGCAAAATGTAAAGCAAAAATGGGAATGTTGTTACGGCACTTTAAAACAAGAAAAGCTGAACACATGATTATGCTTTATAAAACATATGTTCGTAGTCCACTTGAATATTGCAATATGATATGGTACACTATCAAAAGGATATTGCACAAATAGAGAGTGTACAAAAGGTCCTTTACAGCTAGAATAGAAGAAGTTAAGGACCTTGACTACTGGAAAGACTAGTCCTTAAAATTATATAATTTAGAAAGGAGAAGAGAACACTACATGATAATTCAGGCATGGAAACAGATACAAGGAATAGCAGAAAACATCATGGAACTAAAAATATCAGAAAGAGCAAGCAGAGGTAGATTAATAGTGCCCAAAACTATACCAGGAAAAATAAGGAAAGCACACAGACATTAATCCACTACACACCAACATCGATATGCAGCGTCTATTCAATGCGTTGCCAGCTCATCTGAGGAATATAACAGGAGTGAGCGTAGATGTGTTTAAGAATAAGCTCGACAAATATCTAAACTGCATCCCAGACCATCCAAGATTGGAAGATGCAAAATATACCGGAAGATGTACTAGCAACTCTCTGGTAGACATTAGAGGTGCCTCACACTGAGGGACCTGGGGCAACCCGAACAAGATGTAAGGTCTGTAAGGTAAGGTCTCTCTCTCATGCGTGAAAAACCCATCTTGGAAAGTGGAAAGACGTCATGTTTTGAAAGTTTGAATGATAAGTAACAAAAGGCTGTTATGACTTTCACGTGTGATTGACATAATTTTAGAATATTTATTTAGTTGGAATATAGCTTGGTAAGGCATCATTGAAGGACATCAAGTGTGAAAGTTTAAATGATACAAAAATAAAAGACTATTATGACTTTCACCTGTTGTTGCACATTTCTGAATGTTTTGCTCTGTAAGAATATCAGTTGGTAGACGCCATTTTGTACCGGAAGCGTATACGGGGAGAGTTACCTCTGGTGGCGGTTTGATTAAAAACCGGAAATGTATTTCCGAATTAAAGGGGGGGTGGGATTGGGGGGAATGGGTCGAGATGTTTAACTGCATATTGGCCATGCAACTTTTTTAATTTGTAACCTGGCGTTGATAGATGGAGGTGGTGGAATGTTCTCTCTCTCTCTCTCTCTCTCTCTCTCTCTCTCTCTCTCTCTCTCTCTCTCTCTCTCTCTCTGGGAATCGAAGCACGAAGGTTTAATTAAAAATCTAATGTAATTTTCCCCAATTTCAATAAGTAAACAGATATGCTAATGGCCTGAGCTATTAGCAGGTATAATTTATTTGGTCGGCCATTACATGTAGCGGAAGACAAATCACACACACACACACACGCACACGTTCATCATGGCTGCCTTCCTGACTATGGAACCCTCCTTCGCAAATCTGCGGCAGATTTGTGTTTTCTTCTTTCCAGTCGCCTTTAAAAATCCTTGTTTCGGCATATTAGTGCAAGTGGGCGTGATTGTTTCAGTGTTTCTTATTCATACGTGTTTATTTATTTATTTATTTTTTTTATTTTATTTATTTATATATTTTTGTAGCAATTCTGGTTTGGTTTGCGTTACCCTCCACCAGCTACAAGGAAAAGCGATAATGGGCGCTAATAGTGGTGGTAGTGTCATCCAGTTGGAGTTAACATGTTTTCTAGTGAGCGGATGCCTTTCTCATATTCTTACAAAAGAGTTCATGGATACTGGAGGGTTTTTTTCTAAAGTCTCTCTTGTGAGTGTTTGGGAAAGCGGAAGAAGCCTTCCTCATATTCGTATATAAAAGCCTCCGGATATGGGAGGGATTCTGGAAGTAGTTTCTGTAGTGTGATTCTACGTGTAAGTGGATGCCTTCCTTTTATCGTAAGAAAACTCCCAAGTGTAATTGTTGTGATATTATTTATCGGTAATGGCAGGAGATACTCTCAAATGTAATTGTTGTGATATTATTTATCGGTAATGAGAGGAATGGCAATGGCTACAGAGGGGAGAGCTCAAGAAGGAAACTGAAGGAATGATAACAGCGGCACAAGATCAGGCCCTAAGAACCAGATATGTTCAAAGAACGATAGACGGAAATAACATCTCTCCCATATGTAGGAAGTGCAATACGAAAAATGAAACCATAAACCACATAGCAAGCGAATGCCCGGCACTTGCACAGAACCAGTACAAAAAGAGGCATGATTCAGACGAAAGAAAATATAAATATATATATTCTTGCTCTATATATATATATATTTATATTTTCTTTCATCTTTTCATTAATAATAATTTTTGTTGGGAAAATATGTGTAAAAATTCATGATATCAAATTGTATATGCTCCCGTGTTGTTTTTCAAAATGTACTGTTTTTCTGGAAGAATCACATGTTTACTGCGGGTATCCTTCATGGTGTGGCTACCTATGGCGACTCCTCCTTTCTGTAGAGTGAAAATCGCCCTTATGGCTAATCTGGTAGTGTCAGTTGTATATTAAGCCTTCTTTTGACTATGGTGTTCTTTGTAAAATTAGTGCGCCTCAGTAAGGGTCCGAATACATATATATATGTATATATATATATATATATATATAATTATATATATCTATATATATATATATATATGTTATATATAATATTATAATATATCTATATTATATATAGACATATATAGTTTTGTACAGCAATTGAGGCTGCAATAGCTTACTATGAGAGAGAGAGAGAGAAAGAAAGAGGTTTTTATAGCTTTTTACAACAATTTCGTCATATTATTTCTTCAAATTCATTAATTTAAATTTTTTATTTCCTCACCAGGTGAGGTCCCGGGAGTCTACCTTCGACGCTAAAGGATTTCGTGAGTTAATTATTGTTATTATTATATTCGTAATTCCCCTTCTGTCTGGTATCGCTGGATCTTCTCTCTGTTTTACAGGTAGCATTCTGGTCACTGCTCCAGAAAGCTCCGTAATTAAATATTTACTTTTGTTCCAAATGCGATTCTTCTCTAGTGAGGTCTGTTGTGAACACTTCTTTTTCATTATTATTTGTCGATAACTATTTCTCTTGACGTTGTTGTCTAAAGCATTTATAATTATTTTTGTTTTTGTGTTTAGTCATTCCGGTATTCGTGAAACCGCCTGGAAGTTAGCTCTCTCTCTCTCTCTCTCTCTCTCTCTCTCTCTCTCTCTCTCTCTCAGTAAGCTTTTTTCGTCTTCTCCAAGTCTCTCTGAAAATAAGCTGTCTGTCTGTCTGTTTGAAAAAGTGATATCAAATTTACAGTCAGCCATCAACTACACCTTTCCTCTTTATCAATTTTTTTTTCCTCTCTCTCTCTCACACACACACGCACACACACACATATTCGAGTAGGCTAGTGAATACAGTTGTGTTTAAAATAGTTTTTGTGTTTCAGAAACTGACCAATTTTATTACAGATTTATTCATCTGTAGACAGTGATAGAAGGCAGAAAAAAAGATGAATAGAATAATTTGTAAACTCTTCGAAGGAATTAAGATTTAAATTCTAATAAGAAATGTTCAATAATATTATTATTAGAATTAAAACCATTTTAGGTAACACACACTGTGGTTCTCATTTAAATTCATTGCAATAAAGGAACCACAATTATTAATACTGCTTCTGCTGCTATCACCTGCATAATTACATTTTCGAAAATGTAATTACATTGAGGGAGAGAAATCTTTGGATTTTTCAAAAAGAGAGGGGGTTATTTTGTGGGACCAGAGATTTGAGAGCAGTAATTTATTTTTGGATGGTACCACAGGAGGGTGCCATCTATATCAAGGGTTGCATGGCTCACTGTAAGTGGTGGGGTAAGGGTTCTTAATAACTTTTCATTTACTGGTAATATGCTTTCTCTTTCTTTCTCTTATCTGCTGCTTTCAGTCTCTCCTTTTAACTTTGCTCCAGTTTCAAGAAGCTCGCATTTATATGAAGTCTCTTCTGGGGGAGGGGGAGGTATATGTGTTCATTGCCTTCATAATTTCATTAAGTGGCACTAACTACTCGCTTTGATCTTCTGGCGTCGCTGACAGTCTACAGATTTTATTATAAATTTTCTTTTTTGTTTACTTTAGAAAATTCACAAGTGGGCTTATATAGGATTCAAACAAAATTTTATTAAGGAAAATAACAGAATTATGATAATTAACTATTTCCTTTGTAACAAGAGTGTAAATAAATAGGATTTTTGTGGTATCAAAATGTTATTGAAATAACCGCTGTTTAAAATATGTTATTTTGTATGGTTAAATAATTACCAAATCCGATGAGATCCAGGGATATATTTTGGTGAAAGTGACAGTACATTCTCTCTCTCTCTCTCTCTCTCTCTCTCTCTCTCTCTCTCTCTCTCTCTCATGAGATTATAATGACTACTGAAATATCAGGCCTCTCTTTTTCTCATTACCATTGTTCACAAAAGCTGTCAGGAAAAATTTGAGTCTTCTCAAAGGAATTTGATTCAAGTTTTTCCGTTTCAGTGATTTGTGATAGGTTGAAACCATGAGCGTTTTCTTTTTTGGTCCTTTGGAGTTTTTTTGATGTGAAGTGGGGTGAGTGTGGTGTGATTGGGATAAACGTGGGGAGTGGGGGAAGAGTAGGATGAAAGTGGGACAAGTGGGGAGTGAGTGGGGGATGATAGTGGTGTGGGGGGGTGAGTAGGGGTGACAGTTTGGGGTTAATGGTGTGGAGAGTATGAGGAGAGGGTGAGAGCATGGGGCAACAGTGGGGTGAGTGTGGGATGAGAGCGGCGGTATGAGTAGGGTGAATGGAGGGGGTATGTTCATGGTGAAGTGAATGTGGGAAGAGAATGGGGTGAGTTTGGTAGATAGAGATAAAGGCAGCCGGTTATATAAAAACCAAAGAAAAAACAGATTTATGTTATTTCTATAACTATTCTCTCTCTCTCTCTCTCTCTCTCTCTCTCTCTCTCTCTCTCTCTCTCCAGCGTCCAACAGAGGCAGTTGCAGTCTCTCTCAATGCCTGTTGCCTCCTTCCGAAAATGAATGCCAAAACAAGTGAAACTCTCTCTCTCTCTCTCTCTCTCTCGTTTCTTGACATCGAGTGAGATCAGTGATCCTTGAAACATCTTTTCTGGAGGAAATGAAGAAAGTCCTTCTTCCGTGACTGGAAAATCGTCCTTTGGATATTCTGGAAGAAGCGATTGATTCATTAGAGATAATAAATATATATAGGCCGAGCTTTTACTTTGGGGGATTTGGCTTTCATTTTGTCTGATGTTCGTGTGCTGCAGAAATTACAGCTATTTTGCTGTGATAATGGTGAGATGTGTCATTGGCTTTTGGTCGGAGAGAGAGAGAGAGAGAGAGAGAGAGAGAAGAGAGAGAGAGAGAGAGTTATTTTGCATACGTATCTCAGGTTGAAAAAAGTCAACGACTGTAACTCGTGAACAGGAGTCAGATAAAGCAGCGGTTAGGTCTAGGACAACCAACACGTCGTAAACGTGTAGTATATAGCCTGTTTGTGACGTGTGAACATGGAGTTACCAACGTGTTTATGACATGTGCAACAAGTTTCCCACTTTTTTATGATGTGTGCAGCACTTTTCCTTTGTGTTTATGACGTGTGCAACAAGTTTCCCACTTGTTTATGACATGTAAGCAACAAGTTTCCAATGTGTTTTTAAGACGTATGCAACAAGTTTCCCACGTATTTATGTCATGTAAGCAACAAGTTTCCAATGTGTTATTAAGACGTATGAAACAAGTTTCCCACGTATTTATAACATGTAAGCAACAAGTTTCCAGTGGGTTTATGAGATGTTTATAACAAGTTGACAAGATAGAAGCCTTCCTTCCTAAAGGCGCCGAGAGAATATGAATCGAAAGTAGATCAAAAGACGGTTAGTAATAATGAGGCCATTGTATGTCGTACCCGGGAGAGGAGTAGCTTCTGAACAGGACATCAGCCTGGTATAATGACTTGGCTGCCATTCGGCGTCAGTGTAACCTGGGATATAGATATACAGTCACAAGATAATGAACACAAATAATGCAAAGGTAATGGGTTGTTTTCCAGTCTTTGCTGATGAACATATTTTGCCCAGATTTTGGATTCTATGTTAACTGGATTCTATTGAATTTCTTATAGTATTTCTTCCGTGGAAGGAATTCATGGAAAATGGGAACGTTGTTTTCATATTTCGTAAGATCTGTAGTTGTTTGTTAATGTTATCCTTTATATTGTTCCATTTTAGTTGGGGATCCATAGATGTTGGGAATAACATCATGTTATATCGCTTAGTGCAACTGATTGATTAGCTAACATTCACAAACATTAAGTGTCACAGGGTCGAACATTTTAGTTTTGTTTTATGTTATATATTAAAACGTTGAACACATTCTCTCTCTCTCTCTCTCTCGCTCCAGCACAAATGCTCTATTATGCTATTATGAGAGAGAGAGAGAGAGAGAGAGAGAGGAGAGAGATGGGTGTTTAGTCTTAATGCATATGAGGGAGACGGAGAGATCTGACCCAATTAAGGAGGGTCAAACTGGATGAAGGAGACAGATCCTTCCCCTGTGTCTCTCTTGGAGTCCTTCAGAATCCTTTGGTTTCCTTTTGGTTTGATTTGGAAGGATTTATATGTTTTTTTGCTATGATAAGTCGACCAAAATTTGGTGTTGTCAGTGCTTGGATGGTAACCATTGATAAATCCCCGATGTTATCTTGTTTGGTTCAGGTTGGTTATTCGGTAAGTGAAGCTAAGTAACACGCTTAGTATGGTCAGGTCTTGGAGGGGTTACCACAATGAGTGCTATGTTTCTTTGGCACATAACCTTCTGAGTTTGACCTAAACCTTCTGAGTTTGACCTAGTTATTCACTCGATCTACAGCCTTTGGTTTTCCTAGAGGTATGAATGTTGACTTTATGCCCGTTATTAATACCTTAAGATATGTCCACACTGCAGTACAACATCATAAACATGTTGCCAACATGTCATTCACACATCATAAACATGTTGAATAAATGTCAAGAATTTTTCTGGTACTTTAACCAGACCTTCGTACATTTATTCAACATTTGCTGGAGATTTGTTCTTCACTCACGGTTGTCAACTTGTTTTAAATATGTCAGTAATATGTATGTGCTAAGTTGCCTTATTTTAAACATGTTAGTGATATATATATGATTATTTGTTTTGATTTGGTTTAAACATGTTTGTGTTATGTATGTGACAAGTTGACTTGTTTTAAACATGTTAGTGATATGTATGTGATAAGTTGACTTGGTTTAAACATGTTAGTGATATGTATGTGATAAGTTGACTTGGTTTAAACATGTTAGTGATATGTATGTGATAAGTTGACTTGGATTAAACACGTTAGTGATTGTATGTAAGTTGCAGACATGCTGGTGACATATTATACAGTAGTGTGGATGCAACTATAGAGAGTTAGTAGGCAGGTGAAAGTACTAAGTGGTGTTCTCTAGGATTCTAGGTGAAAGTGGGAAGTAAATGGAAGAAGAGAGATCTTTCCTCGATGCAAACAAAAGGTTCAACTCTGGAGGAAATTCCTGTTGTAAGAGAACATCAATTCAGTGCTTCTCCTCTGAAGGCTTCGATGCGCTACGTTACTTGGCTAATGACCCTTTGGCTACAATCAGCTAATTCTTCTTCTTCTTCTTCTTCTTCCTGCTCTCGTGATAGAAAGGAAGTCTTCGAGTGTCTTTCAAATTTTGCAAAAACGTGATAGATGATTGACTGTAGTAGATCTCTGCTTCTCTACAGTCGCCTGTAGTCCTGATTCTTCATAAGGTAGATATATACTTCTAAATGTTCGTCAAATGGGAAGGAACCACAGCAAGATTTCCGGAGTACAAAGGTCAAATTCTCTCTCTCTCTCTCTCTCTCTCTCTCTCTCTCTCTCTCTCTCTTTCTCTCTCTCTCTCTTTTTCATCCCAAGGGAAAATCTTATCCTTTATGGCATTAGAATGAACTTAACATTATTGGAACGTATTGTCGCCCGATCATACCCGGATGTTTATCGCTGCTCAACTCAATATTCTGTTGTTGGAATTGAAGTCTTCGAAAGGGAGTTTCAGCTGGATTTTCCACTAGTTCAGACTTTGAAGGTTTATTACCAATATATCTATATATATATATATATATATGTATATGTATATATATATATTATAGTATACTTACTACATCGTGAACTATGAACCTTTGCTATATACTCGTAAATCTGAAACTCCCAAATACCATTTTTCATTTGCACTGATAGGGTCTGTTTCTTTGCATATTTTTGTAGTTCAGTGTGGGTTGCAAGGCCTGCCACTTACTGAAGGAAGGAATGCTGAATCTTTCTTCACACACTCATGCACATGCACACAGACGTCACACATTTACACCCATAAACAGACTGAGAAAAAGACTTCCTTTTAGCCGCGCTGAGCCAGGCTATTTAATATCGCCTTTTCTGTTCTATGTTTCCGTCTGTTTCATTCCTTTCTTTATTCTCTCCCTGACTCTTATTGTTCAATTCCCCTTTTCGGATTTTACCTTCCGTCTTCTCCCCCCCCCCCCCCCCTTTTTTTTTTTTTTTTTTTTTTTTTTTTTGCAGGAGAGGGTAATGGAATAAAGCTTTTTTCATTGTAGATTTGAAAGGAATTCTTCTGGACGCTTCCAAAGTAAAAATATTTTTATAAATATGTGACGAACAAAAGGGATTTTAGAAACCAAGGTTCTGTTTAGCAAAAATTTCTTTTGTTTAAGATTTAATAAGTCAGGAAAGTATTTCCCCTTAGTGTTTAGTAAATTAAAACAAATATGTTGTGCAAGGAATTTTTATTTTGCACTTTTAACGTTGCTGAGGAAGGAGAGAGAGAGAGAGAGAGAGAGGAGATTGGGTAGGAGAAAAAATAATGATACGAAATCAACATTCTCTTGTTCTCACCTGAAAATTGGAGGTGAGAATTTCCGAGAAGGTATAATTGAGGTGTCTCCACATCGGGAACGAATATTGGGGGGGGGGGGGGGGTGAGGAGGTCACAGAGGCGGCCGGGGACGGGGTGGTTAGAGAGGGTCATAGATTGGGCGTGGGGGAGTGGGGGCGGGTGTTAGAGATTCCAACACCTTACATTTCTGAGTCTTCTGACATTTCTTCAGTCTTGAAAGAGGTCGAATAAGAGGATTATTGAGTCGATAGACGAAAGTATTTAGTAGTTTTAATTATTCGCTCAGAATCCAGGATTGGCTGTTTAGTGTTAATAGTTGGTGGTTTCCAGAGAGGCTGTTGAGGAGTAGCAGACCAACTGCTTCTTTCTCTTCTTCCTCAAAATCAAATTCAACGACATTAGAAGAAAGTCAGTTTTCTTAGGGATTTTGTCATGTATTTAGATATTAATAAATATTTATTTGTGGGTGTAGGTATGTCATGAAGATTTTAATTTTGATTTAAATCATTGTACTGGGGGATAAAGACGAGTTTATTCATTGGTTACAAAAGTAAATAGTAGATAAATAAATAAAGAAAATGATACTAGAAACAGTCAGCCTAAACAATGTTTGAACTTGAATGAAAAATAAAAATATTAAGAGGAAATCTCAGCAAAGTAATGCCTACTTCTAGTAGCATAAGAATTGTGGAAAACTTTCCAAGTCAGAGGCTACAAATAAGGGAATAATTTTTTTTTATTATTTATCTAAATTAATAAAGTCCGCCATAGATAAATGTCTGAACTTCATTGAAACAAAAGTAAAACAAAATAACAAAAAGAATAAATGATGCACAAAAAAAGTCTGGAAAACTCTCGTCGAAATCACAGCCCCTCTCTGCCCAGATTCCATGTTCTATTTAGTGTTTACAAGATATTGTTTGCCTTTAGCTTTAGAACATAGCAGCTGATTATTGAATACATCTCTGTTTCCCTTGTTAACTTGCTATACTCTCTCTCTCTCTCTCTCTCTCTCTCTCTCTCTCCTAAAAACTTTGTCAAGTTGAGGGAATGAGTCTCTGCTCTTGTTGCTTCTCTGCTGTGTATAATTTCCGGCCATTTTTTTTTATCTTCATTAGATTGTCATGTTTTTTCTGTTCAATTTAGCTCTTGCTTAGCATTTTCTTTTTTATTTCAGGAATTATTTTATTCTTTTTGCAAAGGTTACCTTTTGTTCATATTTGTTCCAGTGGTTTGAAAGACATTTTTATTTATGATATGTCTGTATGAAAAACAAATAGCAGTTGCAGGGAAAATAGCCATATGGGGAATGGGGTGTCTGTTGAGAGAGAGAGAGAGAGAGAGAGAGAGTGGAAACTTTACTCTTACTCCTTGCTTCTTATACATCTTTTCAATACCAGCCCATTCCCCCTCCCTCCCCCTTCCATACCCTGTCTGGTTACCCACAATTCCTCAGCCTGCGAGTTTTAGGCCTATCTATCCCTCTGCAATATTGAGGTCTTGTAGTTTTTCTTTTTCTTTTTTTTGTACATGTCTAACCACTACATGATACAATCAGAACCTGTTTTTTTCTTTTATATTTTTCCCAGTCGGAACTTTTTCAAAACATAGGTTAAGTGATGTTAACTATCTTTTTTTGTATATTCGCTCTCTCTCTCTCTCTCTCTCTCTCTCTCTCTCTGATAGGCCTACTTTCTGTGAGAAGGTTCCTTGTTTTTTCGGTCCCGTATTGTTTCAGAAAGTAACATTTCCTGGCCTCCCGATTTTTTCTATGATGGGAAATAATCATTTTCTATTTGGCTTTTTTATTTCTTCTCTTTTGTGTCAGTCGACTAAGCATCAAATTTCTCTCTTTTTGTTATAGATTCTTTCCCTTTTTTTCCTTTTAGAATCTCCTTTTCATTTAGAGGCTCTGGATCTCGGTTCGATCCTTCCAGAAGTGACGTCATTTCTCTCAGCCAAGAAGAAGACGACGACGACGACGACGAAGACGACGAGGAGGAGGAGGAGGAGGAGGAGGAGGAGGAGGTTGAGGTTGTCAGTCTCGCGGAAATCGAAAATAAACAACGAAGGGAAATAGAAAGTAGCTCTTCCTTTCTCTGGTCCCGATGCTAGTTGAGGGAAGATGAAACCTTTGTGTGTGTGTATCTGTTTGTGTTTGTGTCTTTCCGTCTATGTCGACTCCTCTGCGTTTGTTGTGCTGACTCATCCACACAAACACACCATAAAGGAGGTTCTTACTTTATATAAGCCTTGTTAGGCCTCGTCTTGCTCTCCGATCTCCTAAGTTGTATCCAAACTGCAGTGAACAGTGTCATTAAAAAGTGTCAGCAACTTGTGACACACAAATCACGAACATGTTGCAGACAAGTCAGTGACTTAATTGTAGTGCTAACCAGTATTCCATCACTTGTTTAACTTTTCTTCTTCAGTGAAAGTAGTTGAATTGTTGACAACTTGCTTGTGATATGTATTCAGCAAGTTGCCAACACGTAATTATGACAGTTGTCAACTTGTTTTCAACCTGTTTATGATATGTATGCGACAAGTAATCGACATGTGTATGACATGTTCTAAAGTAGTTTGAACTCATCTTTAGACTGATTATCCTGCTTGACAGAGCTTGGAATAAAGGAAAACATTCTGCCCCTGTTGAATAACTCTTAACTCTCTCTCTCTCTTCTCTTCTCTCTCTCTCTCTCTCTCTCTCTCTCTCTCTCTCTCTCTCTCTCTGAGGAGGAGGAACGAATGTGTAAAATATGCCACAGTCTATAACGTCTAATTTCCTCATTTTTTTCTCATCAAAAAAAAATGCGTCGTCATAAGGATTTACTTTAAAGCATTCCTCTCAGTAGGAAAAATTATATATATATATATATATATATATATATATATATATATATATATATATATATATATATAATTTTTCTCAGTAGGGGAAAATGGAAATATATATAATATATATATATTATATATATATATATATATATATATATATATATATATATATAATACATATAATTTTTCCTACTGAGAGGAATGCTGAAAAGTAAAATTATATATATATATATATGTGTGTGTGTGTGTGTGTGTCTGTGTGTGTGTGTATGTATGTATGTATAGAAAAAGGAAGGAAAATGAATTACGGCCACCAAAATTAAGCGATGAATCAATGGCGGAGAGGCTGTTCGTTTAGTCTGGATTCCGGGTGTTGTTTTTCTACTAATGAAAAGAAATAATGTGGAAATAACACACACACACACACTCTCTCTCTCTCTCTCTCTCTATCTCTCTCTCTCTCTCTCTCTCATCTCTCTATCTCACTTTAATCTATTTATAAGTGCAAAGTCGTAAGGGAACGCGTTGTCAATAGTTGTTATTCTGTTTCTAATTTTCTCCAGAACAAAATCGTCCTTAGCAGACACTTTGGGCCTTCTATTTTGTTCCTAACGTGAACTGACTTTTACAACACTGAAAATAAGAGATATATATAAAAAATGTATCACGTCTAAAATGGCAGAAAAGGGAAAATGAACCATAGTTTGGTAGACGTCCCGTACAGGAGTCTGCTATCACTGGGGTCCGTCAAGTTGGTGTTACTGGACCAGCTGTGGTTCAGAAGACAGTCCAGTAAACAATGTAACTAAACTTGTTATTGAAGGCAATTAATTGTGTGTTTAGTTGGCAGCAACTTTTAATGAAAATAAAGGATAACATTAAATATAAAACAAACTTTTTTCCATGATGATAAAAAATTTATATTTGATATAAATTGCTTATTTAAGGCAAATAGATGTTTGATTGACAACATCGTTTAATAAAAAAAAATATATATATAAATATTTCCATAAAGATGGGTAGGGAAGAGACCTTACCTTACAGACCTTACATCTTGTTCGGGTTGCCCCAGGTCCCTCAGTGTGAGGCACCTAATGTCTACCAGAGAGTTGCTAGTACATCTTCCGGTATATTTTGCATCTTCCAATCTTGGATGGTCTGGGATGCAGTTTAGATATTTGTCGAGCTTATTCTTAAACACATCTACGCTCACTCCTGATATATTCCTCAGATGAGCTGGCAACGCATTGAATAGACGCTGCATTATCGATGCTGGTGCGTAGTGGATTAATGTCCTGTGTGCTTTCCTTATTTTTCCTGGTATAGTTTTGGGCACTATTATCTACCTCTGCTTGCTCTTTCTGATATTTTTAGTTCCATGATATTTTTCTGCTATTCCTTCTATCTGTTTCCATGCCTGAATTATCATGTAGCGTTCTCTTCTCCTTTCTAGACTATATAATTTTAAGAATTGTAGTCTTTCCCAGTAGTCTAGGTCCTTAACTTCTTCTATTCTAGCTGTAAAGGACCTTTGTACACTCTCTATTTGTGCAATATCCTTTTGATAGTGTGGGTACCATATCATATTGCAATATTCAAGTGGACTACGAACATATGTTTTATAAAGCATAATCATGTGTTCAGCTTTTCTTGTTTTGAAGTGCCGTAACAACATTCCCATTTTTGCTTTACATTTTGCCAACAGAGTTGCTATTTGATCATTGCATAACATGTTCCTATTCATCATCACACCAAGGTCTTTAACTGCTTCCTTATTTGTGATGGTCTCATTATTAGGTCCCTTATATGCATATAGCTTTCTTTCTCTGTCTCCATAATTTATTGATTCAAATTTATCAGAGTTAAATACCATCCTATTTACCTCTGCCCAATCATATACTTTGTTAAGGTCTCTTTGTAGAGCGTTCCTATCTTCATCACAAGTAATTTCTCTACTTATTCTTGTGTCATCTGCGAAACTACTCACTACCGAATCCTTCACATTATTGTCTATGTCTTCAATCCATAATAACAAACAGTATTGCAGCTAACACCGTACCTTGCGGCACACCGGATATTACCTTGACTTCATCCGATTTCTCGTCGTTTGCAATAACTATCTGTTTTCTGTTGTGTAAAAATTCTTTTAACCATCTTCCTACTTTATCCACGATATTGTGTTTTCTAATTTTCTTCGCTAATATATTATGGTCTACTTTATCAAAAGCTTTTGCAAAGTCTAAATAAACCACATCTGTTTCATTTCCGCTTTTCATATTTTTGAATATGTTCTCACGGTGGACTAACAGTTGGGTTTGTGTACTTTTTCCGGGTACGAAACCATGTTGTCCTTTATTAAACAAATTATTTTTTATTAAATGTTTCATAATATTTTTCTTCATTACCCTTTCATACACTTTCATAATATGTGATGTTAGACTCACAGGCCTATAATTACTTGCCTCTAGTCTTGATCCACTTTTGAAAGTAGGGGTGAATCTATGCTAATTTGTGCTCATCATAAAATCTTGCCTGTATCACACTTTGTCTTAATAATATTGCAAGTGGCTTTGCGATAGAATGAACTACTTTCTTTAACAAAATAGCAGGAATTCCATCAGGCCCTGCAGCAGCTCCATTTTTAATTTCATTAATAGCCTGCACAATATCAGCTTCATTAATATCTATGTCAGCTAAATATTCACTATTTTCATCCCTTACTTCTATATCATTATCTTCATTATCTATTCTAGGGGTGAATTCTCTCTTATATCGTTCTGCCAGTATGTTGCAAATTTCCTTTTTTTCATTCGTTAATCTCCCTTCAATTCTCAGAGGGCCTATTTCTATTCTTCTTTTATTCATCTTCTTCGCATATGAGTATAATAGCTTGGGTTTTGCTTGATATTTAATAGGGTTTTTTCTTCCAAGTCCCGTTTTTCATTTTCTTTTGATTGTATAATCTTTTGTTCTGCATTTTCTATCTTACTTTTTAGTTCTATAACTTTCCATGCATTTTTTTCTTTTGCAAGACCTTTTTTCCACTTTCTGATTTTCTGGAACAAGATCCTTCTGTCTCTTGGTATGCATGAATGATGTTTACTTTTCTTCTTCGGTATATATTTTTCCACTATTTTCTCCAATAATATTTTATATAATATCTCCGTATTTACCCTTATGTCATCACTACGAAAATGTTATCCCAATCTTTGTTTAATTCTTCATAATTTCTGACCATTTTATATTTTACTGTAGAGTTGTATTTTCCATATCCTTCCCACTTTTTCATTTCTTGCTTATCTCTATTTTCACTTGCTTTGGAATGAACTGTTATTCTATGACATTATGGTCTGAAATATTCGCATTATAAACTATTATTTCTTTAACATAATTCATCTCGTTCACAAATACTAGGTCTAAATATTTTCCTTTCTTGTTGGCAGGTGATTTATTTGTTGAATGTTGTATTCTAGTAGCATATCTAATAGCTTTTCAAATTGCCTCTTATCTTCTGCACTACTATTACTCTCTTTTTTATATGTATAAGTACAACCACAATCTCCTATTCGTTCTTTCCATTCTACGAAAGGAAAGTTGAAGTCACCAGATAGGAGAATAGTCCAGTCCTTGTGATTTCTACATATATCATCCAATTTTTCAATTATTAAGTCAAACTCTTTAGTATTAGGAGGTCTATATATTACTATGTTTCATCAATTTTTCAGATTCAAATTCTACCGCTATTAGTTCACATTCTGAGTTACTATATTTCTCATATATTTTTCCTTGTTTTTTGTCTTTCCCATATATTGCGGTTCCCCCTTGATTCCTATTTTTTCTATCTGATCTATAAGTTTGGAACCCTTTTATTTGATCATCATTCCCAGTCTCTTGGGAATACCAGGTTTCACTTATATTCATTATATCTATTTTCTTTTCATTTTGGGTTAGTTCTTCTAAGTACTCTATTTTTCTTTTTGAGTTACTCATAACTAAACCCTGCGCATTCATCACTATGATGGTTTGCGTGTTTTCTCCTTCATTTAATACTGGTAGTAATAAGGATTTTCCATGTCTCTTTCCTGTTCTGGTATGTTGTTCTTTTTTTTCATTTCCAGAAATTCTGACATTAAAAAATCCAACTTTTCCATAATATTTGATCTTCCTTCATCATAATTATTCATTTTGTGTCTGAATCTCGCAATTTTCTCCGTTTCTGCAATATCCTCTTGCATAATAAATACAGTTATTATCTCTTGAGTAGAATTTCGGAGCTGATGCTTTGAAATTTTTTGCTGGCATACGGAGCCTACTGCATATCTCATTGGTGGTTTGCTTTTCTCTTTTACCTGATATTCTTGATTTCTCTCTTTATTTGTTTCTTTCTTATTTTGGATTTTATTACTTGGTTGGTTATTTATTTGATTATGATTCATGGCTACAGGGTGCATATATTTGCATTTTTTGTCGAACTTACATCCTTTTCCTTCTTTTAGGTTTTTACATATTTTTTGGATGCAGATCTCTGCAATCATCCCCATATCCATCTAAGTATGTACATTTACCATATATTTCATAGTTTTGACATATCTTAGGATGTTTGTAGTAACATCTTTCTCCAAATCTGCAATTCCCTCTTTTCAAAAGGTTGCAGATTTTGTCTTTCTTGTCTATTTTTTCCTCTTTCCCGTCATTGTATAGATCTGGGTAGAGCCTCTTCGGGATTTGCTTTTCTGTTGTCATATCGTAATTTATTTCTTCGTAGGTATGCTGCTTTATTGCCTCATATGTAGTATCAATGAGTATCTCTGCATCCATACTTTTATCTGTTCTTTTGTTTTCCTTATTTTTTTTCTGTCATTTCATTTTTGTTTACTTCTCTTCCGTTTTCCTCCTTCTTCTTCTTCTTCTTCTTCCTCTTCCTCTTCTTCTTCATCCTCAACTATTTGTACATTCAATCTTGATTTAATAACATTGTCTATCCATGATAGACATGTTGAACAAAAAATTCTTGTATCTTTTCTCAAATCTTGTATTACCTCAGCACACTGTGGATGGGTCGGAATGTTGCATGCAGCACATTTTCTGATTAGGTTTTGTGGATTGACTATGCTATACCAAACCTTACACAGTTTTGCATGCTTTTGGCATTCTTTTTCCTAATGCATCAATTAGGATATTCACAAGATTCACCTTTATTCCATTTTCTTTCTTGTTCGGAATATGTTGGTTTATGTATATTTTTCTTTATGAGTCCTCTTGACCACTTGGATTTTATTTGGAACTTCTTCAATTATTTTCAAGATGTTTTCATTAGATTTGTTCCAGTTTGAAGGATTATATCCTTCTAATATATCTATGAATGCTTTTGTATCTTTTTGGTTTAGACTGTTGCTGATTTCATAGATGAGAAATGCCAGTTCCCTTCCTGCTACCTCATCGTATTGCGAATCTGCAGACACGCCAAATTACGCCACCTCTTCCCGCAGTTGGAACTTACTGCCATCTTGTTCTGATTTATAGTATTACACTTGATAAACTAACTTAGAAGACGCTTTATCCTACTATTTTCACACTAATCTTATCACCGATAGTTCACGAACACTTCTAGATATTTCTCAAATTCTAGTCGTATGTTAAACTTGTGGTATCTGTTGATTAATCTGACTTCACGCGGGTACGACTCACCAAGCAAGATGGCTACTTACGAGAGAGGAAGAGGCTTGAGATGTTAGGTGGTGTCAATGTTGAAAGGGTTGATGAGAGAGAGAGAGAGAGAGAAGGGAACGGGATTCGGATTTAAATCTCCGGAAGAAGGATTAGAAGCTCCTCCTTGGATTCTCTCCTCGGGATTTAATCGTGTTTCCGAAACTGATTCTTGGTGCCGTTCCTCTCGGCTGATTTCCTCCAGAGCCGATTTGCTCTCCCCAGCAGGAGAGAGAGAGAGAGAGAGAGAGGAGAGAGATGGAGAGAGAGAGAGGAAGAGAGAGAGACGAGAGAGAGAGAGAGAGAGAGAAGAGAGAGAGAGGAGGGATTAAATTTTTCCCTGTCTGCATAAATAGTGTTGCTTATCATTTAGTTTGACGAACCGACGAAATGAGAATCCTTAAGACCCCATTGTTGGGGAAAGGGACATCGAACGAAAATGATTAAGAGTCGGCACGAACACGAGGGAAGAAGATGCAGGAGGAATAGTGTTGATCTTTGATATTGAAAACGATATGAAATTTGAGTTTGGGGATTACTGGAATGGTAGGGGAAGTGACTCTGGTTTAACAGGTTAATGACTGGGAGGATAGATTGAAATTGTTGAAGAATTTAACAAGAATGTTAAAATGGAAAACAAGAATGTTAAAATGGAAAAACAAATGGTTGCATCATCGTCGGGGATATTATTTGAACGTGACCCCAAATAAAGTGCAGCGGGCAGCTTCCAGGCTTGAGAGAGAGAGCGAGAGAGAGAGAGACTGGGATAGAGGAGAGAGGAGAGAATCAGAGTGAGACGATGAGAAGAGAGAGGAGATGGGGGGCTGGGGGGGGGGGGGGAGTTCCCCAAGAATGTTAGTGTCCTAAGTTTGATAGTTTTTCCTTGAAAGATAAAATCGCCAGCCAAGTTGTGTGATGACAACTCTCCGTCGATGGTAAAACTTTATTATATTTAATATATATAATGATTAATCTTCCGAAGAAGACCTGTCATGATTTTGTTCTTTATATCAGTTTAAATACTTCCTGTTTGAATGGTTTCAAGTTTGCCATAATGGTTGTCATTTCAGTTTTTTTTTTTTTTATGTTCGATTTTCATGACTCGATCATTTCCAAATTTTTAATCCACGACATTTTCCAGCCTGTGGGATTAAGTAGCCATCACAGTATACTATATCAAACTGAGCCATTTATTGATTTAAGTTGAAAAATGACAGACGTAAACTATTCCAGAAAGGAAACCGAATGGAATAATGGGAGACCCATTCCTTCGACCACAGCGATAGGGATTGTGACGTGAGATTTGTCTAAGGACATCGGATTCCTTCCGTCACAAAAGACCGACAAAGGAAGAAGCATCAGGGTTGATAGGACATGTTGTCAACACCCTAATGGCCGTCGTTATGTCAGCTTGACTGCAGATCGCTCCTCCATTTTTCCTCTTTAATTTTGCTCCAAAATGCAATTCTGTATGTCGTATGTCGTATAGATGTTGGCAACTTATCATACTTGTTTCAAACATGTTAATTACAAGTCGCAACTTGTTCTTATTTCACTTATGTCACAGATGTGTCGACTATAAGTCATTGACTTGTTCTTATTGCAGACATATCAGAAACATATTGAATAAAAGTTGACAACTTATTTTCAATGCCCACATGTCAAAAACATGTTGACCCCAAATCAATAACTTATTTTTTGTTGTTACATGTCACAAACATGTTGACTACAATCCGAAAACATGTTGCCTGTCCAAACCGTTGCTTCATTTGGTTATCCAGCATTTTCCGAAGATTCCTTCTCCACTTACAGTTGCTGACCTCTTTTCAACTTGTTATTCCAAGCAGAATGTGATATTCAGTATGGTCACCCATCCGAGCACTGATCTGGCCATCGTCACCTAGAAAATAGAGCTGATGGTCTGAAGCAAGTGCCAATGAGAGGCCTGGAATGTTGAGTGACTCTGCCTCTGCAATTGAAGGCCCCAGTTCTTGACTTGATTGGTGTGAGTGGACCTCTTCTGTTCTCTGGTCTCTTCTGGCGAATCAGGAGGAAGTTGACGGAAAATACGTTGCAGAGAAATTGTCTTTGTTGGTTATTTTCGTTTTTCTCGCTCTCTTCCCTTTTGTAGGAATCCATCTCTGTAATCTCCTCGTTAGTAAGTTAAAGGGGGACGGACTGCTTTATCACTTCTAGCAGTTTCATCGTCAGAGCTGAAATTCCACGTTACCTCTTTAAACAGTTCGATATTCAAGTCATGAATGAATTGAACAGCCATAGAAGGAAAGAGGTTCATAATATCAAGAGAATTAAATCATTCAAGTTGAATCTCCCGAGTCCGATTCTGGGACGCATTGTGACCCATTGCCGCCCATAAGAGACAGTCGAGTCTGTTGTGAGTTCAGGAAAGTCTGGTCATACTTTGACGGCTGTCACTGTTGAGAGACATTATGTTCTCTGTTGAGACAAATAGTAGAACTACATCAAATGCCATGTTGTTATTGATGTTAACTTTCTCATATTTAAATGTTTCCCGTTCAGTTACGCTTATGAACAGAAAGGTTCTCTTTATGGCTATTCTATGGTGACCAAAGTCACCACCATCCCGTAAGGGCGTAGTGCCGTCAGTGCACCTCACGCGGTGCACTGAAGCTGATATTTCCAGACAAAAGAGAGAATCCTTCCTGTCAGCCAACTAAGCAAAAACACATTCATGTTACGATTATCAGGTGCATAAGTCACTATAGGCTTAATTGATTTTTCAGGAAACGGCCCAAGTAAATCGGTTCTCCTCTTGAGATCGATCCTGGGGTCTCTTGCTGGTGTAATAGGTTGATGATAACTGGACCAGGGGTGTTCAAACTGTTTAGTTCCATATTGAGAGATGTTAAAAACCTGTAGTGGAATTTTCTTAAAAGTAAATTATAAACAGATAATAATATTTATAATATATATTGTATAATTTTTGTTTATTTGTCTCTGTATGAGAATAACAATTGATTTTACTTAAATTAGTCTTTCTGGTATAATAAGGCTAAAGTTTATAATAAGCAATTATACGGTGAACTACTGATGAATGGCTGACGGAGAGTTTGGGTTAGGGGGTGGGGTGTTGGGGGTGGGCCTGACTTGTCGTTCCTCCCAGCCCGGCCCGGGCAGTGTTGCCAAAGCGCGGAGAAACGACCAAAAGTGCGGAGAAGATGCGAGGGGGAGTCATTGAATGCAGAGCTGTGGTCTGCACTCCTCACGTATGCGGCGCTGTAGGTCAGCATATATATTTTAGTCTTTTCGCTTTTGCGAAAGACTGTTTGTTTTTCCTTACGACTGTCATTCGTAAGTATTTCTGGTTCCTTCTTTCTCCTATGTGATATCTTGGTAGAGTGGTTCTTCTTAAAGTAAAGGAGATGATTCAACGGATAAGTTGAAAATAGTACAACAACTTTATTCTGTAACTCCATAACAAGAGAGACAGTTCGGTCGTGAGACCGTTACGTTTGATCGATAGGAATGAACTGAAATCTTAGAGCATCACGTTGATAGCGAAACATTAGCTATCTCAGCGATTCACATAAAAACATCGTAGTCCGCCGGCTCGGAAGTTACAAGTTTCCGGCGTAGGTTAACAGGTCAACCGCTTCCCATGGAAGGTGTTTGTAAAAGTTGACAATATACAACATGATGACATATCAAAACACCTACTGCAGACATCGCATAGCGTAATCTAGATCTGCCTTGGTCACGTAGACCCTCCTAATGCCAATGACCTCAGGTCATGGGTTTTTTATTTACAGATTATGTAATTCTAAAATGTATTATTACATTAGGCTCGGACAGCTACCATTCAAGCCTTGAATAACAAAAGTTACTTTAAACATGGTTTCTTAGGAGCGTGCTCGTAACATATGTTTAGTATAAACATAACAAGTGATTAAATGCATAAAAAGGTTCTGTTACATACCCTTTTTTGGACATATTCAAAAACAAAGATTACATGCATGGAAAATAGATCCATGTTTGATAATAATAATGATTAGGTACCAAAAAAATAAACAAAATCAAAAAGGTAAAAATCAAAAGGTTAACATGATACATGATATTATGATAATAGGTACCCTGATTAAGAATAGTGGTTACTGGTAGATTATGGTAATAGGTAACCTGATTAAGAATAGCGGTTGGACTGATAGATACAACATGATCATGGATAATTGTTAAAGTAGTACTTGTCACTCTTGTAATAGGTAAAATATAATGGTACAATTGTATAATAGTATAATTGTGCACAGATTAATATATAGGGTGTATTTTATTTTTTAGCGGGTGCTCGAAAAAATACCTTTAGGAGTATATTAATGTATATATATGGGCTATAATATTTTATTAGGTGCCGGGAGATACTTAAACTGTTCAAATGCAAAGGCAGGAGTCTTTCTTGTCCTACATTTTGTTCCAGCATACAGACCGCTTTTCACACACAACACAATTCCAGACAATTTTCCTGGCAACCAAATGAAAATGCACAGTTTCAAAGAGCGGCCCTGAACTCAAACGCCTTGGTGTAACGGGTCGTCATCTGGACGGGACCATACGGGTTTTCCTTGTAGATCCTTCTGTGTACGCCTCAGCCTACGCCAAGCAAAGATTTGACGCGATACCAATATGGCCCGTCCACGCTGAAAACACGGCCAGCAGACGTAGTAACAAGATTTTCTCACCCTGCATAAGTCCGGTGACGCGGTGGTTCATCTCAGCCAGTTACGTCAACGATGAGCCACCTCGCGCGTTGTATGGGAGAGTAGTGATGGATAATTGTAGACGCCCAAGTATTCACAAAATTACGCCTTCTCACATATTATCCGTGTTGAACCCCTCTGACGCTGTAGTTTGTTAGATGTCCCCGTACAACCATCAGCTTCTACAAAGATTGGGGAATGGGCGTGGTCCCCGTCCAGGCATTACGACCTTGGAAAACCGTCCTTTGTCGGTATCGGATCCAGGAGCCCTTATTCATTCTGTAATTGAATTTATTACTGTAAAAGGAATAAGTTTCCTCGGACAACCTTCCCGTTGTTGAGAGAGAGGCTGTTTAGCACTATGCCTAAGCTCAAATGAATCCGTTGTATAGAATAGAATTCAAAGAGTCAGCTGTACAAAAAAAAAAAACATTTGATGATTCATGCTTCTGAACAGTGAGTGGAGTTTTATCCTAAGTCCTTTTAATGACTGAATGATTTCCTATCAGAAGAAATCAGAACATGCCCCGTCCAAATTGGGATATTACTGGACTTGAGTTAATTCGTCATGAAAGTAGGAAACGTTGCTATTTTGTATGATTGCCAAGCATCGGAAGAAACAAAAGGTATGGTGATCATAATCCTATAATTTTCAATTTTTTTTTTCAACACTGACTGATATTAGGCTATAATAGAACTCTACTTTATGGGCGTCTAATAAAGGAATATAACCTAGTCTGTTTCTTCCCCGTCCGTTCTCCAAAGTTAACGTCAGATCTTTAATAGGCATGAGGTGTGGAGATAACACACCCTTTGTCGCTAACGTAATAGCTTCTACATAGTCTTTGATATTTCTCAATAAAAATGTGATATTTTCACACGGATATGATCTATTTTCCATAATCTGATCGATATTATTTGAATGTTCGTTTACCAAACTCATTATTTGATTGATTGAGGATAACTGGCTGCGAAGTTCAGACAAAGCTAATTCGGTTTTGTGTTGCAAAAACTCAATTCTTTTATTTTGATTATTTATCTTAAGGCGATTTGAAATTCCAAAGCCTAGATTCGCAACCGATCCCAAGATGTTTAGTCCAGCCAGAATAAGCGGGTTGCGGCGTTCGAGATTATTGTGCCGCACAGACCACATCAGCAAGTCACGAGCAAGTTCCTCTGCCTCAGCGGTTTTATTTTGTATGTCATAAGACAACATTTCCGCCGACGCTTTAGGGTTTGAGCTAGCGAAATCCCTGAGTTAGCATGAAAATTACGTTGGTGCATTTCCTTTAAGCGAAATGGCAAACCTCATCAGGTCATTCTTTAAGTTTAAGGAACGTCATCTTCAGGCAAAAATATGGCCTGCATATCCACTTCTATGACTATATTACTCGACACCATAAAGTGTTCTGTTCTCTCGATAATCGAGCCATGATTAAATTCTATTTCTTTCGTCTTAGCGCTCTTTTCCATACAACAAGATGTCTGAACACACAATATCACTCCCAACAATATCAGATTCATTTTTGAAACCTGCAATGAGTAAAACTATATGTAATAACTCGTGTAAAAGAATATGTTTATCATACATATATTGATATGATATATATATATATATATATATATATATATATATATATATATATATATATTATATATATATATATATATATATATATATATATATATATATATATATATATATATATATTATAAATATATATATCTATATATATATATATATATATATATATATATATATATATATATATATATATATATATATATAAGTCATATATTATATATTTATATTTTTTATTTTTTTTTATTTTTTTACAACCATTTTTATCTCCACTCCATCTACCTTTCTTTAGATTTCTGATATGTGCCAAGGGAACTATTCTCATATCAGTGGGTTTGGATACATTTTGAACCCTAAATCTATTGGCCGTTAATGTTTCTAAAATGTTAAACGGGCCTTCAAACTTAGGTGTCAGTTTATAATTTAAACCTTTACGTACGTATACTTGTATGTATACCTGATCGCCCACGGCATATGTTCTAGTTGGCTTAGCTATTTTATCATGATCTCTTTTCATTATAATTTGTGCTTCTTCTACATTCTTACGAAGTATATTATATCGACTTATGCTTGCATCCAAAACATCCTTTAGAGGATTTGATAAATTAGTTGTAGGCGTTAATACATGGAAAGGTGTTCTAGCTGGGATACCGTACAGTGCCTCGTGTGGTGTCATTTTTATAGACACTGATACGAGTGATTAAGTGTGCTTAGTACCGCAGGTATGGCAATGTCCCAGTTGGGGTCTGCCCCCCTCTCCCCCCAAGGTGACCCTTAAAATGTTTTAAAACCTTACGATTTGCCCTTTCCACTAGCCCATTAGACTCTGGGTGATAGATCATGGTATTGATTTTCTTTATGCAAAGGAATTCGCACAAGGAGTTAAGGAAATGATTATTGAACTCCCCGCCCGAGTCTGATATAAGGTGTGTGGAATTCCATGTTTACAAATGTAGCACTCGTAAAACTTTCTAGGAGCACTCGACTGCGGTTTTTGTTTTAAGCGCTATCAGTTCTGTATATCGAGTCAAAGCATCTTTGATTACTAGAGGTGCTTATTTCCACTCTGTCTGACTCGTAAAATCCTGTTAATAAATCTAAGTGTACTCTTTCAAAGGGTTGATTTGGCACGGGGTAAGCCCCTAGGCTGACAGTGTCTCGTGTGCCCTTTGTATTCTTGACAAGTGCGACAATTTGCTATGTGCTTTTTTATATCTGTAAGCATCGTATGCCAATAAAATAAGGATTTGGCTTTCTGTGACATTAGGGAATAACCCGGGTCGTCCATGCAGTGGATTTTCATGCAACCATTTTAAGACAGTGGGTATGAGTGAGATAGGTACCACCACCTGGTTGTTATTCAACTGTGGTGTGTTGCGGGTTTTCCTCGTCACGGATCTACACATGATATTATCTTTGATTATATAATTCTGCTGCTTATACTTTATTTATATTCCTTTTCCTTCGGATTTCCGTTTAACGCAATGATGATTTTTTCTATTTGCGGATCTTTTCTTTGTTCCGTCTGTAATAGTTCAGCACTCCAGCCCAGATCTTCCTGTTCAGATATAGTTTTAACAATGGGCGTGGAGGAGATATCTATTAATTCAGCTAATGGCTCGGTACAAGATGAAGAGGGGTTGCGTGATAATGCGTCAGCAATGATATTTGCTTTCCCAGGTAAATACCCAATCCTCGCGCCAAAGTCCTGGATGATCATGTGCCACCGAGTTCGCTTAGGGCTGTGACTAAAGCCTTTAAAGAAGTCGGTTAGGGGCTTATGATCAGTGAGAACCTTGACGGGATACCAAGTATATTATAAATTTAAAATGCACGAGTGAATTAACAATAGCGAGCCCTTCCTTGTCTATTACTGCATATTTACTTTCGGAAGGTCTCAGTTTACGTGAATAAAAAGCTATAGGGAAAAACTGTTTATCATATTGTTGAAGCAATACCCCACTACTCCTAGGTCTGAGGCGTCTGTTGCTATAAAGAATTCCTTACCGAAGTCAGGAAATTTCAAGATAGGAGAACTACACAGTTCATCTTTCAGTTTATCGAACGCCTGTTGATGATTTTCAGACCATATGAAATCTACGCCCTTTCTTATAAGATCGGTTAGGGGAGCGGCTATGATGGAGTAGTTCCTAATGAACCTCCTATAATATCCGCTACAGCCTAAAAATTGCTGTATTCCCTTGACGTTAGTAGGTATCGGAAAGTTACGGATAGCCGATACCTTATCATGGACTACTTTAAGACCCTTCACTAGACACCGTGAAGCCTAAATAGACTAGTTCTGTTTTAAAAAAATTCACACTTACTTATCTTTACCCTTAAATTATGCTGCCTTAGTCTTTGTAGCACTAACTCTAATTTACGTAGATGTTCTTCTAAGGTATTGGAAAAGATTACTAGGTCGTCCATGTAGGCATGTAGGAATATCTCCTAACAAGTCTCCAAACACAATGTTTATCATTCTAGTAAAAAGTTATAGGAGCACAACGTAAACCAAAAGGCATACGCAAAAATTCATAATGTCCCCTGCTGTGCTGAAGGCAGTATGGGATACTCTCTTCTTCCAACGGAATCTGATGGAAGCCCTTTAGTAGGTCCAAGCTGGTAAAATATTTGTTTGTTCTGACCTAGTAGAGATAGAATATTGTCAGTACATGGTACTGGGAATCGGTCAGGGATTGTTTCCTCATTTTAAGCGACGAAAATCGATGCATATCCGCCAAGTTCGATCTTTTTTTCGGTACTACTATTAACGGAAAATTATAAGGGCTGTTTGATTTCCTAATGACCTCTTCTTTTAGCATTTACCTACTTCCTCAATTATCTCATTCTGAAATTTCATAGGAAGTCGTACGAAGGTACATAGATTACTTTCTGTTTGTCCTTGAGCCTTATTTGATGCTCGATGACATCCGTTTTTCCTAAGGTTCCATCCGTAGTGAAAAAACATCATGATATTCAGTTGAAAGATTCAAAAATTTCTGCTGAATTTCTTCTTCTTGAATGTCCTTATTGATTTTGTTCTTTATAGATTGCAAAAGGGATTCATCCGCAACTGATTTGAGCGTGATTTATCTCAGCTACGGTAAGAATGCGATGTTTAAACATTCGCATCCAAGATATGTTGATTTTTGTGGATTACTAAAGTGGTATTCAAATGATTACAGACTTCGATGTGACATTGTGTTGTGAGCCGACTGTATAAATGGCTTGTGTGACGGATAATCCGTGTGTTTTCAGAGTGTCGGAAAGGATTAACATTTCAGATCCTGGCAAGGTTTTTCTTTACACGCACTAATATGTTCGAAGTTACGTTCGGCTCGAGAGTTTGCGTGCAAGCTGATATTACGGGCGAGCGAGAATTCTGTTGGGTCGCATGTATTATTTCTTGGTTCATGAGACAAGTGATTGGTTCTTCGATATAAGTGACTACTCTGTCTGTCTCCTTATTATCTAAAACTGATTTTAGGGTATTAGAAGACATAGAATTTTCCTTTGATATACACGCCGTGTTTTGCAGGTGCTAAGGTAATATTTTGAGTGCCCATAGACGGGTATCCGATAATTACTGCGGGATACATATTAATGTTTTGTACAACGATAAAGGTATCGGAAAACGTGCGCTTTACCGACCTTGTACTGAACATGAGTTACTCCTACCACATTTAATCATTATTTCCTATGCCCGAGAGTCTTATTCCGGACTTCTCTATAGGGAAGTTGAAAAGAGTAAATGATGAGTCCTTAAATCCATGATATTACGTAGACTACAGAATCAAAGAACAAAGTAAATGACTTATGGTCCAAATTTACTGCATGTAAGGTTGGTCGTAACTCGTCTTGACTAATAATTGCATGAATTTGTTGCAAATCTACGGGAACCTGCACCGATTTTTTGGATTCTGGGCCGTGTGTTTCATAGGAAAATCGATTGCCTCACAATGATCTGATAAATGATTAAACTGATTATTTGATACAAAAGATGTTGATATTGATACCCAAACATCGTCCTCTCCCCCTTCCCCCCTTGGAGCGAAACTACGTGGTATTTGCTTTTGTTTTAGCACACCTTGAAAAAAATTCGCTTGACCTGCAAGTTCTGGCTAGACGGCCCAGGAACAGAGGTACCTGAAAGACACATCCCACGAGTTTGTTTTGTTTTACTGCTGTTGAGCCAGCATTGCCGTTTGTTGCTTGTTCTTTTTATAGTATTGAGGACCCTTCTTTTTAATTTGCCCCCACTAGGCAACTGTTGGCGTTGTTTGGTAGGATTGTGCTGTTGATTCCGCCGAGTAGCAAACACGATTAAATATGAATGAGTGGAACTATTATGTATTGAACAAAAATGCGTCCGACAGTCTGAAATCATGTGACCTGGTCGTTTACAGTTATAACAAACCATCCCTGCAACTTGATTATTATTATGTACCACATTACTTGTTGTGGACTTATCCTCATTTTTTGTTGCAAAAGCTTGAGTAAGCAAGGATCAAGGTCAGTACATTTAGACATGTGTGCTTTTATCTGTTATACACACCTAGTTTCGTACTGTCAGGCGTTAGCTTTTTTAACAACAATACCGCACCAAAGCTACAGGCAACATGACTGGCCACTACAGATTAAATATATCAAGTGTATGAAAACATTCACTGCAATATTGGATCTTTGTAAACCCACGTGGAGTTACGTAAGTTTTCCGGTCGGCAAATTACCTTGCCTTCCAGTCCTACAACCAACTAGGCTGAGCCTATAGAAGCTTGTTTACGCGTAGAACTCGAAGAACCCATAACGATATTTTACCTCCAGGACCTTGAACAGGAAAAATTAGTGTCCTGAACCAAGTTAGTTTTACTTCTGGATTTTTGGTTTTATAGGTGTTCCTCTTGTATGCGTGTTTTTTCCGACTGATACGATTCCTAACTGTTTCACTAGCACTGTACAGATACGAATGTCCACTGCGCAAACGCATATTCAATATAAAATATAAATGTGTTGTTAGTAATAGGAAAATCCCCCATAAAGATACAGAAATACAGATAATTTGATAAAGATATTATACGGAGAATTCCTGCAAGAAACGCGATTAGCAACAACGAGAAAAAAAAATAGTCTGCGGGGCGAGAACTCGTAGTTGAAGATTGAATTCTGTAATGAATGGAAGATTAAGATGGCGAACAACTCACCCCCAGAATACTGGACGATCGGACTCCTGATGAACAACCACTTCGCTGAGAAAAACCTGAATAGATAAAATTGCACTTAGCTCTGGGTTATATGCTGAAGGATTGTTGACATGGGATGACGTCACAGTTTCCTGTCGTCTTCGTGTCGGAAGTCGTGATGACGTCACGGTCTCCTCTCTGCCTCACGTTGCATGAAGAAGTCCAAGATTGATGACGTCACAGCCTCCTTCCTCGCGTTGCTTCCTCTTGGCCTACTCTTTGCGTCCTTGCTAGTGATCGCGCGTTGTTTTCTTTATGTGTCTTCTTTCTGTTGATGTTCGATGCTGCTCTCGTCCGGTGGTGATTCTCGGAGATATGTGACAAACAGTCACTCAATCATCGATGTTGATGCTTTGTATTCTTCTCGATGAAGGACATATCTTCGTCTTCATAAAATGTTGCATTGATTGAAGATCCCGTTTCCTCTGTTTAGTATTGATTTATAGGTGGAAGTTGGTTATTGCAGTTCTTCGGTCGGCTGATATGGGTCTTGTTAATCTTATTCTTCATCAATAGCCTGCCACCTTAAATTTTAGTCTTTCGCTTTGCGAAAGACAGTTTGTTTTTCCTTACGACTGTCACTTTTGTAAGTATTTCTGATTCCTTCTTTTTCCTATGTGATATCTTAGTAGGAGTGGTTCTTCTTAAAGTAAAGGAGATGATTCAAACGGATAAGTTGAAAATAGTACAACAACTTTATTCTGTAACTCCATAAACAAGAGAGACCGTTACGTTTGATCGATAGGAATGAACTGAAATCTTAGAGCATCACGTTGATAGCGAAACATTAGCTATCTCAGCGATCACATACATACGTAGTCCGCCGGCTCGGAAGTTACAAGTTTCCGGCGTAGGTTAACAGGTCAACCGCTTCCCATGGAAGGTGTTTGTAAAAGGTTGACAATATACAACATGATGACATATCAAAACAAACCTAAACCAGGCTACTGCAGACATCGCATAGCGTAATCTAGATCTGCCTTGGTCACGTAGGACCCTCCTATGCCAATGACCTCAGGTCATGGGTTTTTATTTATTTCAGATTATGTAATTCTAAAATGTATTTATTACATATATTGATGCTTTTAAAACTTTTTTCCATTAATAAAAAATGATTGAAATTAATTAATATTTTTGAAAATACTAATATTTTTGAAAAATGAACCGTTTTCACTAGTCTCGAGTGTTCACGCGCCAATATCATATACGAACATACGATTGTCAATTAAGAACCGATTTTGACAACAGTAGATGATGTAAACCAAACTGATGTCTTACAATGCATTCATTCTTTAGGTCCAGCAATCTTTGATTTGTCTTTGTAATTATATATATAGTTAGTAAAATTTGGTTAATTTGTGAATTAATCTTAGGGTGAAGACTGGCTTACATTATTGTAAACTTAGTCATGTTTAATGAATTTTTATTTTATTTTATTTATTTATTTATTTTATTTATTGAGAACAACTGCAAATATATGTTAGGTTAATTGCATTAGTTGAAGTGATTCAACTGATTATAACCGAATAAGTTTCGATATCAGTATGCTAGGAAGTGGTGCATTATAATCGTGGATTTTCTTTATATTAATGTAGCTTATTGATAAAAAAAAAGGACCAATTATGATGTGCTCTTTTCCAATTTTTTGAAAACTCATAGCCCTGAATAGGGCATTCGTTTGGCTTAGGATTGCCACGTGTATGCCATAAAACATGCATAATATGACTGTCCATTCTCTTTGGGGAAATTATCTCCAATTTCAAAATATCCGGATCATAAAAGGTGGCATATAGACCTACATGTTTCATATCGTTTTTGTCAGTTTACAATGCCTATGACATTGGTTTTAATTTTAAGCCTAGACCTAGTTTATAGTTAGGTTGTTTATATCATTATACTTCAGCAAACGTTTTTATTTAACATACAGCATATTACCTAAAGTGACAAATGTGGCTTAAAAAAGAAAAGAAACAATAAACTACTTATGAATATCGAGGATTTATGGAACTTGTCAACTTACTCGTCGGGGAACGCAAAGAAAAGAATGAAAAGCAAACCGTTTTTTAGTAAAGAAATACATTTCAGTGCATTTTTTTTTACTTCCCACTTTTTGCTGAAAAACTTTATGAATAAATTTACTTGCCCGTGTTCACTTTGTGGCCTAATTTACGCATCAAATCATGTATAGCAATCATTATAAAACAAATTATATATATATATATATATAATAATATATATATATACTATATATTATATGTATTATCTATATCGAATGTAATAAATCAGCTTTAATACTGACAACTGTCCGCGTATCTCGTTCGACTCTAAATTTGACTATCATTAAAGTTACGTAATGTTTCAAAA
This sequence comes from Macrobrachium nipponense, assembly GCF_015104395.2. Lineage (NCBI taxonomy): Eukaryota > Metazoa > Arthropoda > Malacostraca > Decapoda > Palaemonidae > Macrobrachium > Macrobrachium nipponense. Next base: position 23,123,906 of record NC_087214.1, read on the forward strand.
GATATGAAGCAACTGAATTTCGGAAAGGGGAAAATCTAACTCGATAAAGGTTTAATTAGTAAGCCCAACTCATATAATGGTAAAGATGCGGTTAATATGATATAACCAGGGTGACTATCTCGTCTATAGTAGTGTATACCTGCCACACGATAAGTTGGCGGTGATGGCCCGCCCACTTCGTTAGTTCGAGTCTTTTCTTGTATATTCACAGAAAATAGTATATAATATGATAGAATCCTCTTTCTATTACCTTATTAAGTGTTAATCATTGGAGAACTAGAGTTAGAAATATTTTCATATCATTAAAATGCTATTCGGAGTAGGGAAACCAAAGAAGTAAATTACAGGAAATCGAAGCCCACAAGATAAAAACCTTTGTCGAATGTAAGCAATGCTTTATTTCGGAGCATTATGTTATATATGGATTCAATAAATCAAACAATACAATCCAAGTTTCATGATAACTTATATGCTGTCGATTGCATACCTTTGAACATGCCGTATAATTATATGAAACAAAACACCACGAAATATGCCTGTTGGAAGTAGGGAGGAGGTGTATTGAGAGAAACAGCCGCTCAGCGATCACCTGATTTTGACAGCTCTTTCACAGTAGACAACTCGACTGATTAAGTCAGTGTTGCCATTTCTATAATTTGCTACTTCTGAAAATAAATTTATGAAATCTACGGCAAAATACGAGCGCCGGAATAATTTGCTATTTCTACAGAAACTCTTAGAAATCGAGAGAGAGAGAGAGAGAGCGCTTGACCCTCATCCCCCACCCACTAAATTTTGCTATTGATACCTTGAAGTTTCATTGCGTTATCCTGGTCTAACAAACTTTTAAGAATGGAAATTTGCTTCAAATATATGTAAATATGCTTAGGTTAAAAAAAACATATATTGATACATTAAACATTTAATTGATTCAACAAAAGAAAATACATTAATAAATCATTGGATAGGCTACATCAAACAATAACTTGAAATAACAAAATCATTCATCATCGCTTTCCGACTCCTCACTGTCACTGGTGATGTTTATAATCAATTTCTCAGTTAGATGGTCACGTGCAATATCCCTTTTCCTATAAATATCCTCCACTTCTCTTGCATGACGCATACATGACTTCCAGTCCTCTGCTGTTACTCTGTCTATTGCACGTTTAGTTATACGTTCAACATTTGTCAAAGTCTGATTGGGATTTGAATTGCATTTCTTAACCTCATTTTTTACTTGTGCCCAAATCAATTCTATCGGGTTGAACTCGCAGTGATAAGGAGGAAGTCTGAGTACCTCATGGCCAGCATCTCTAGCGATTTTGACAATTTCATACTCCTGGAGGTACTTGTGCTGCTTTACCACTTCAGGAAGTTCGGTTTTGGTATAGGAAGGGTCATGAGCTATATTGTGGTTATTTAACCAGGAGACAATATCCGATTTCCTTGAACTGCTGACAGGTGCTTGTTCAATATTTTTGAATGATATGAAGCATTATTATCTAAGACAATGAGCGACCTAGCGGGAATGTTTACCAGTAGCTGTGTTTGAAACCATGATAGGAAGCATGTATGATTCATACTATCATGGTAATCACCCTTATTACCATTTTTCGATCGGAAAAATAGCAATCCTCCTGGTACGAATCCATATTCTCCACCAGCATGCACTATGATAAATCTAGCTCCTTTACCCGTTTTCACTCGTGGACCAACAATTCCATCGGGTAGAGTCCAACATTTGTCCACACATTCATTTTGATTTACCCATGTCTCATCCAGATATATTTCCGGTCTGGGAGAATTGGATTTTCGGTTTTCATCAATAAGCCTTAGATATTTATTTCTGGCAAGAACAATATCGTTCCTTTCTGTCAAGAGCTTCCTACCGCTTTCAACTTTCTTATAACGAAAGCCGAGTTCCTTAACAAGTTTGAGAAGGGACATATAAGCACCAGGGAGAAATCAGAGGTGGCTTCTTACCTATCCAGCAGTTTTTCTATTGTTGGAATTTCACCTCTTTCATAGAAAGCCATTATCTCCCGACGTACACAGTCCTTATCAAAATTATCTAAGGCTCCCATTACTGGTGACTTTCTTGACCTAGGGGGTGGAGAGTGCATCTCTCCGCGCTTGTGTTGCTGCTTTATCCGCTGAATGGAACGAAAAGATATTCCAGTTGCAGCAGCAGTCCTCTTTACGGTATCATCTTCGCCTTCCTTATCATATTGCTCATGAAGATAATTGCAGACCTTAATTACGACGATTCTTGTCTGGTTCGTTATCCGTCCCATACGTTTTGTGTTTTTTAAGCATTACTTCATTATTATAGTTACTCCTTTATACTTCAGTGTATGTATAGTATATCGCTGAATGGTTACTGAGCTGAGAGCTGTTTCTCTTTTTTCAATGTTAGCTCGGTTAACAACTCCGTTTGAAATTCCCGCCAATTACAGTAACTGGCTATTTTAGTGATCATTCTGCCTCCCCAGATAAGGCGCATGTTTTCTAACCATTAAGTATGTTATTTGGACACGTGGACTACTATATTCATACTATATAGCATCTCCGTATTTAAATGACCTTTACAATATACATGATTTCTGACCAATTTCTTATATATTTACGGGATATTGAAGATAAATGAACTCAGAGTGCATGCGAAATCGTGTAAAATCCTTGACTTTGACTATTTGAGTTATACTTTAGTGATAGTTTTTCTCAAAATTCTCAAACGTTTTCATCATTTAACATACATATTGCAATACACTGAACACCTGAATAAGCCCTGGTCACTTACCAGCCCGAACCCTCATTTATTAAAATTTACCAAATCTTTGGTTGAAATAAACGATCAGTGTTGCCAATCTTCTGGCAAACACCCTCGTTACCTATTTACCAGCCCACCGCTGGTAGCCCTGCCTCACGGGCCGGTCACACCTGCCCTCTCACGTCAATCACTTATCGTTCGCGGTGGAGTACGGACGTATCCACAGCGAACTTCTTTTTGGTCTTGCCCGGCCTTCATTTGCACCGTTGAATTGATTAAATTTGGTGACGAATTACGCTTTCCTTTGGATTACGGTTTGAATGCTCTGTATACCTTATCATTAGACATGGATTCGGCTAAAGATGAAACAACACAGGCTATGACAACGACATCAACTTCTGCATCCTCGGCCACGACATCACAGAAAACGACGAGCGGAACTTCAACGACGTATCGTCTTTGCCAACAATGCAAGAAGAGGATGAGTACCCTAAGACACGACAGTCACTCATTATGCGTAAATTGTAGGCCTGTCCATGTAATGTGAAGACTAGATGTGTAGAATGTCAGGAGTGGTCTTTGGAACAAATGTTAGGGTCTTAAACATAGGAAAGGTCTTGTATCAAGAAGTAAACGTAGGCAGGAAGAGTCTAAGTAGAACAAAAGATAGAGATTTAGAGACAGTGCTTTTTTAAGAAACTTGAGAGTAGGTTGACATCGAGTATGACGTCTCTGTTTACTGATTTCATGTCAAGGCTGAGTGAAGATAGATCAAGCAATAGGGATACTGAAAGTACTAATCGTTCTTTTCCATCTCCCCTGCCTGTTCCAGAACCAGCCCTAACCGGTGGGGCTGGGGGATGGGGATCCGCAAGCCCACAGGGCAGGATCCGCCGTCCCCCCTGGCGCGGAGCAGGCAGAGTTAGTAGCAGTTTCCCCTTTAATCCCTAACAAAGATGGTAAGTTTATATCAGAATTAGGAGACAAAGTGACAGATAAGAAAATAGCACCAGGTGTGGAGGAAAAGATCTCTTTAGCCTTAGAACAAAGACCAGAAGTAAAGATGGAACCAGGGTTTCTTTCGCCGCTCGATCCAGCGGATTGTATTTTTTTTCCCGTTCCCTCGGGTCTATCATCCCGGGGAAAAACAGATAAAGATATTAGTAAGAATGTAATTCAGTCCTCGTCTACTAATAAATTCGTAGAGGAGATTCCTTTCTTCTTCTCGAGTTCCGTTCGGGTCCGGGGGGGTTAATCCTAGTCCTTCGGGTAGGTTAGATCAAGGGCTAAATATTGCAGAGTACAATGCTAATTTTCTCTGGGCTATCACAAGGGTATAGAACCTCTAGTTAGGCAGTGTTTTTCTGATGAACTACAGTGACATCAGAAATCACGTGCTTAAGAATTTTCCTGAATTTGAAGATGATCTTAGTTTTGATTTTCAAGGTGGAGATTTTCAATTTTATTTGGCTCTCTTAAAGAAGATGAATGAGGGATGTAGCCCTTCTGAATCTATGTTTCAACTTCCTTCTTCTTTCCTCCTTCCTTCTTCTTCTTCTTCCTTTTCTGTTACTTCTTCGGAACTGATATCTGCTATGCCTTCTGGGTCAGTAGGGGTTTCTATTTCTCCTTCCTCTATGTTTCCTACTTCTGAGGGTTCTTCGACTTTTTTCAATTCCTTTCCTAGTAGGTGGGGGGGAGCATCTGATTCCGGTATTCCTTGTTCGGAATGGTGTCAGTGGTCAGTGATTTGGTCGATAGTACGGACAATGTATCTGTTAGGATGTACCCTTACTCTTCAGTCGTTCCTAAGACTGATACGACAATATCGACAGGGTTTGGGTGGGGTTTCTTTTTGAGCTCACTGCGCACAACCCGAGAGTCAGGTTGGAATACTGTATTGACGGACAGTAACATGGCTAGCTCGTTGGCAAGGGGTGGTAGGAGCATGAACGTTGGTTTTTCGTCAGGGCAAAGAGACAACACTGACAGTGTAGGTTTTCATCAACCTCCGTACGGGGTTCATTGGGTTCGAATACCCTTCCAGATTCAGGTATTGCTTCTCTTGGTAACATTCACCATTTAGTCTCTAAAGCTTCGTATACGTAGGTTCTCGGGGTACATTAGCTATGACACAAGCAGAGTGGATAGAGTACTGAAGGTGCCAGATATGGCGGTTTAGGAGTAGCGGAAGTGACAGTAGCTGCGGATGTCAACACTCCAGGTAGGTAATATGACTAATGTACAGGCAGGAAACATACAAACACAGGTAGCAGGGGGCAAGGACAGGAAAGGTGGAAGGGGTAAGGACAGGAAAATTTTTAGGTGTTCAGGCTGCTTGGCCGGGAGTATCTGGCAACCAGAGGGTGGGCGGAGCGAGCGCGACTGTTGCGTCATCGAGACAGGAGACGCGTAATATGACGATGCCGAGTTCGTCTGCATTCGGTAACACTGCACCTGATAGACAGTCTGCGTTCCAGACTAGTCATTGGGACAGTAGCTCACCTGAGCTGTTGACAACACTGCCGTCTTGGCAGAGTGTCGATACGCCTCGTCATCCACCTGTGCCTATTGACGATATTTCTGGCTGGCGGAGGGAGGGGTTGGGATAAGTGGTGAAGGGTTGAATTTATCGGTAGGTTTAGATGTACAGTCCGCTTCTATGACAGGGCTGGCGAGCTCGGCCTTCGGACGTAATCCAAGAAGACGAGTTGGTTGGATGAAGACACAGCTGCTGTTGAGGATCTTTCGAGTCAAGTGCGTGACAGCGAATACAGCAGGATGATTCATTTCATCCAGGATATTTTCCCACAGGCAAAGGGAGAGGATCAACCGTTCCAGCAGAGTCATTCAGTTTTCGAGGAATTATATGCTACTAAACCTCCCGTCCGTAGTGTACTCTTCGAACAAACTTCTTTGGTTCGGGAGAGTCGAACAAGCTCTGAAAGAGGCGGACAAGAAACTAGCTTCAGTGGTAGGACTTAATAGGCAGGACTCGGCGCTCCTTCCTCCAAGGAAGGCGTTGTATGGAGTATCTGGGAACCCTTCGTCGGGGATTCGGGTTCCTCTCAATGAATCTATTGAGGGGTTAATTCCTAGATCTCTGGCTTCATCTAGGCTCGTTAGTGTTTCTCTGAAGGAGGCAGCTGCCTTGGAAAACGTATTCAGGAATCAGACGGAGGCCTTGTCACACACAAGTGGACTCTGTCTGGCTTGATGGGGTTCTTGAAGAAGGATGGGTTTTGTTCCTTCAGACCCTGGACTGTTTGATAACCTCATCACTCAGTTTCCATGGCCTGGCACACCAGGCAAATTGTGTGGCAGGGTGTACGACATTCATTGGTAAGAAAAGGCGAGACCTTTACCTTAGTCATTTGCCCCCGCATTTCCCGGATCTACACAAAAGGATTTTGTCCCGTTCTCCAATAACATTGACGAGTTCGTTATTTAACGAACAGGAAGTGACCAATATGATGAATTTTGTATCATCAACCTCAACAGTGGAGTCTCAACAAGCATTGATCAGGGTGGCAAGCGCAAGGAGCTAGATCTCCAAAAGGAAACAAGGATGTCATCTCCAGGTAAGCGGTCGAGCAGATTCTCGTTCTCCTTCTAGGTCTCCAAAGAAGGTTAGATTCGCGAAGAGGTCGGCTCACTCGACTTCCTCGAAGACAGGAGCTTCGAGGAAGATTTTCGCAAATAGGAGACACCACTCTCGGGAATACCAGTAGGGGGTTGCCTCTCTCAGTTCACCGTCCACTGGAGAGAGTACAATGCAGACAGTTGGGTTTTGGAGGTGCTGGAGAAGGGGTACAAGATTCCTCTTTGTTCGGTTCCTCCACTCTCCAAAAGACACCAATTCGTCTGCACAGTTATGCTCCTTCATCCATCAGGGGTATAGCTTTAGAAGAGGAGATTCAGGCTCTAATCCAAAAAGGGGCAATAGAGCCTGCTCCCCCAACCCCCAGGGTTTTGGGTTTTTTACAGTCGAATTTTCGTCACAAAGAAGGCGTCAGGGTCTTGGAGACCCGCCATTATAGACCTATCAGAGCTCAACAAGAGGGGTGAAATGTACAAATTCCACATGGAAACCGTGGCTTCAGTGTTGAGGTCAGTTCGAAGAAATGATTGGATGGTGACGGTGGACCTCAAGGATGCGCGTACCTCCAAATTCCAATTCATCAGGAGTCGAGGAGGCTCCTTCGTTTCTCGGGTCCTCCGGGTACCTTCCAGTTCAAGGTACTTTGCTTCGGGCTGACCACGGCTCCTCAGGTCTTCACGAGAGTGATTCTCCAGTTTCAAAGATAATGCACAGTCAAGGTTTTCGGATGAGAAGATACCTGGAACGACTGGCTAATTCAGGCGGACTCCAAGAAAGAAGCAGTAAGAGCGACAAGCTTTTTGCTGGTATTTATGTGTGAAGTTGGGTATAAGGATAAACGAAGACAAGAGCGATCTTGTACCTTCACAGGAGAAGACTTATTTAGGGATGAGGATTCAGACGCCTCTTTTGAAGGCTTTCCGACCTCAGAGAGGGTCGAGATGTTACTAGGCCAACTGGAGGAGTTCAGGTCGACAAGAGAACAACCAGTTTCGGAATGGCTAAGTCTCCTGGGGAGAATGTCCTCTCTCTCCCTTTCTGGTTCCTTGGTCTCGTCTACGGATGCGGTCTTTGCAGGCATGTCTCAGGAATCGCTGGGACTTTTCGGGACAAGAGCGCAGTGATCAGCTGGGACGATTCTTGCGCAGAGGATCTTCGGTGGTGGTCATAAGAACATCATCTGAGACCACGGTGTAGAGTTAGACCTTCCGATTCCGGACGTTCATCTGTTCACAGATGCCTCGGATCAGGGTTGGGGAGCAATCCTGGAGGGAGCTCAAGCCAAGGGCCTTTGGAGGGATCCGGATCGGAGGAGAGTCCATAAATTTCAGGGAACTCAGGGCGGTAGAGGAGGCATTATGCACCTTCGAGGAACAGGTGTTAAATCTTACAGTGGCCTTGTTTTCAGACAACTCCACAGCATTAGCATACCTGAAAAGGAAGGAGGTACAAGATCCTTCAATCTGAACGAAGTGGCACAGAGAATTTTAAGATGGTGCGAGACACACAGGGTAAAGATTGCTACCACAATTCATCGCAGGCAAAAGGAATGTGGTGGCAGATGCCTTGAGCAGATCAAGAGAAGTTCTGGGGGCAGAATGGACCTTGTCCAGGAGGAAGTAGACCTCCTTTTAAAAAGATGGCCAGCAACGATAGATCTTTTTGCCACGAGTCAGAACCACACCGACTACCGGTTTGACTTTTCACCGGTGACGGATCCTATGTCAGCGGGGGAACAGACGCGATGTTACAGTCATGGGACAGGATGCAGGTGTATGCGTCCCTCCTTTCGGCATGTTGGATCAGGTACTGAGGAAACTCATGGACTGTTCAAACACTCAGATGACCCTCCCCAATCGCTCCTTTCTGGCCGCTCAAAGATCTTGGTTCCCCCGGTTTCCCGGATCTTCTACAAATGCTAATAATGCCCCCAGTACTTCTTCTCACAGAAAGGACCTTTTAAGACAGCCACATTTTCATCGGTTCCACCAAAACCTTCGAGTGCTAAGGCTGGCTGCATGGAGACTATCCAGCGAGCAGCAAGAGAAGCGGGTTTTTCACGAGGAGTGGCTAGACAGCTTACTCTGTGAAGAAATTCCACAAGAAGACTATACCAAGTGCGGTGGGCCATGTATAGAAGTTGGTGCAGGTCGCAGGGACATACATTTCCAGTCCTACAATTCGAAAATAGCGGAATTCTTGCTCTTTCTTAGACAAAGGAAGAATCTCTCGTACTCATCAATTGCAGGGTATAGAGCTATGCTTAGTAGCACCTTTCGTTTCCATCTACCTGAAATATCTTCCAGCAGAGTGATTCATGATTGTTGAGGTCTTTCTCAAGATTGAGAAGCCAAGGACCCCATCTCACGCACCTCCCTGGAATCTTTCAATGGTCTTAGGTTTGTTGGCGTCTTCAGAATTTGAACCTTTGGAGAGTTTAACGCTGAAGGAACTGACGAAAAAGGTCCTCTTTCTGGTAGCATTAGCAACAGCTAGAAGAATAGGGGAACTTCAAGCCATCGCGAGAGATATCTCGTGGGTTGGAGAGGATCTGTTCCTGTCTTACCTTCCCGAATTCAGAGCAAAGACAGAGTCAGAGTCTAATCTCTTCCCAGGTCGTTTAGAGTTTCCCAGCGTTGACGACTTCGTGGGAGGAGACGAAGAAGAGTTGCGGTTATTGTCCGGTTTGAGAGCATTGAGAGCTTACGTGAATAAGACGAAAGAAACTGAAACCCGACCCAGAACCTTATTTCGTTTCCCCAAAAATCCCCTTCTCTAGATCGATCTCCAAAAAACGCAATCAGCTTTTTCCTCAGGGAAGTCATTCGAAAACAGGCAATAAGCTAAAGGGCTCAACTGCTTCAGATTAGGTTTTTTTTTGTTTTTTTTCCCCAAAGGAGTTTGACGAGGAGTCAGGCGTCATAGCATTAGGGGAATGGCCAACTTCGGCATCTTTCTTAAGCAAATTTTTCAGTCCTTCAGGTACGATTCTGCAGGCAGCAACTTGGAAGTCTGTTTCGGTTTTCACTTCTTTCTACTTGAGGGATGTTCAGTTTCAGTCCGATCGAGGGGAAGGGTTTTCTTTAGGTCCGTTCGTGGCAGCGGGAGCAGTTTATAGGGGATAACCGTTAGTTATACAAGTCAGTAATCAGAATTAGGATTAGAGTAGTGAGCAAATATTAGGGATATGTAGGAGGCATTCATGATAGGACATATCACGAGAGGGATTCTAAGTATTAGGACAGATAGAAAGACAGGTCTAGGCTATCTTAGGGTATTCTTCCACTTATCAGGCACAGAACAGACAGGCAGGTACAACACTACAGGAGGAGGACAGCGCTACGAATGGAGACACCGTTGCAGACGCACCGATGGACGGACAACACAACGTTTTTCTTTTCTCCTCCGTACATGAGGCCTAGGCCCACATGGGCGGCCTCTTCAGTTTCCCTCCATACATGAGAGGCCGAGAGCCTACATGGCGTCTTGGGCAGCTTTCCTCTACTCAGGTGAGGCACATAGCCACCTGAGAGGAAACAGGTTTGTATCCCTCCTGCACTCAATGAGTTTTGACCTTTAGAGTAGAGGTGCAGAGTCTTTCCCTTTTCCCTCCACACATGGGAGGCCTAGAAGGCCACACATGGGAGATTAGTTTGGACGCGGGACAAAGGAACTTGAGACTGACTCGGGTACTCGTCTCCAATGCATTCTGGTAAAGAAAATGAGTCGGGTGAGTGCTTAATTATATTGACTGACAACTGGTACAGTGAGGGCCGGGCAGAGTTGATTCCCCACCACCTCCAAATTAATGTTGTTAATCGGGCTTATTCAGGTGTTCAGGGGGTGTATTGCAATATGAAGTTTTTATTGTAAAACTAATATTGTAATACCTACCTGAACACCTGAATGATTCCCACCCTCTCCCCTCTCATACAGAGTTATTGAGTTAAGATTGACGTGAGAGGGCAGGTGTGACCGGCCCGCGTGAGGCAGGCTACCAGCGGTGGGCTGGTAAATAGGTAACGAGGGTGTTTGCCAGAAGATTGGCAACACTGATCGTTTATTTCAACCAAAGATTTGGTAAATTTTAATAAATGAGGGTTCGGGCTGGTAAGTGACCAGGGCTTATTCAGGTGTGCAGGTAGGTATTACAATATTAGTTTTACAAATAAAAACTTCATTTTCATATTCATTAAAGAGTATAATTAACTTCTACAATAAAAACAACCTGAAATAGTAATTGCAAGCGACTTCAACACACTCAAATGAATAGGCACACGAATAGTTGCTGTAATCCAATTACCACCTTCGCTTAGCAAGGGGCGGGCATCACCGCCAACTTAGCTTGTGCAGGTTATAGTAAAATAACATTGCTTGGCAATTAACACTACACCTCCCTTGTGCGGAGCTTGTTTCTCGGTGATGTGCGGACTTCGCGGCGACCCCTGCGAGTCCCAGACTCCCAGTCCCAGCCCTCAGGCCATTGTGTATTTACACCCCCAAGAGGGTGGTGGGTGGTTTGTGCCTGAGATTAGTGTTCAGATAATTTCGGCCTTTGGCCACAAACGCGGCTCCGATTAGCGGTTTGTTTATCGTAGCCAAATATCAGTCGTTGTTTTTCAGTAGCATCCAAAGGCTGCGTTTGTTTTGTTGTTCTCTGTTGTCGAGTGACTGAAATTCAGTGGTTTTTAATTTGGCGTCATCATCGACGTTCCCCAGGGCCTGGGAGGAAAAGGTAAGGCGGATTCAATACCTTACGTTCCAGCAGATTCATTTTCTAAGATGTGAACTAAATGTCATATTTCCAGAACGTCTAGTGCCTATAGGACTAGATATTCACATCGTATCTCTATGTATCTATGGTGGCTCCCCGTTGTCTGTAGCCTAAGCTTGTACCTTTCCTAGGTTAGGCTAGGCCTTTTTTCCTATACATCCAAGCCCTATATTTCTCCAGATGTTAGGAGGACTAAATTGAAATAGTACCTTTACGTAATATATCGCCACTGTAAACGCTAACTTGAATTTAACACTATTTTCTTATTTTTCTTATCCAAATCTTTACTATTACAACGTTAATCCGGGGGTAGGTACTTTTAGTGATTACCGTTGTTCATAGCCTAGGCCTTTAACATAACATTTTATTAGGCTAAACCAGGGCCTTGTTTTATTTATACTCAAGTCATATAGTTTCCATAGGAGCGGTTGGGAAGGCCTAAATTGCAAGACATGAATCAATGTATCGCCAACATTGAACTGAAGTGAAGATTGTTTTTGTAGCTCAGGACCCTTAACACCTCAGAAGCGTCAGCGTTACGAACTAGTTCCTTCCCCTGGCGTCACATGTTTGTGCTTGCTTAAGAATTTACTCTAATTCTCCTCTCACCCCCCCCCCCACCCCTTTTTTTTAACTTCATACAAAAGACTAAATACCGAAATTTGATACACAAACTTTTGAATATGCCTGCTGAAATTGACTATCGCCATTCTAAAGTACTTAAATTTAATATTTTGAAGTGCGCGCATCAGGAACAACTGCATTTCATTCCATCTGGCCGCTCAGCTCCTCATTGGCATGATCGGTTTGGTCTTTGCTTGCCACCTCGGTTATAGCGAGTTCGATCGTTGGGCATTCCATTGAGGGGTCAGAGATTTGTATTTCTGGTGATAAAGTTCACTCTCGACGTGGTTCGGGAGTCACGTATAGCCGTTGGTCCCGTTGCTGAATAACCTCCTGGGTTCCATGCAACGTAAAAACACCATACAAACAAACAAACATCTGGCCGCTCGCCGACGGGTTTTTATATTCAGTAGATGTGGCAAATGCATAATCAGTGGCTTTATGACTATTTGCAAGATTACCAGATTAGTAATCCTAGTAATCCGGGCACTTAAAATTTTTCACCACATATATAAATTTATAGCTATATATAGTATAAAATCCAGCCACGATGTATAAAGTAGTGACAGTTATCACATTGTGAAAAACATTTAAAGCAAGAATGTTAATGGTGTGGAAAGAAAACGAACGGAAAACCATTTGGAAGATGAAT
>NC_087214.1:23136829-23153643 GCF_015104395.2 Macrobrachium nipponense
GAAAACGGAGGCCAGATCACTTGAATGGGTTAAAGAAGGCATAAGTAAGATTCCCTTAATCTTGCATTCCCAGGGTTCCTAGGATCAAGAAAGGGATCCAGGTCTATACATAGCTCCTTCCGACAGTATTGAATTGACCTTTCGGCAACTTATTATATACAGGTCATAAACAAATTAAAACAAGTTGGTGACACTGTTGAAAACTAATCTTGGGTAAATTCTGCATAATCTTAAGAAGCTCTGGTCAGGACTACCAAAAGGTCAATGACTTGTATTCAACTTGTTTGTGGCGTGTGGATGACAAGTAATAATGAACCCTCTGCAATAACTAACCACCAGCTACAGCTGACCACCGCCAATAATTAGCCCTATGCAATTATTACTATCTGTAGTAATAGAAAATTCTCGAAATCAAAATATTACCATCTGCAATAATTAACCCACTCTAATTCCTCTACAATAATTAACCATCTGCAACAATTAACCTTTGCAATAATTAAACTCCTGCCATTCTCGACCACGTCATTAATTTAATTAACACTCCACGATATTTAACTAAATGCAATAATAAACCACCTGTAATACTTAAGCCTCTTCAATAATTGACCCTTTTCAATATCTAACCCTCTGCAATAATTAACCAACCACATAACATAGTTAATAGTTTGCAATAATTAACCTTCTGCAATATTACATCTGTAATAATTACCCACTCCAATTCCTCTACAATAATTAACCATCTGCAACAATTAATAAACCACCTGTAATACTTAAGCCTCTTCAATAATTGACCCTTTTCAATATCTAACCCTCTGCAATAACTAACCACACAACATAGTTAATAGTTTGCAATAATTAACCTTCTGCAATTATTAAACATCTGCAGTAATTAACTCTAAAATTATTAAACTCTGCAATAATTAACCTCCGCAAAAATTTAACCACGTCATAGTTAACACACTGTAATAATTAACAGAGTTCAATATCTAACCATCTGCAATAATTAACCACCTGCAACAGTTAGCTCTCTGCAATAACAAACCCTATGTAATAATTAATACCTGGTATACTTAACCATCTGAAATACTCAACGCATTACAATAATTAACCCTCTGCTACAATTAACCTCAGCAATACTTAACCTCATGCAATAGTTAACTGTCTTCATTAATTAACCACTGCATTAATTAATCCTCTGCAATAATTAACCACTTAACATAAATAACCATCTGCAGTAATTAACACTCCACAATAATTAACCACAAGCTATAGGTAACCATCTGACTTATCTAGCCCTCTACAGTATTCAACCTTTTGCTATAATCAACATGTAATAATTAACTGTCTTCAATAAATAACCACCTGCAGTAGTTAACCTCTGCAATAATTAACCCTTGCTACAGTTAACCATTTGCAATAATTAACACTTCAAATTAATTAACCACTTTCAAAAATTAACCACCAACAATAAGTAACTATCTACAATAATTAACCATCTCCAATAAATGAACACTTGCAATAATTAAACCCGGTAATAATTAACCTTAAGCAATAACCCCAACAGCTGTGCTCTGTTTCCTTCTTCTATGACAAGTGTGGCTCAGTTGGCAGCGTCCTTGCCTCTCAAAGCAAAGACCTGGGTTCGATCCTGATGTGAGTCTATAGTCCTTAGCATATTAAATTACGAATTAACGTTACGGTAAATCACATCACGAGTTTAATCAATCGTTTCGAGTTTCATTCCCAACATCATCCCGTTGAGGGAGAGAGAGAGAGAGAGAGAGAGAGAGAGAGAGAGAGAGAGAATGAGGAACATCGACGCTTTTAAAGGCAATGCATCAGTTGCTTCTCATTCTATAACGATATCAATAACAAAAGCAAAATAAAATAAAATAAAATAAAATAAAAATATAGACTCAAGCAGCGCAAATCTTCGCCAACATCAAAACTCACTCTTTGGGGTCTGGAATTGTAATATAGAATTAAGGCCAAAGGCTAATTAGCGTTGGGACCGATGAGGTCATTCAACGCTGAAAGGGAAGATGAGAGTAGAAAGGTTGAAAGGCGTAACAGGAGGGAAACCTTACGGAGTTGCTCAATGAAACAACTGTCGGAAAAGGGTGGAGGAAAGTAAGATGGCAGAAAGGGAATATGAACGGAGGTAGAGTAAAAGGAATGAAAGGGGTCGCAGCTGGGGGCCGAAGGGACGCTACAAAGAACCTTCAGTAATAAAGCGCGGAATCAGAATACATGTCGTAACATAGAATGCAACGTTGGACTATCCTTCCTTTTAATGAAATTTATCATAAAGACAAAAATTCGGTGCTATCCAGTTAAAAGGTGAATGGAGCCTTATCTAATTCATTACCGCAATGCATTCTCCTGCATTCTACTCGTGCATTCCTTCCACTTATGTGAAAGTGCATTCCACCCATCAATCCCGGATCCCTGAGACTCAAATCCGCTCCCTGGCTCCTCTATAAAGGCCCATATCCTCCCCCCCACCCCACCCCCTTTACCCATTCATTGTCATTCTGGCCCTTATGTCATATGATATCTCTCGTCTTTCCCCCTGGATGAACGAGACAATCATTCTCTCTCTCTCTCTCCTCTCTCTCTCTCTCTCTCTGAAAACATGAACTTGGGGAATAAATACGAGAGTGCTAGAGAAATTATCTCCTCTGGTTTAAGGAGGGGAAAGGGGTTGGCTTATGAGAGAGAGAGAGAGAGAGAGAGAGAGAGATGGGGGGAGGGGCGGCTGGGGGAAGCTAAGATTTACAGGGTAGACAAGAAGATAAAACATAAATTATACATACACATTCATACATATATTTATGTGCATACTATATGGATTTATATATAAACACAAACTCAAAAGAAATATCATAAATTGCTACTATACCTTTTTGACAGTTGAATGAACTGCCAGAAGACGACGGAACCTGGAATAAATGGAAATAAATACGATTAAAAACGACATCCTATCACTCGAGCATAATATGGGAGAAAGATTTATCTTTTAGCACTTGTTAACTTCCTTATAAAAATACATTATTTAAATATATAAATAAATTCAATGAGAATTTTAGACTTCTAAACGTGAGAAAAAATTTAATTGGACACTTAAGAAAATTGAATTTTCCAAAATGGGCCCGTCTAAAACGTATATATTTCAATTCAGATATTTTGTTTATCATTTCTACCAAAGAAAAAACATTACCTGACAAAAAAATTCTAAACCAATTTTCTTTCAAAATTGGTAACTATTAAACAAACTTTCCAAAATAGGCCTACATAAAATGCAAATACTTCAATATATAATTATGTTTTCCATAATCTCTGCGATTTAATTTTGTAAAAATATTAACATTTAACAACTCTGAATGATAAAACATATTTAGTTATATTTTACATTAACAAAAATATTAAGATTAACAGCCAAATAATTTAATAACAGAAGTAATACTTGGGGCAATGTAAAACCTGAGACGAAACAATACCAGTTGATCAACAAACTGTTCAGATCACATTTATTTATTCACAATTTATTCTATGAACAGTTCCGTTGCATGGATATAAAAATGCACTT
The DNA here is from genome assembly GCF_015104395.2 of Macrobrachium nipponense. NCBI lineage: Eukaryota > Metazoa > Arthropoda > Malacostraca > Decapoda > Palaemonidae > Macrobrachium > Macrobrachium nipponense. Next base: position 23,140,419 of record NC_087214.1, read on the forward strand.
TATTATGATACCAAAGTAAAATCTACGTCCGTAAAATTAAGAATAACCTTCAATACTGGTTCAAGTTAGAACTTGAAGCATGGGCCACAGAAGCTATAGGCCTATGCTGCGGATTCTTCACACATTTGATTTCACTCGCCTTCTTTTATGCACACATTTATTGTTTGTCATAATTATTTGTTATTTTAACATTTCTTTACTCATTCTTTTTCATTTTAACCTTTATTTATTAATTCCAAGTCTCGTTCCAATGCCCAATAATGAACAAAAAATATGTAGCCTACTATGTCTATGTCCAGGTTAGCCTTTTATGTCGTATGTAGCCTATAGCTTTGTTTATAACTTTATGCTCCAAAAAAAAAAAAAAAAAACAAAAAAAAAAAAAAAAAAGAGAGAAAAAAAAAAAAGTTAATTTGGTGTCTGTATTGTTTGTATCGATGATTAATTTTCCAAATTATTCTCCTATTGTGCTGTTTCGTTATTGCTTTGAATTGACTATTAATTTCCAGATGGTTTTCCTTTAGTTGTCTTTCCACACCAATAAAATCCTTGCATTATATATTTTTCACTTATGTGATAATTGTCACTACTTTGTTTTATAGTATATGGGTCTGGATGTGTACATTATAACTATAACTTTATATAAACTCAATATAAAACCTCCGTTGGCGAGCGGCCAGATGGAATGAAATGCCGTTGTTCCTGACTTGCGCACTTCAAAATATTACATTTCAGTTACTTTAAAATGGCGATAGTCAATATCAGGCATATTAAAAAGTTTGTATATAAAATTTCGGTATTTATTCTTTTGTATGAAGTTAAAAAAAAAGGAGGGGGGGGGGGAGAGGAAATTCTCAAGCACAAACATATGACATCAGGGGAAGGAACTAGTTCGTAACGCGGACGCTTCTTTGGTGTTAAATGCCTTGAACTACAAAACAATCTAAATTTCAATGTTGGCGATACATTGATTCAAATCTTGCAATTTAGGCCTTCCTAACCGCTCCTATGGAAACTATATGACTTAAGTATAAATAAAACAAGGCCCTGGTTTAACCTAATAAAATGTTAAAGGCCTAGGCTATGAACAGACGGTAAACACGAAAAGTACTTAATGGGTATTTAACGTTGTAATACTACAAAATTTGGATAAGAAAACATTGTTAAATTCAAGTTAATGTTTATATTGGCGATATATTACATAAGTACGGTACTACATCAATTTGGTACTCCTATCATCTGGAGAAATATAGGACTTGGATGTATAGAAAAAAGGCCTAGCCTAACCTAGGAAAGGTACAAACTTAGGCTACAGACAACGGAGAGTCACCATAGATATATGATGTGAATATCTAGTCCTATAGACACTTGACGTTCTGGAAATATGACATCTAGAAAATGAATCTGCTGGAACGTATGGTATTTAATCCTTACCTTCTTCCAGGCCCTGAGGAACGTCGATGATGACGCCAAATTAAAAACCACTGAATTTCAGTCACTCGACAACACAGAACACAAACGCAGCCTTTGGATGATACTGAAACAAACAACGACTGATATTTGGCTACGATAAACAAACCGCTAATCGGAGCCGCGTTTGTGGCCCAAGGCCGAAATTATCTGAACATTAATCACAGGCCCAAACCATCCACCACCCTCTCGGGGGTAAATACACGAGTGGCCTGGGAGGAACGACAAGTCAGACCCACCCCCAACACCCCACCCCCTATCCCAAACTATCCGTCAGCCATTCATCAGTAGTTCACCGTATAATTGCTTATCATAAACTTTAGCCTTATTATACCAAAAAGAATAATTTAAGTAAAATCAATTGTTATGCTCATACAGAGACAAATAAACAAAAATTATGCAATATATATTACAAATATTATTATCTGTTTATTACTTTATATAATTCCTACAGGTTTTTAACATCTCTCAATATGGAACTAAACAGTTTGAACACCCCTGGTCCAGTTATTATCAACCTATTACACCAGCAAGAGACCCCAGGATCGATCTCAAGAGGGGAAACGATTTACTTGGGCCGTTTCCTGAAAAATTAGTTAAGCCTATAGTGACTTATGCACCTGATAGTAACATGACTGTGTTTTTGCTTAGTTGGCTTACAAGAAGGATTCCCTCTTTTGTCTGGAAATATCAGCTTCAGTGCACCGCGTGAGGTGCACTGACGGCACTACGCCCTTACGGGATGGTGGTGACTTTGGTCACCATAGAATAGCCATAAAGAGAACCTTTCTGTTCATAAGCGTAACTGAACGGGAAACATTTAAATATGAGAAAGTTAACATCAATAACAACATGGCATTTGATGTAGTTCTACTATTTGTCTCTACAGAGAACATAATGTCTCTCAACAGTGACAGCCGTCAAAGTATGACCAGACTTTCCTGAACTCACAACAGACTCGACTGTCTCTTATGGGCGGCAATGGGTCACAATGCGTCCCAGAATCGGACTCGGGAGATTCAACTTGAATGATTTAATTCTCTTGATACTATGAAACTCTTTCCTCCTATGGCTGTTCAATTCATTCATGACTTGAATATCGAACTGTTTAAAGAGGTAACGTGGAATTTCAGCCCTGACGATGAAACTGCTAGAAGTGATAAAGCAGTCCGTCCCCCTTTAACTTACTAACGAGGAGATTACAGAGATGGATCCCTACAAAAGGGAAGCGAGAGAGAGAGAGAGAATAAAACGTAACCAACTAAGACAATTTCTCTGCAACGTATTTTCCGTCAACTTCCTCCTGATTCACCAGAAGAGACCAGAGAACAGAAAGAGGTCACTCACACCAATCAAGTCAAGAAACTTGGAGGCCCTTCAATTGCAGAGGCAGGAGTCACACAACATCCAGACATCTCATCGGCATTTGCTTCAGACCATCAAGCTCTATTCTCTAGGTGGGACCAATGGCCCAGGATCAGTTGCTCGGAATGCACGGGTTGGACCATAACTGAATATCACCATTCTGCTATTGGAATAACAAGTTGAAAAGAGGTCAGCAACTGTATAAGTGGAGAAGGGAATCTTCGGAAAATGCTGATAACCAAATGAAGCAACGGTTTGGACAGGCAACATGTTTTCGGATTGTAGTCAACATGTTTGTGACATGGTTAAAGCAACAAAAAATAAGTTATTGATTTGGGGTCAACATGTTTTTGACATTTGGGCATTGAAAATAAGTTGTCAACTTTTATTCAATATGTTTCTGATATGTCTGCAATAAGAACAAGTCAATGACTTATAGTCGACACATCTGTGACATAAGTGAAATAAGAACAAGTTGCCAACTTGTAATTAACATGTTTGAGACAAGTATGATAAGTTGCCAACATCTATACGACATACGACATACTGAATTGCATTTTGGAGCAATATTAGAGAGAAAAAATGGAGGAGCGATCTGCAGTCAAGCTGACATACTGACGGCCATTAGGGTGTTGACAACATGTCCCATCAACCCTGAAGCTTCTCCCTCTGTCGGTCCTTTGTGACAGAAGGAATCCGATGCCCTTAGACAAATCTCATGTCAAAACCCCTTTCGCTGTGGACGAAGGAATGGGTCTCCCATTATTCCATTCGGTTTCCTTTCTGGAATAGTTTACGTCAGCCATTTTTCAACTTAAATCAATAAATGGATCAGTTGCATATAGTATTCTGTGATGGCTACTTAATCCCACAGGCTGGAAAATGTCGTGGATTAAAAATCTGGAAATGATCGAGTAATGAAAATCGAACATAAAAAAAAAAAAAAAAAAAAAAACATACGGAAATGACAACCATTATGGCAAACTTGAAACCATTCAAACAGGAAGTATCTAATCTGATATAAAGAACAAAATCATGACAGGTCTTCTTCGGAAGATTAATCATTATATATATTATATATAATAAAGTTTTACCATCGACGGAGAGTTGCCACCACACAACTTGGCTGGCGATTTTATCTTTAAGGAAACACTATCAACTTAGGACCCTAACATTGGGAATCCGCCCCCCTCCCCACCATCTCTCTCTCTCTCTCTCTCTTCTCTCTCTCTCTCTCTCTCTCTCTCTCTCTCTCTCTTATGCCTGAAGCTGCACTTTATTTGGGGTCACGTTCAAATAATATCCCAGACGATGATGCAACCATTTGTTTTTCCATTTTAACATTCTTGTTTTCCATTTTAACATTCTTGTTAAATTCTTCAACAATTTCAATCTATCCTCCCACCGGTCATTAACCTGTTACACCAGAGTCACTTCCCCTACCCTTCCAGTAATGCCCAGACTCAACATTTCATATCGTTTTCAATCTCAAAGATCAACACTATTCCTCCTGCATCTTCTTCCCTCGTGTTCGTGCCGACTCTTAATCATTTTCGTTCGATGTCCCTTTCTCCAACAATGGGGTCTCAAGGATTCTCATTTCGTCTGTTCGTCAAACTAAATGACAAGCAACACTATTTATGCAGACAAAAAAGGAAAAAAATTTTAAAAATCCCTTTGATCTCTCTCTCTCTCTTCCTCTGGGTGAGAGCAAATCGGCTCTGGAGGAAATCAGCCGAGAGGAACGGCACCAAGAATCAGTTTCGGAAAACACGATTAAATCCCGAGGAGAGAATCCAAGGAGGAGCTTCTAATCCTTCTTCCGGAGATTTAAATCCGAATCCCGTTCCTCTCTCTCTCTCTCTCTCTCTCTCTCTCTCTCTCTCTCGTCAACCCTTTCAACATTGACACCACCTAACATCTCAAGCCTCTTCCTCCTTCCCTACCCATCTTTATGGAAATATTTTTATATATTTTTTTATTTTTATTAAACGATGTTGTCAATCAAACATCTATTTGCCTTAAATAAGCAATTTATATCAAATATAGATTTTTTATCATCATGGAAAAAAGTGTTTTATTTTTAATGTTATCCTTTATTTTCATTAAAAGTCGCTGCCAACTAAACACACAATTAATTGCCTTCAATAACAAGTTTAGTTACATTGTTTACTGGACTGTCTTCTGAACAACATCTGGTCCAGTAACACCTCAACTTAACGGACCCCAGTGATAGCAGACTCCTGTACGGGACTTCAGGAATATGCGTACGGGACGTCTACCAAACTATAGTTCATTTTCCCTTTCCTGCCATTTTAGACGAGATACATTTTTTATATATATCTCTTACATTCAATGTTGTAAAAGTCAGTTCACGTTAGGAACAAAATAGAATGCCCAAAGTGTGTGCTAAGGACGATTTTGTTCTGGAGAAAATTAGAAACAGAATAACAACTATTGACAACGTGTTCCCTTACGACTTTGCACTTATAAATAGATTAAAGTGAGTGAGAGAGAGAGAGAGAGAGAGGAGAGAAAGAGAACGAGAGAGAGAGAGAGAGAGAGCGAGTGTTATTTCCACATTATTTCTTTTCATTAGTTAGAAAACAAAAACAACACCCGGAATCCAGACTAAAATGGAAGCCAGCCTCTCCGCCATTGATTCATTCGCTTAATTTTGGTGGCCGTAAATTCATTTTCCTTCCTTTTTCTATACACACACACACACACACACACACACACACACACACACACACACACACACATATATATATATTATATATATATATATATATATATATAATATATATATATATATATATATATATATATATATATATCTATATATACTATATATATAATTTTTCCTACTGAGAGGAATGCTGAAAAGTTAATCCTTGTGACGACGCGTTTTTTTGATAAGAAAAAAAATGAGGAAATTAGACGTTATAGACGGTGGCATAATTTACACATTCCTTCCTCCTCCTCAGAGAGAGAGAGAGAGAGAGAGAGAGAGAGAGAGAGAGAGAGAGAGAGCGTTATGAGTTATTCAACAGGGGCAGAATGTTTTCCTTTATTCCAAGCTCTGTCAAGCAGGATAATCAGTCTAAAGATGAGTTCAAACTACTGTAGAACATGTCATACACATGTCGATTACTTGTCGCATACATATCATAAACAGGTTGAAAACAAGTTGACAACTGTCATAATTACATGTTGGCAACTTGCTGAATACACATCACAAGCAAGTTGTCAACAATTCAACTACTTTCACTGAAGAAGAAATGTTAAACAAGTGATGGAACACTGGCTAGCACTACAATTAAGTCGCTGACTTGTCTGCAACATGTTCGTGATTTGTGTGTCACAAGTTGCTGACACTTTCTTATGACACGGTTCACTGCAGTTTGGATGCAACTTAGGAGATCGGAGAGCAAGACGAGGCCTAACAAGGCTTATATAAAGTAAGAAAGTCAGCACAACAAACGCAGAGGAGTCGACATAGACGGAAAGACACAAACACAAACAGATACACACACACAAAGGTTTCATCTTCCCTCAACCAGCATCGGGACCAGAGAAAGGAAGAGTTACTTTCTATTTCCCTTCGTTGTTTATTTTCGATTTCCGCGAGACTGACAACCTCCTCCTCCTCCTCGTCGTCGTCTTCGTCGTCGTCGTCGTCTTCTTCTTCTTGGCTGAGAGAAATGACGTCACTTCTGGAAGGATCGAACCGAGATCCAGAGCCTCTAAATGAAAAGGAGATTCTAAAAGGAAAAAAAGGGAAAGAATCCATAACAAAAAGAGAGAAATTTGATGCTTAGTCGACTGACACAAAAGAGAAGAAATAAAGAACCCAAATAGTAAATGATTGTTTCCCATCATAGAAAAAATCGGGAGGCCAGGAAATGTCTACTTTCTGAAACAATACGGGACCGAAAAAACAAGGAACCTTCTCACAGAAAGTAGGCCTATCAGAGAGAGAGAGAGAGAGAGAGAGAGAGAGAGAGAGAGAGAGAGAGAGAGAGAGAGCATATACAAAAAAGACAGTTAACATCACTTAACCTATGTTTTGAAAAAGTTCCGACTGGGAAAAATCTAAAAGAAAAAAACAGTTCTGATTGTAGCATGTAGTGGTCAGACATGTACAAAAAAAAAAAAAAAACAACAACTACAAGACCTCAATATTGCAGAGGGATAGATAGGCCTAAAACTCGCAGGCTGAGGAATTGTGGGTAACCAGATATGGTATGGAAGGGGAGGGATGGGGGCTGGGCCGTATTGAAAAGATGTATAAGAAGCAAGGAGTAAGAGTAAAGTTTCCACTCTCTCTCTCTCTCTCTTCTCTCTCTCTCTCTCTCTCAACAGACACCCCCAATCCCCATATGGCTATTTTCCCTGCAACTGCTATTTGTTTTTCATACAGACATATCATAAATAAAAATGTCTTTCAAACCACTGGAACAAATATGAACAAAAGGTAACCTTTGTCAAAAGAATAAAATAATTCCTGAAATAAAAAAGAAAATGCTAAGCAAGAGCTAAATTGAACAGGAAAAATATGTCAATCTAATGAAGATAAAAAAAAAACGGCCGGAAATTATACACTGCAGAGAAGCAACAAGAGCAGAGACTCATTCCCCTCAACTTGACAAAGGTTTTAGGAGAGAGAGAGAGAGAGAGAGAGAGAGAGAGAGAGAGAGAGTGTTTAGCAAGTTAACAAGTCAAACATGTATTTAATAATCAGCTGCTATATGTTTTAAAGCAAAAGGCAAACAATGTCTTGTATGTAAACATAAAATGAAATCAAACGAAAACTAAATAAGAACATGAAATCTGGGCAGTTTAACAATACCTGAACTTGCAAATAAAAAGTATGCTAACGGAAATCTCTGAACTTATTCGCGTAATACCAGCTTCGTTGATGGCACAACATCTGCGTCCCTTCCCATTTCTATGTGTGTTCCTTAGCTTTCTCTGTTCTTCCTCCTCTACTCTATTTCCTTCCTTTTATCAGTGATTTTCAGCTCGTCAACTCGACCATCCATTTCTCTGATTCCTCAACTCCCTCACTCTTCTTTGCCTCATCGCTCATCTCAACTCACCCTCAATCTTTCAGTCCTGAAGGCCATTGTGGGAGGGTTGGGGGAGGGGACGGAGGACTTAAATCTACTCTGTTGTATGCAATTTAATCGGGATAGAATATAAAATAGTTCTCTCTCTCTTTATCATTATTATTATCATCATCATTAACTGAAGTATTCGGTTTTATTCTTTCTGTACATCTCCCGCACATAAAATACCTTACGCTCATTTTCCCCTTTCCCATTTATTCCCCGGTTGGATCTTTCCCCCTCCCTTCTCTTCCCCTTCCCACAACGACAACACCTCTCAAGAAACTGTCCACGATTCAGTAGAGAGAGAGTGAGAGATTGAAACCCACTTTCTGAAAACTAAAAGTAAAAATACTGACTTTGTGTTTGCAAGACAAAACCGAGCCCTTTCATAAAAACGGCAAGAGAGAGAGAGAGAGAGAGAGAGAGAATTTTGACCTTTCTACTCCAGAAATCTTGCTGTGGTTCCTTCCCATTTGACGAAAATTTAGAAGAATAGACATACATATCACAAACATATCGAAAATATGTCAAATTATTGCATATATATCACAAACATGTTGAAAACAAGTTGACAACCATGAGAGAAGAACAAACCTCCAGCAAATGTTGGATAAATGTACAAAGATCAGATTAAAGTACCAGTAATTTGTAGATTAAAGTACCAGTAAGTTGTTGACTTGTATTCAACCTGTTTATGATGTGTGAATAACATGTTGGTAACTTGTTTATGATAGTGTACTGCAGAGTGGAGAAATCTTGAGGTATTAACAAAACCAAAAGCAGTAGATCGAGTGAATAACTAGGCTATACCGAGTCTTGCCTCATAAAATGGTCACAAGAGGTCACTGCGGTAACCCATCCAAGATCCGACCATACTAAGCGCGTTACTTAGCTTCACTTCCCGAATATACCAACCAAGAACCAAACAAGATAACAGCTGGTATTCATCACTGGTCACCATCCAAGCACTGACCAAACCAAATATCGGTTGACTTATGATAGTTAATTATTTAAAACCCTTCAAAACTAAACCTATAGGAAACCAAAGGATTCTGAAGGACTCCCGAGAGACAGCAGAGGGATCTGATCTCCTTCACAAAGAGAGAGAGAGAGAGAGAGAGAGAGAGAGAGAGAGAGAGAGAGAGGCACTACAACATTTCAACACGTGACACACAATGCTTGTGAATATTAGATAAATCATTCAGTTGCACAAAGCGACATAACATAATGCTACTTCTAAAAATCTTCAGGTCCCCAAAACATCCTGCCTCTAGAGAAAAAAACAAATTGAATCAACAGACTAATTTACAAACAATAGCTGTCTTACGTCATTGTTTTGAGAAACCAATAACTGTAAGCATTGTTTAAAAGTTTATGTTTTTAATTAATAATCAAAAATGTATTTCATACTATCTATAGAAATCTGCCTGCCATTTCCCTTATTCCAATTACGGGAAGAAGAAATGTTGTATATTCCAGAATTGATGCTTCTTATACTTTAAATGAAACAACTACTGGCTTTTAATCAATTTAAAATTGTTATTCAGCTTAAAGTCTGAAATATTTAAATCCTGGAAGTCACCTGGATTTCCATGTTTTTGAATCATGCTGCAGGAAGGTTTATGTCTCTCTGACACACACACAAATATGTGCGTGTGATTTTGAATTTGACCTAAAAATCTATGAAAATAAACATTTCTAAATATAAAAAATCCAATTAAATCTATTCACTCTCTCCCCCCACCATTCCGTCCTAATACAATGAATGAAGGTCTTCGAGTTAACTATCTATCCAAAACTAGAGCAAAAATGTAGTACACAGAGTAGCAACGAAGACTCGGAAGGAACTCACCGCCCTTGAACTACTTGTGCTCATTATCTCATCATTGTAGAATCCATATTCCGGTTACACTGACACCGAATTGTAGTCAAGTCATTACATCAAGGTAAAGTCCTACTCAGAACCTCCCCTCTCCCGGGTACAATGGCCTCGTGATGTCTCGTCTTCTGGACTTTATTTTCCTTTTATATTCTCTCGACGCCTTTAAGAGGGAAGGCTTCCCTCTTTTCAACTTGTTAAAAACACGTTGCTCAACACGTTGGACACCTGTTGTTCACATGTCACAAGGTTGGATACAAGTCCACGACTTGTTGGCTGGCTTAACTAGTGCTCTAAATATGATCATTTTCGCCTTATAGGTCGTTGACCGGTTTTCAATTTGCTTGTGACATGTATCCAACAAGTTACCAACATGAACCTGAGATATGGTTACGTTCTTTGGAAATGTTGCTCTTTTTCAACTTTTTGTTCCAAATTTTCATTACCAGAAGTTCTGTTCGACACTTAAACAGTCCAATTTCCATAATTCCTTGCAAGACAAAATAATAATCATCTTATACTGCATAGTACATCATCTGAACCAAAGAGGTCCCCAGAACCACACACTTCAATGAATCTGTAATTCAAGACTGAAAACTAAATCAAACTCCACAGAATATGATGAACAAAATATGAGCAAAGTTCCTGTCACTAATCTGGTGATGCGATTTCTCTCGAGAATCTTAAATTATTATTATTATTATTATTATTATTATTATTATTATTATTATTATTATTATTATTATTATTATTATTATTATTAAGAGGAATACTCAACTGAGCGACCTGATGCCTCAGACAACCCAACAACTTTACGCGACAAAATATTTGACACAAATGCTACTGTCCATGTAATACCTGGAATCTTTCAACTTTCTGGAATTAAAAAATATTATCTCCTCTCTCTCTCTCTCTCTCTCTCTCTCTCTGAGAGAGTGTGTGTGTGTGTGTGTGTATGTGTGTGTTAGTGTGTGTAGGCTTAACTAGCAGGACAGCCAAATTTGCAGATGACACCAAACTAGTTGTAAATGCAGCAGACCCATATGTAGTGGAAAGTTTAAGAAATTATCTAATGAAAATGGGAGAGTGGTAAAAAAAGATGGCAAATGCCTTTTAACCCTCATGCCAGTATAAGCTGCTTGGGAATGAAATAAATAGTGTAGAACAAGAGGAGGACCTTGGAGTCATTATTACCAAGGACTTAAAATCCACAAAACAGTGCATAAAAGCTGAAAAGAAGGCATAGAAACTAGTGGGGTACATAAAGAGGCAGTTCAAATACAGAAGGAAACGGCGCTGCAGATCTACACATCAATAGTTAGACCTCATCTTGAATATGCAGTACAGTTTTGGTCACCAACATTAAGAAAGGACATAAATAGATTAGAAGGTGTACAAACAAGAGCCACAAAGTTAATTCCATCCATCAGGCAAATAGGTTACTAAGGACGACTAGAGAGCCTGAACATGTATGGCTTAGAAACACGATGATTGCGAGGACAACTAATATAGTTTTTTTCTATGAGTTTCTTTTCCTACTTCAAGTCAGATCAAGAGGATTTAACCATTTTCATCAACCATACGCCGTAGACACGGAGCAGATCTACTGGGAAAATGTCGGAACCTCGAGAAAGTCTTTAAGAAATTAGAAAAAGCAAAACTTGATTTGGAATTCTAACAGATTGTCAATGTAACGGAATCGTCCCGAATTTTGTTAAATTTAAGTTGTGAAAGTCTTCTTTATATCAATCACAATTTTACAAAGAAGCTACTAACTCTGTGTTAAATATGGAAATATGTAGTAAACAAAAATCAATTGATAAACATAATGACCTTGTCTCAAGGATGAAAGTGGAAGTGTTCAATTCTCTTTCTTTTATAATATAGACAGTTTCATTTTTAGGAAACTATTTAACAAAACTCTGAATAATTTTATTTCACTCGTACAGGATAGGCCTTTTAGAAAATTGAAAGGTTTGGGCATTGTTATTCCAAAATTTGCTAAAGAAAGAGTGACTGTATTCAATATCTCAAAACATGAATTATCGAAACGTGGAGAGTTCTTACTATCTCTGGGATTGGAGTTCTGCCTACCAAATTTTAGACCTAATTATATTAAGTTTTTCCTCCCCATAGAGTCTATTTTCCATAGGTTAATTACTTTACCGTTTAACGTAAATAAAGCGACCTTCAGAAACAACTCTTTGAACTGTCCCAGGGCACATTTAAGAAACTGCAAACGCACTGGACTCCGTTTTTTAAAAAAGAAGATCATAACACTCTTAAGCAGTTGGCAAGTAGAAAAGATCTTGTTATTACCAGACCCGACAAAGGAAAAGGAATTGTTTTGTTAGATAAAACTGACTATAGAGAAAAAAATTTTAACTATCCTAAGAGACCAAAGTAAGTTTACTGAAATTGGATCACCTACCTGATTTTTATAATATCATTGTTATTGAGGACAAAATTAATAGATTTTTACGTACTTTAAAAAAAGAGAAAGTCATTAATGATAATACATACCAGGATTTGTTTGTCACAGGATCTTCGTTTGGAGTCTTATACAGTCTCCCTAAAATACATAAACCTAATGTACCCATGAGACCTATTTTAGCATCCTACAATACACCCAATTATAAACTAGCTAAATATCTGGTACCTATTCTAGAATCTCTGACTAAAAATAATTTTACTCTTAGCAATTCGTATTCTTTTAAGGAAAAAATCTTACAACAGGACGCCGATCTTAAAATGGCTAGTTTAGATGTAGAATCGCTTTTTACTAATGTCCCTGTGGAGGAAACCATAGATATTATCATAAATAAACTTTTTCCTGAACCAGATACTGTTTTAAACAATTTTAATCGAACGCTTTTTAAGACTTTTTTTAGAGCTGGCAGTGCGGGACACTGCCTTTATTTTTGATGACGAGCTTTTTAAACAAACTGACAGTGTAGCCATGGGCTCCCCTTTGGGTCCAACGTTTGCCAATATCTTCATGTGCTCGCTGGAAAGAGCACATGTTAGATGAATGTCCCCTTAGGTTTCACCCGCTTTTTTATGTTAGGTATATTAACGATACCTTCGCCCTATTTAAAAACGATTTTGATATCGACCCGTACTTAGCATTTGCCAATTCTATACATGATAACATTAGGTTTACTGTGGAAAAAGAAGTGAACAATAAATTACCTTTTTTAGACGTTCTCGTTACCAGAAATGATGATTCTTTTAATACTTCTGTCTTCAGGAAAAAGACGTTTACTGGCTAGGATGCAACTACTACAGCTCTTGTTTTTACAATTTTAAACTTAATTCTGTGTTTACTCTCCTCCACAGGGCTTTTTTCATTACATCGAACTGGCATTCCTTTCACCAGGAAATTAATTTTCTC
>NC_087214.1:23154143-23178362 GCF_015104395.2 Macrobrachium nipponense
CAATCTTGCTGTCCAGTATCTCTAACTGTCATTTCTTAGTAGAACTGTGAGGGGTGTCTCCCAATTCCAGCTTTAGAACCTCATATTTCGTCTCCTTCATTTTCCGGATCTCTTTATCTTGCTGTCCAACCACTCCAACTACCACTGTCTGTGGCCCAAAGCTTTCTGAGGTCAACTTCAAAGGTCCATTCTCCTCTCTCTCTCTCTCTCTCTCTCTCTCTCTCCTTCTTCTCTTCCCTTTTAAAGGATTCTTAGACCTCGGGGTAACCCTTGTCCTTTTGAGGATTTTTGTTTTTTTGGGGGGAGGCACATGATGAAATGGGGTTTGAGGTGATGGGGGGGGGGGGGGTGGGGGGGGGGGGGAGGACGGTGAAGAAGACGCGTTTCAGGTCTGGCCAATAACCCGAAAATTGTATTTTATTTGTGCCTAGAGGGAAAACTCTGTGTGTGTGTGTGTGTGTGTGTGTGTGTGTGAGGGGGCAGAGCAAATCGGCAGGGGAGGAAATCAGCCGAGAGGAACGACACCAAGATTCAGCTTCGAAAATGCGATTTGAATCCCCAGGGGGAGATTCTAATCCTTCTTCCGGAGATTTAAATCCCAATCCTGTTGGTCTCTCTCTCTCTCTGTCTCTCTCTCTCTCTCTCTCTCTCTCTCTCTCCGGACGACCACCTAAAAACAAACACCTTAACCCTCTTACTCCTTCACTGCCAACTTTCCTGGAAATAAATTTTCTAATTTTATTCGTATTTTTATTTTAAAAAAAGTTGTTGTTTACCAAACACCTATTTGGATTATATTCAACCTTAATTTGTTTATCTTCATGGAAATAGATTTGTTATTTTAAATTTTGTTTTAATTATTAACTCTATCAAACGTTGTTGTGGACAAAACACGTGTAGTGAATGGCCTTCAACAATAAGTTTATATTGAATTTTCAATCTGTTTATTGAACTGTCTCTTGAACAGCTGCTGGTTCAGTAACACCTCAATATAATGGACCCCAATTTAGCTACCCTCACAATGATTACTTTTCCCTATGTTGCCATGGTAGACGTGAAATTCTTTTAATATATCTCTCATATTCACGTGATGGTCAGTTCAGGTTAGGGACAAAGTGGAAAGTCTGTTAGCTATAAAGTATCAAGGAAATATCGAAGTGCAGTCTGTAGTCTTGGGTCTTCGTTCCTTAATGAACGAATCTCGTCACTTATCGAAGAGGCCGAACGAAGCCCCCAAGTGTCTGCTAAGGACGATTTTGTTCTGGAGAAAATTAGAAACAGAATAACAACTACTGACAATGCGTTTCCTTACGGCTTTGCACTTATAAATAATTTAGAGAGAGAGAGAGAGAGAGAGAGAGAGAGAATCAAAACCAACAAACGATAATTTATCTCGTCCCCTTCTTCACTCGTTCTATCAGTTATGAAATTCTAAAAAAGTTTGTTTAATCAAATATCAAAGGACTTTCTTTCTTCTGCTTCCTCCGCCCCTCGACGCTTCGCCCCCTGGGGGAGAATTTCCGAAGTAACTTTCTCTCTCTCTCTCTCTCTCTCTCTCTCTCTCTCTCTCTCTCTCTGTATGTGTGTGTGTGTGTGTGTGAAAGAGCTCTTCACGTAGAATTTTTCTTCTCAGTTTCACAACAAGTCGTTTTTCAATTAAAATTTTATTTTTCGGACCAATTTCCAGGAGGAACTTTCCTTCTGATTCCAAAGAAAACTTCAAACCACCTACTTACATAGAAATCAAAGAGACAATACTACAAACGGGTCTTTCTACAAAGCTTCTGTAGTATGCGTAAAGAATCTGTATCTTAAGGCCTTGGTCCACACTAGCGGGCATGCACGTCGGGCACTTTCAGCTGTTCGTATTTTCTCTCGCTTCTAAAGCAGTGTTACCAGACATTAGCATCATTCTGGCTCTATACTCGGTCGGTCAGTATAGTGGAACGGGTTATGGAAACAGTGTTTGCTCGTCAGGCAGCGCCCGCTTGTGTGGACAGGGCTGTACAGGGCCTATTGTAGCCTCTAAAAATGAAACCACAAGATTCAACTTCGAGGAACGATAGATCTAAACCTGATGCGTCTCCCTTATTCGTGAGTGTGTTGTGATTTCTTCATTGACGAAACTGACACATTCAAGCCGACTACTGGGTGGGCCATTCAGCGCTTAATTAAGCGAGTAAAAAGGAGTTAGAGCGGCTGGACAGCAACACAAAGAGATCCAGATAATAAAGGAGATGAAGAAGTAGAAGCATCTCAAGGTGGAATTGGAAGAAAACCCCACAGTTGCACTAAGAGGTAACAGTCAAAGGGGTTGGACAGCAATCCTGAAGAAAGGAAGTTGGAATGGAAGCATAAAGTAAAAGGCTAAAAAAAAAAAAAAAAAAAAAAAACATGGGTGCAACCATGGCCGAAGGGACGCTGCAAACACCCTTTTAGTAATGCCTCCAGCGCACCAGGTGAAGACCACTGATAGCACTGGGCCCCTAAATGGATCCTTGAATGGCTTAAACTAGAATTCATAACCGCTGTCATCATACGACGCCCCCCCCAAATTCTGACAATTTCCATAAAAGAAAAAAATAATAAAAAAAGCATTTTTTACGAGAAAATATATCCGAAGCGTCTCTTTCACTCTGATCTCATCGCTGGGAATCCTATTTTGATTTTTGGTCTCTGAATTCCAGATGGACTTTTAAGATAATTATTCACAAAGCCAGGCTTCCGGTCAGGAGGAGAGCTTGAAGGAGGAAGATAAGAATTCACTGAAGACTGAGAAGAAGAAGAGAAGAAGAAGAAGAAGAAGAAGAAGAAGAGAAGAAGAAGAAGAGAATAATTGGTGTCATGGGAGGTGAGATAAAAACTCTGGTCTGAAAGTTTGGTTTAGAAAAAAAAAAAGGACTGATAAGAAAGTTTCTTTTTTCTATTTTGCTTTCTTCAAGAAGGTGACGAATAAACTTTTTAAATGAGGACATTACTGGAATCTTATTTCCACATAATTTCTTTCCCTTAAAAAATAAATAACAATACCCGGAGTCCAGACATAATGAGCAGCCTCTCCGCCATTGATTCATCGCTTAATTTTTGTGGTCCCAATTCATTTCCCTTCCTTTTTCTTCACACACACATACATATATTATATCTTATTAAATTTCCCCCCCTTCCTACCGAGAGGAACGCTGAAGATGAAATCCTTAGACGAGGCGGTTTTTGATCAGAGAAAAATGAAGGAATTAGCCGTTATAGACGGTGGCATATTTTACAAACACCTTCCTCCTGAGAGAGAGAGAGAGAGGGGCAGAATGTCTTTCTTTATTCCAAGCTCTGTCAAGCAGGATAATCAGTCTAAAGGAGAGTTCAAACTACAGTAGAACATGTCATACAAAAGTCCATTACTTGTCGCATACATATCATAAACAGATTTAAAACAAGTTGACAACTGTCATCATTACATGTTGGCAACTTACTGAAAACATATCACAAGCAAGTTGTCAACAATTCAACAACTGTCACTGAAGGAGGAATCTTTGACAAGTGATGGAACACTGGTTAGGACTATAAATAAGTCACTGACTTGTCTGAGACATGTTCGTGATTTGTGTGTCACAAGTTGCCGACACGTTCTTATGACACGGTTTACTGCAGTTTGGATGCACCCTAGGAGACCGGAGAGCAAGACAAGGCCTACATAAAACAAGAACCTCCTTCAAGACCTGTTTGTGTAGACGAGTCAGCACAACAAACACAGAGGAGTCGACATAGACGGAAAGACACAAACACACACATACATACACACAAAGGTTTCATCTTCCCTCAACCAGCATCGGGAACAGAGAAAGTAAGAGCTACTTTCTGTTTCCCTTCGTTGTTTATTTTCGATTTCCCCTAGACTGACAACCGACTTCTCCTCCTCCTCTTTTTCTTTTTGGCGGAGAGAAATGACGTCACTTCCGGGAGAATCGAGCTCACATGCAGAGCCTCTTAATTGAAAGGAGATTCCCGAAGATTAAAGGAAGAAGCATCTTGATAAAAGGGGCAAATTTTAAGACAACTCGACTGACAAAAGAAGGAGAAGAGGAAGAGAGAAGAAACGAAGAGGCAAAAGTGAGAATGATTCTTCCCCATCAGAGAAAAATCGGTGGCTGGCAAATATTTTCTTTCGGATACAATGCGGGACCGAAAAAACAAGGAACGTTGCCACAGTCCGTAGGCCTATCAATAGGTGAGATTGCGATAAGCAGATAGTTAACATCACTGAACCTGTTTTGAAAAGTCACGACTGAGAGAAAAATATAAAAAAAACAAAAGATGAAAAAACAGGCCCTAAGAATAGCATGTAGGGGTCAGACGTGCAAAAAAAGAAAAAAAAAAAAAGAAACGAAAAAATTGCATGACCTCAATATTGCAGAGGGATAGATAGGCCTAAAACTCGCAGGCTGAGGAATTGTGGGTAACCAAGACAGGGTATGGAAGGTAAGGGAGGGGGGTAATGGCTAGTAGTGAAAAGATGTATATGAAGCAAGGAGTGAGAGTAAAGCTTCTCTATCTCTCTCTCTCTCTCTCTCTCTCAACAGACACCATATTCCCCATATGGCTTTTTCATTGTAGATTTGAAAGGAATTCTTCTGGACGCTTCCAAAGTAAAAATATTTTTATAAATATGTGACGAACAAAAGGGATTTTAGAAACCAAGGTTCTGTTTAGCAAAAATTTCTTTTGTTTAAGATTTAAGAAGTCAGAAAAGTATTTCCCCTTAGTGTTTAGTAAATTAAACGAATATGTTGTGCAAGGAATTTTTAGTTTGCACTTTTTACGTTGTTGAAGAAGGAGAGAGAGAGAGAGAGAGAGAGAGAGAGAGAGAGAGAGAGAGAGAGAGAGAGAAATTGGGTAGGAGAAAAAGTAATGATACGAAATCAACATTCTCTTGTTCTCACTTGAAAATTGAAGGTGAGAATTTCCGAGAAGGTATAATTGAGGTGTCTCCACATTGGGAACGAATATTAAGGGGGGGGGGGGGGGGGGTGGGGGGGGGGGGGGGGGGGGGGTGAGGAGGTCACAGAGGCGGCCGGGACGGGGTGGTTAGAGAGGGTCATAGATTGGGCGTGGTGGGGGAGTGGGTGGGCGGGGGTTTAGAGATTCCAACACCTTACGTTGTTTCTGAGTCTTCTGACATTTCTTCAGTCTTGAAAGAGGTCGAAGAAGAGGATTATTGAGTCGATAGAACGAAAGTATTTAGTATTTTTAATTAGTTCGCTCAGAATCCAGGAATGGCTGTTTAGTGTTATTAGTTGGTGGTTTTCCAGAGAGGCTGATTGAGGAGTAGCAGACCAACTGCTTCTTTCTGCCTCTTCTTCCTCAAAATCAAATTCAAACGACATTAGAAGAAAGTCAGGTTTTTCAATAGGGATTTTGCCGTGTATTTAGATATTAATGAACATTTATGTGTAGGTATGTCATGAACATTTTAATTTTGATTTAAATCATTGTACTGGGGGGATAAAGACGAGTTTATTCATTCATTGGTTACAAAAGTAAATAGTAGATAAATAAATAAAGAAAATGATACTGAACAGTCAGGCCTAAACAATGTTTGAACTTGAATGAAAAAATAAAAATAAAATTAATTAGGAAAATCTCAGCAAAGTAATGCCTACTTCTAGTAGCATAAGAAAATTGTGGAAAACTTTCCAAGTCAGAGGCTACAAATAAGAACATAATTTTTTTTATTATTTATCTAAATTAATAAAGTCCGCCATAGATAAATGTCTGAACTTCATTGAAACAAAAGTAAAACAAAATAACAAAAGAATAAATGATGCACAAAAAAAGTCTGGAAAACTCTCGTCGAAATCACAGCCCCTCTCTGCCAGATTCCATGTTCTTATTTAGTGTTTACAAAGATATTGTTTGCCTTTAGCTTTAGAACATAGCAGCTGATTATTGAATCACACTCTCTGTTTCCCTCTCACTCTCTCTCTCTCTCTCTCTCTCTCTCTCTCTCGCTCTCTCTCTCTAAAAAACTTTGTCTCTCTCTCTCTCTCTCCTCTCTCTCTCTCCTAAAAAACTCAAGTTGAGGGAATGAGTCTCTGCTCTTGTTGCTTCTCTGCTGTGTATAATTTCCGGCCATTTTTTTTTATCTTCATTAGATTGTCATGTTTTTCTGTTCAATTTAGCTTTTGCTTAGCATTTTCTTTTTTATTTCAGGAATTATTTTATTCTTTTGCAAAGGTTTACCTTTTGTTCATATTGTTCCAGTGGGGTTTGAAAGACATTTTTATTTATGATATGTCTGTGTGAAAAACAATAGCAGTTGCAGGGAAAATAGCCATATGGGGAATGGGGTGTCTGTTGAGAGAGAGAGAGAGAGAGAGAGAGTGAAAACTTTACTCTTACTCCTTGCTTCTTATACATCTTTTCAATACCAGCCCATTCCACCCTCCCCTCCCCCTTCCATACCTGTCTGGTTACCACAATTCCTCAGCCTGCGAGTTTTTAGGCCTATCTATCCCTCTGCAATATTGAGGTCTTGTAGTGTTTTTCTTTTTTCTTTTTTTTGTACATGTCTAACCACTACATGATACAATCAGAACCTGTTTTTTTCTTTTATATTTTTCCCAGTCGGAATCTTTTTCAAACATAGGTTAAGTGATGTTAACTATCTTTTTGTATATGCGCTCTCTCTCTCTCTCTCTCTCTCTCTCTCTCTCTCTCTCTCTCTGATAGGCCTACTTTCTGTGAGAAGGTTCCTTGTTTTTTCGGTCCCGTATTGTTTCAGAAAGTAACATTTCCTGGCCTCCCGATTTTTCTATGATGGGAAATAATCATTTTCTATTTGGCTTTTTTATTCTTCTCTTTTGTGTCAGTCGACTAAGCATCAAATTCTTTCTCTCGTTTGTTATAGATTCTTTCCCTTTTTTTCCTTTTAGAATCTCCTTTTCATTTAGAGGCTCTGGATCTCGGTTCGATCCTTCCAGAAGTGACGTCATTTCTCTCAGCCAAGAAGAAGACGACGACGACGACGACGAAGACGACGAGGAGGAGGAGGAGGAGGAGGAGGAGGTTGAGGTTGTCAGTCTCGCGGAAATCGAAAATAAACAACGAAGGGAAATAGAAAGTAGCTCTTCCTTTCTCTGGTCCCGATGCTAGTTGAGGGAAGATGAAACCTTTGTGTGTGTGTATCTGTTTGTGTTTATGTCTTTCCGTCTATGTCGACTCCTCTGCGTTTGTTGTGCTGACTCATCCACACAAACACACCATAAAGGAGGTTCTTACTTTATATAAGCCTTGTTAGGCCTCGTCTTGCTCTCCAATCTCCTAAGTTGTATCCAAACTGCAGTGAACAGTCTCATTAAAAAGTGTCAGCAACTTGTGACACACAAATCACGAACATGTTGCAGACAAGTGAGTGACTTAATTGTAGTGCTAACCAGTGTTCCATCACTTGTTTAACTTTTCTTCTTCAGTGAAAGTAGTTGAATTGTTGACAACTTGCTTGTGATATGTATTCAGCAAGTTGCCAACACGTAATTATGACAGTTGTCAACTTGTTTTCAACCTGTTTATGATATGTATGCGACAAGTAATCGACATGTGTATGACATTTTCTACAGTAGTTTGAACTCATCTTTAGACTGATTATCCTGCTTGACAGAGCTTGGAATAAAGGAAAACATTCTGCCCCTGTTGAATAACTCATAACTCTCTCTCTCTCTCTCTCTCTCTCTCTCTCTCTCTCTCTCTCTCTCTCTCTCTCTCTCTCTCTCTCTGAGGAGGAGGAACGAATGTGTAAAATATGCCACCGTCTATAACGTCTAATTTCCTCATTTTTTTCTTATCAAAAAAACGCGTCGTCATAAGGATTTACTTTAAAGCATTCCTCTCAGTAGGAAAAATTATATATATATATATATATATATATATATATATATATATATATATATATATATATATATATATATATATAATTTTTCTCAGTAGGAAATATTTTTATATATATATATATATATATATATATATATATATATATAATATATACATATAATTTTTCCTACTGAGAGGAATGCTGAAAAGTAAAATTATATATATATATATAGTGTGTGTGTGTGTGTCTGTGTGTGTGTGTATGTATGTATGATAGAAAAAGGAAGGAAAATGAATTACGGCCACCCAAAATTAAGCGATGATAATCAATGGCGGAGAGGCTGTTCGTTTAGTCTGGATTCCGGGTGTTGTTTTTCTACTAATGAAAAGAAATAATGTGGAAATAACACACACACACACACTCTCTCTCTCTCTCTCTCTCTCTCTCTCTCTCTCTCTCTCTCTCTCTCACTTTAATCATTTATCAATAAGTGCAAAAGTCGTAAGGGAACGCGTTGTCAATAGTTGTTATTCTGTTTCTAATTTTCTCCAGAACAAAATCGTCCTTAGCAGACACTTTGGCCTTCTATTTTGTTCCTAACGTGAACTGACTTTTACAACACTGAAAATAAGAGATATATATAAAAATGTATCACGTCTAAAATGGCAGAAAAGGGAAAATGAACCATATTTTGGTAGAACGTCCCGTACAGGAGTCTGCTATCACTGGGGTCCGTCAAGTTGGTGTTACTGGACCAGCTGTGGTTCAGAGACAGTCCAGTAAACAATGTAACTACAAACTTGTTATTGAAGGCAAAATTAATTGTGTGTTTAGTTTGGCAGCAACTTTTAATGAAAATAAAGGATAACATTAAATATAAAACAAACTTTTTTTCCATGATGATAAAAAATTTATATTTAATATAAATTGCTTATTTAAGGCAAATAGATGTTTGATTGACAACACGTTTAATATATATATATATAAATATTTCCATAAAGATGGGTAGGGAAGGAGGAAGAGGCTTGAGATGTTAGGTGGTGTCAATGTTGAAAGGGTTGATGAGAGAGAGAGAGAGAGAAGGGAAGGGAACGGGATTCGGATTAAATCTCCGGAAGAAGGATTAGAAGCTCCTCCTTGGATTCTCTCCTCGGGATTTAATCGTGTTTCCGAAACTGATTCTTGGTGCCGTTCCTCTCGGTCTGATTTCCTCCAGAGCCGATTTGCTCTCCCCAGCAGAGAGAGAGAGAGAGAGAGAGAGAGAGAGAGAGAGAGAGAGAGGAGGGATTAAATTTTTTTTTTCCCTGTCTGCATAATAGTGTTTGCTTATCATTTAGTTTGACGAACCGACGAAATGAGAAATCCTTAAGACCCCAGTTGTGGGGAAAGGGACATCGAACGAAAATGATTAAGAGTCGGCACGAACACGAGGGAAGAAGATGCAGGAGGAATGTGTTTGATCTTTGATATTGAAACGATATGAAATTTGAGTTTGGGGATTACTGGAATGTTAGGGAAAGAGACTCAGGTGTTAACAGGTTAATGACTGGGAGGATAGATCGAAATTGTTGAAGAATTTAACAAGAATGTTAAAATGGAAAACAAGAATGTTAAAATGGAAAAAAAACAAATGGTTGCATCATCGTCGGGGATATTATTTGAACGTGACCCCAAATAAAGTGCAGCGTGCAGCTTCAGCGAGAGAGAGAGAGAGAGAGAGAGAGAGAGAGAGAGAGATGGGGGGGGTGGGGGGGGATTCCCAATGTTAGTGTCCTAGTTGATAGTGTTTCCTTAAAGATAAAATCGCCAGCCAAGTTGTGTGATGACAACTCTCCGTCGATGGTAAAACTTTATTATATTTAATATATATAATGATTAATCTTCCGAAGAAGACCTGTCATGATTTTGTTCTTTATATCAGTTTTAAATACTTCCTGTTTGAATGGTTTCAAGTTGCCATAATGGTGTCATTTCAGTTTTTTTTTTTTTATGTTCGATTTTTCATGACTCGATCATTTCCAAAATTTTTCTTTTTAATCCACGACATTTTCCAGCCTGTGGGATTAAGTAGCCATCACAGTATACTATATCAAACTGAGCCATTTGATTGATTTAAGTTGAAAATGACAGACGTAAACTATTCCAGAAAGGAAACCGAATGGAATAATGGGAGACCCATTCCTTCGACCACAGCGATAGGATTGTGACGTGAGATTTGTCTAAGGACATCGATTCCTTCCGTCACAAAGGACCGACAAAGGAAGAAGCATCAGGGTTGATAGGACATGTTGTCAACACCCTAATGGCCGTCGTTATGTCAGCTTGACTTGCAGATCGCTCCTCCATTTTTCCTCTTTAATTTTGCTCCAAAATGCAATTCTGTATGTCGTATGTCGTATAGATGTTGGCAACTTATCATACTTGTTTCAAACATGTTAATTACAAGTCGCAACTTGTTCTTATTTCACTTATCACAGATGTGTCGACTATAAGTCATTGACTTGTTCTTATTGCAGACATATCAGAAACATATTGAATAAAAGTTGACAACTTATTTTCAATGCGCACATGTCAAAAACATGTTGACCCCAAATCAATACTTATTTTTTGTTGTTACATGTCACAACATGTTGACTACAATCCGAAAACATGTTGCCTGTCCAAACCGTTGCTTCATTTGGTTATCCAGCATTTTCCGAAGATTCCTTCTCCACTTACAGTTTGCTGACCTCTTTTCAACTTGTTATTCCAAGCAGAATGTGATATTCAGTATGGTCACCCATCCGAGCACTGATCTGGCCATCGTCACCTAGAAAATAGAGCTGATGGTCTGAAGCAAGTGCCAATGAGAGGCCTGGAATGTTTGAGAGACTCTGCCTCTGCAATTGAAGGCCTGGCAGTTCTTGACTTGATTGGTGTGAGTGGACCTCTCTGGTCTCTGGTCTCTTCTGGCGAATCAGGAGGAAGTTGACGGAAATACGTTGCAGAGAAATTGTCTTTGTTGGTTACGTTTATTCTCTCTCTCTCTCTCTCTCCCTTCCCTTTTGTAGGAATCCATCTCTGTTAATCTCCTCGTTAGTAAGTTACAAGGGGGACGGACTGCTTTATCATTCTAGCAGTTTCATCGTCAGAGCTGAAATTCCACGTTACCTCTTTAAACAGTTCGATATTCAAGTCATGAATTGAATTGAACAGCCATAGAGGAAAGAGGTTCATAATATCAAGAGAATTAAATCATTCAAGTTGAATCTCCGAGTCCGATTCTGGGACGCATTGTGACCCATTGCCGCCCATAAGAGACAGTCGAGTCTGTTGTGAGTTCAGGAAAGTACTGGTCATACTTTGACGGCTGTCACTGTTGAGAGACATTATGTCTCTGTTGAGACAAATATTAGAACTACATCAAATGCCATGTTGTTATTGATGTTAACTTTCTCATATTTAAATGTTTCCCGTTCAGTTACGCTTATGAACAGAAAGGTTCTCTTTAATGCTATTCTATGGTGACCAAAGTCGCCCACCATCCCGTAAGGGCGTAGTGCCGTCAGTGCACCTCACGCGGTGCACTGAAGCTGATATTTCCAGACAAAAGAGAGAATCCTTCCTGTCAGCCAACTAAGCAAAAACACATTCATGTTACGATTATCAGGTGCATAAGTCACTATAGGCTTAATTGATTTTTCAGGAAACGGCCTAAGTAAATCGGTTCTCCTCTTGAGATCGATCCTGGGTCTCTTGCTGGTGTAATAGGTTGATGATAACTGGACCAGGGGTGTTCAAACTGTTTAGTTCCATATTGAGAGATGTTAAAAACCTGTAGTAATTTTATAAAGTAATAAACAGATAATAATATTTATAATATATATTGTAATAATTTTTGTTTATTTGTCTCTGTATGAGAAAATAACAATTTATTTTACTTAAATTAGTCTTTCTGGTATAATAAGGCTAAAGTTTATAATAAGCAATTATACGGTGAACTTCTGATGAATGGCTGACGGATAGTTGGGTTAGGGGGTGGGGTGTGGGCCTGACTTGTCGTTTCCTCCCAGCCCGGCCCGGGCAGTGTTGCCAAAGCGCGGAGAAACGACAAAAGTGCGGAGAAGATGCGAGGGGGGGAGTCATTGAATGCAGAGCTGTGGTCTGCACTCCTCACGTATGCGGCGCTGTAGGTCAGCATATATATTTTAGTCTTTTCGCTTTTGCGAAAGACTGTTTGTTTTTCCTTACGACTGTCATTCGTAAGTATTTCTGGTTCCTTCTTTCTCCTATGTGATATCTTGGTAGAGTGGTTCTTCTTAAAGTAAAGGAGATGATTCAAACGGATAAGTTGAAAATAGTACAACAACTTTATTCTGTAACTCCATAACAAGAGAGACAGTTCGGTCGTGAGACCGTTACGTTTGATCGATAGGAATGAACTGAAATCTTAGAGCATCACGTTGATAGCGAAACATTAGCTATCTCAGCGATTCACATAAAAACATACGTAGTCCGCCGGCTCGGAAGTTACAAGTTTCCGGCGTAGGTTAACAGGTCAACCGCTTCCCATGGAAGGTGTTTGTAAAAGGTTGACAATATACAACATGATGACATATCAAAACAAACCTAAACCAGGCTACTGCAGACATCGCATAGCGTAATCTAGATCTGCCTTGGTCACGTAGGACCCTCCTAATGCCAATGACCTCAGGTCATGGGTTTTTATTTACAGATTATGTAATTCTAAAATGTATTTATTACATTAGGCTCGGACAGCTACCATTCAAGCCTTGAATAACAAAAGTTACTTTAAACATGGTTTCTTAGGAGCGTGCTCGTAACATATGTTTAGGTATAAACATAACAAGTGATTAAATGCATAAAAAGGTTCTGTTACATACCCTTTTGGACATATTCAAAAACAAAGATAAATGCATGGAAAATATAGATCCATGTTTGATAATAATAATGATTAGGTACCAAAAAAATAATCAAAAGGTAAAAATCAAAAGGTTAACATGTATACATGATTATTATGATAATAGGTAACCTGATTAAGAATAGTGGTTACTGGTAGATTATGGTAATAGGTAACCTGATTAAGAATAGCGGTTACTGATAGATTACAAACATGATCATGGATAATTGTTAAAGAGTACTTGTCACTCTTTGTAATAGGTAAATATAATGGTACAATTGTATAATAGTATAATTGTGCACAGATTAATATATAGGGCTGGTATATTTTATTAGGTGCCCGAAAAATACCTTTAGGAGTATATTAATGTACTATATTGGGCTATAATATTTTATTAGGTGCCCGGGAGATACTTTAAACTGTTCAAAATGCAAAGGCATGAGTCTTTCTTGTCCTACATTTTGCCAGCATACCAGACCGCTTTTCACACACAACACAATACCAGACAATTTTCCTAGGCACCAAATGAAATGGCCAGTTTTCAAGCGGCCCTGAACTCAACGCCTTGAGTGTAACTGGGTACGTCATCCGGACGGGACAATACGTTTCCTTGGAGATCCTTCTGTGTACGCCTCAGCCTACGCCAAGCAAAGATGTTTGACGGCGATAACCCAATAATGGCCGTCACGCTGAACACGGCCAGCAGAACGTAGTAACGAAGATTTTCTCCACCTGCATAAGTCGGTGACGCGTGGTTCATCTCAGCCAGTTGCGTCAAACGATGAGCCACCCGCGCGTTGTATGGGAGAGGTAGTGATGGGATAATTGTAGACGCCCAAGTATAGTTCGCAAAATATGCCTTCTCAAGTATTATCGTGTTGACCCCTCTGACGCTGTAGTTTTGTAGATGTCCCCGTAAAAAACAAAGACAACCATCAGCTGCTACAAGATTGGAGAATGGGCGGTGGTCCCGTCCAGGCATACGACGTGGAAACCGTTCTTTGTCGTATCGGATCCAGGAGCCATTATTCATTCTGTAATTGAATTTATTACTGTAAAAGGGATAAAGTTTCCTCGGACAACCTTCACGTGTATGAGAGAGAGAGCTGTTTAGCACTATGCCTAACTCACATGAATCCGTTGATATAGAATAGAATTCAAAAGAGTCAGCTGTACAAATTTTATTATTCATGGCTTCTGAACAGTGAGTGAGTTTATCTAAGTCTTTAATGACTGTAAATGATTTCCTATCAGAAGAAATCAGAAACATGCCCCCAGTCAAATTGGATATTACTGGACCTTGAGTTATTCGTCATGAAAGTAGGAAACGTTGCTATTTTGTATGATTGCCAAGCATCGGAAGAAACAAAAGGTATGGTGATCATAATCCTATAATTTTCAACACTGACTGATATTAGGCTATAATAGTAACTCTACTTTATGGGCGTCTAATAAAGGAATATACCTAGTTTTCTCCGTCCGTTCTCCAAAGTTAACGTCAGATCTTTAATAGGCATGAGGTGTGGAGATAACACACCCTTTGTCGCTAACGTAATAGCTTCTACATAGTCTTTTGATTTCTCAATAAAATGTGATATTTTCACACGGATATGATCTATTTTCCATAATCTGATCGATATTATTTGAATGTTCGTTTACCAAACTCATTATTTGATTGATTGAGGATAACTGGCTGCGAAGTTCAGACAAAGCTAATTCGGTTTTGTGTTGCAAAAACTCATTCTTTATTTTGATTATTTATCTTAAGGCGATTTGAAATTCCTAAGCCTAGATTCGCAACCGATCCCAAGATGTTTAGTCCAGCCAGAATAAGCGGGTTGCGGCGTTCGAGATTATTGTGCCGCACAGACCACATCAGCAAGTCACGAGCAAGTTCCTCTGCCTCAGCGGTTTTATTTTGTATGTCATAAGACAACATTTCCGCGACGCTTAGGGTTTGAGCTAGCGAAATCCCTGAGTTAGCATGAAAATTACGTTGGTGCATTTCCTTAAGCGAAATGGCAAAAATATGGCCTGCATATCCACCCCTTCTATGACTATATTACTCGACACCATAAAAATGTTTTCTGTTCTCTCGATAATCGAGCCATGATTAAATTCTATTTCTTTCGTCTTAGCGCTCTTTCCATACAACAAAGAGGTCTGAACACACAATATCACTCCCAACAATAACAGATTCATTTTTGAAAACCTGCAATGAGTAAAATATATGTAATAACTCGTGTAAAAGAATATGTTTACATACAAATATGATTGATAAATATATATATATATATATATATATATATATATATATATATATATATATATATATATATATATATAAATTATTATACAAGTTTCATAAATACAACCATTTTTTCCCTCACTCCATCTACCTTTCTTTAGATTCTGTTATGTGCCAAGGGAACTATTCTCATATCAGTGGGTTTTGGATACATTTTGAACCCTAAATCTATTGGCCGTTAATGTTTCTAAAATGTTTAAACGGGCCTTCAAACTTAGGTGTCAGTTTTATAATTTAAACCTTTACGTACGTATACTTGTATGTATACCTGATCTGCCCAGGCGCATATGTTCTAGTTGGCTAGCTTATTTTATCATGATCTCTTTTCATTATAATTTGTGCTTCTTCTACATTCTTACGAAGTATATTATATCGACTTATGCTTGCATCCAAAACATCCTTTAGAGGATTTGATAAATTAGTTGTAGGCGTTAATACATGGAGTGTTCTAGCTGGGATACCCGTACAGTGCCTCGTGCGTGTCATTTTAATAGACACATGATACGAGTGATTAAGTGTGCTTAGTACCGCAGGATGGCAATGTCCCAGTTGGGGTCTGCCCCCCCTAAGGTGACCCTTAAAATGTTTAAAACCTTACGATTTGCCCTTTCCACTAGCCCATTAGACTCTGGGTGATAGATCATGGTATTGATTTTCTTTATGCAAAGGAATTCGCACAAGGAGTTAAGGAAATGATTATTGAACTCCCCGCCCGAGTCTGATATAATGGTGTGTGGAATTCCATGTTTACAAATGTAGCACTCGTAAACTTTCTAGAGCACTCGACTGCGGTTTTTGTTTAAGCGCTATCAGTTCTGCATATCGAGTCAAAGCATCTTGATTACTAGGAGGTGCTTATTTCCTCTGTCTGACTCGTAAAATCCTGTTAGTAAATCTAAGTGTACTCTTTCAAAGGGTTGATTTGGCACGGGGTAAGCCCCTAGGCTGACAGGTGTCTTCGTGTGCCCTTTGTATTCTTGACAAGTGCGACAATTTGCTATGTGCTTTTTTATATCTGTAAGCATCGTATGCCAATAAAATAAGGATTTGGCTTTCTGTGACATTAGGGAATAACCCGGGTGTCCATGCAGTGGATTTTCATGCAACCATTTTAAGACAGTGGGCATGAGTGAGATAGGTACCACCACCTGGTTGTTATTCAACTGTGGTGTGTTGCGGGTTTTCCTCGTCACGGATCTACACATGATATTATTGATTATATAATTCTGCTGCTTATACTTTATACATTCCTTTTCCTTCGGATTTCCGTTTAACGCAATGATGATTTTTTCTATTTGCGGATCTTTTCTTTGTTCCGTCTGTATAGTTCAGCACTCCAGCCCAGATCTTCCTGTTCAGATATAGTTTTAACAATGGGCGTGGAGGTTGAGATATCTATTAATTCAGCTAATGGCTCGGTACAAGATGAAGAGGGGTTGCGTGATAATGCGTCAGCAATGATATTTGTTTCTTTCCAGGTAAATACCCAACCCTCCTCGCGCCAAAGTCATGGATGATCATGTGCCACCGAGTTCGCTTAGGGCTGTGACTAAAGCCTTTAAAGAAGTCGGTTAGGGCTTATGATCAGTGAGAACCTTGACGGGATAACCGTATATTATAAACTTTAAAATGCACGAGTGAATTAACAATAGCGAGCCCTTCCTTGTCTATTACTGCATATTTACTTTTCGGAAGGTCTCAGTTTACGTGAATAAAAAGCTATAGGGAAAAACTGTTTATCATATTGTTGAAGCAATACCCCACCTACTCCTAGGTCTGAGGCGTCTGTGCTATAAAGAATTCCTTACCGAAGTCAGGAAATTTCAAGATTGGAGAACTACACAGTTCATCTTTCAGTTTATCGAACGCCTGTTGATGATTTTCAGACCATATGAAAATCTACGCCCTTTCTTATAAGATCGGTTAGGGAGCGGCTATGATGGAGTAGTTCCTAATGAACTCCTATAATATCCGCTACAGCCTAAAAATTGCTGTATTCCCTTGACGTTAGTAGGTATCGGAAAGTTACGGATAGCCGATACCTTATCATGGACTACTTTAAGACCTTCACTAGACACCGTGAAGCCTAAATAGACTAGTTCGGTTTTAAAAAATTCACACTTACTTATCTTTACCCTTAAATTATTGCTGCCTTAGTCTTTTGTAGGCACTCTAACTCTAATTTACGTAGATGTTCTTCTAAGGTATTAGAAAAGATTACTAGGTCGTCCATGTAGGCATGTAGGATATCTCCTAACAAGTCTCCAAACACAATGTTTATCATTCTAGTAAAAGTTATAGGTAGGCACCAACGTAAACCAAAAGGCATACGCAAAAATTCATAATGTCCCCTGGCTGTGCTGAAGGCAGTGTATGGGATACTCTCTTCTTCCAACGGAATCTGATGGAGCCCTTTAGTAGGTCCAAGCTGGTAAAATATTTTTTCTGACCTAGTAGAGATAGAATATCGTCAGTACATGGTACTGGGAATCGGTCAGGGATTGTTTCCTCATTTAAGCGACGAAAATCGATGCTATCCACCAAGTTCGATCTTTTTTTCGGTACTACTATTAACGGAAAATTATAAGGGCTGTTTGATTTCCTAATGACTCCTTCTTTTAGCATTTTACCTACTTCCTCAGTTATCTCATTCTGAAATTTCATAGGAAGTCGGTACGAAGGTACATAGATTACTTTCTGTTTGTCCTTGAGCCTTATTTGATGCTCGATGACATCCGTTTTTCTAAGGTTCCATCCGTAGTGGAAAAAACATCATGATATTCAGTTAAAAAGATTCAAAAAGTTTCTGCTGAATTTCTTCTTCTTGAATGTCCTTATTGATTTTTGTTCTTTATAGATTGCACAAAAGGGTATTCATCCGCAAACGATTGAGCGTGATTTATCTCAGCTACGGTAAGAATGCGATGTTTATAAACTTCCGCATCCAAGATATGTTGATTTTTGTGGATTACTAAAGTGGTATTCAAATGATTACAGACTTCGATGTGACTTGTTGTGAGCCGACTGTATAAATGGCTTGTGTGACGGATAAATCTTGTGTTTTCAGAGTGTCGGAAAGGATTAACATTTCAGATCCTGGCAAGGTTTTCTTTACACGCACTAATATGTTCGAAGTTACGTTTGGCTCGAGAGTTTGCGTGCAAGCTGATATTACTTACGGGCGAGCGAGAATTCTGTTGGGTCGCATGTATTATTTCTTGGTTCATGAGACAAGTGATTGGTTCTTCGATATAAGTGACTACTCTGTCTGTCTCCTTATTATCTAAAACTGATTTTAGGGTATTAGAAGACTTATAGAATTTTCCTTTGATATACACGCCGTGTTTTGCAGGTGCTAAGGTAATATTTTGAGTGCCCATAGACGGGTATCCGATAATTACTGCGGGATACATATTAATGTTTTGTACAACGATAAAGGTATCGGAAAACGTGCGCTTACCGACCCTTGTACTGAACATGAGTTACTCCTACCACATTTAATTCATTATTTCCTATGCCCGAGAGTCTTATTCCGGACTTCTCTATAGGGAAGTTTGAAAAGAGTAAATGATGAGTCCTTAAATCCATGATATTACGTAGACTACCAGAATCAAAGAACAAAGTAAATGACCTTATGGTCCAAATTTACTGCATGTAAGGTTGGTCGTAACTCGTCTTGACTAATAATTGCATGAATTTGTTGCAAATCTACGGGAACCTGCACCGATTTTTTGGATTCGCCCGTGTGTTTCATAGGAAAAATCGATTGCCTCACAATGATCTGATAAATGATTAAACTGATTATTTGATACACAAAAGATGTGATATTGATGACCCAACATCGTCCTCTCCCCCCTTGGAGCGAACTACGTGGTATTTGCTTTGTTTAGCACACCTTGAAAATTCGCTTGACCTTGCAAGTTCTGGCTAGACGGCCCAGGAACAGAGGTACCTGAAGCACGATTTGTTTGTTTCTGCTGTTGAGCAGCATTGCCGTTTGCTTGTTTCTTTTTATAGTACTGAGGACCCTTCTTTTTATTTGCACTGGCAACTGTTTGCGTGTTTGTAGGATTCTGCTGTTGATTCCGCGAGTAGCAACGATTATATGAATGAGTGGAACTATTATGTATTGAACAAAAACGCGTCCGACAGTCTGAAATCATGTGACCTGGTCGTTTACAGTTATAACAAACCATCCCTGCAACTTGATTATTATTATGTACCACATTTACTTGTTGTGGCTTATCCTCATTTTTTGCAAAAGCTTGAGTAAGCAAGGGATCAAGGTCAGTACATTTAGACATGTGTGCTTTTATCTGTTTATACACACCTAGTTTCGTACTGTCAGGC
This sequence comes from Macrobrachium nipponense, assembly GCF_015104395.2. Lineage (NCBI taxonomy): Eukaryota > Metazoa > Arthropoda > Malacostraca > Decapoda > Palaemonidae > Macrobrachium > Macrobrachium nipponense. The sequence goes on from NC_087214.1 coordinate 23,173,563, forward strand.
GTTAGCTTTTTAACACAATACCGCACCAAAGCTACAGGCAACATGACTGCCATACAGATTAAATATATCAAGTGTATGAAAACATTCACTGCAATATTGGATCTTGTAACCCACGTGGAGTTACGTAAGTTTTCCGGTCGGCAATTACTGCCTCCCGTCCTACAACACTAGGCTGAGCCATAGAAGCTTGTTTACGCGTAGAACTCGAAGAACCCATAACGATATTTACCTCCAGGACCTTGAACAGGAAAAATTAGTGTCCTGAACCAAGTTAGTTTTACTTCTGGATTTTTGGTTTTATAGGTGTTCCTCTTGTATGCGTGTTTTTTCCGACTGATACGATTCCTAACTGTTTCACTAGCACTGTACAGATACGAATGTCCACTGCGCAAACGCATATTCAATATAAAATATAAATGTGTTGTTAGTAATAGGAAAATCCCCCATAAAGATACAGAAATACAGATAATTTGATAAAGATATTATACGGAGAATTCCTGCAAGAAACGATTAGCAACAACGAGAAAAAAAAATAGTCTGCGGGCGAGAACTCGTAGTTGAAGATTGATTCTGTAATGAATGAAGATTAAGATGGCGAACAACTCACCCCCAGAATACTGGACGATCGACTCCTGATGAACAACACTTCGCTGAGAAACAAAAAACCTGAATAGATAAAATTGCACTTAGCTCTGGGTTATATGCTGAAGGATTGTTGACATGGGATGCGTCACAGTTTCCTGTCGTCTTCGTGTCGGAAGTCGTGATGGACGTCACGGTCTCCTCTTTGCCTCACGTTGCATGAAGAACGTCCAAGATTGATGACGTCACAGCCTCCTTCCTCGCGTTGCTTCCTCTTGGCCTACTCTTTGCGTCCTTGCTAGTGATCGCGCGTTGTTTTCTTTATGTGTTTTCTTCTTTCTGTTGATGTTCGATGCTGCTCTCGTCCGGTGTTGATTCTCGGAGATATGTGCAACAAGTCACTCAATCATCGATGTTGATGCTTGTATTCTTCTCGATGAAGGACATATCTTCGTCTTCATAAATGTTGCATTGATTGAAGATCCCACTTTCCTCTGTTTAGTATTGATTTATAGGTGGAAGTTGGTTTATTGCAGTTCTTCGGTCGGGCTGATATGGGTCTTGTTAATCTTATTCTTCATCAATAGCTGCCACCAAATTTTAGTCTTTTCGCTTTTGCGAAAGCCAGTTTGTTTTTTCCTTTTTATACGACTGTCATTCGTAAGTATTTCTGATTCCTTCTTTCTCCTATGTGATATCTTAGTAGAGTGGTTCTTCTTAAAGTAAAGGAGATGATTCAAACGGATAAGTTGAAAATAGTACAACAACTTTATTCTGTAACTCCATAACAAGAGAGACAGTTCGGTCGTGAGACCGTTACGTTTGATCGATAGGAATGAACTGAAATCTTAGAGCATCACGTTGATAGCGAAACATTAGCTATCTCAGCGATTCACATAAAAACATACGTAGTCCGCCGGCTCGGAAGTTACAAGTTTCCGGCGTAGGTTAACAGGTCAACCGCTTCCCATGGAAGGTGTTTGTAAAAGGTTGACAATATACAACATGATGACATATCAAAACAAACCTAAACCAGGCTACTGCAGACATCGCATAGCGTAATCTAGATCTGCCTTGGTCACGTAGGACCCTCCTAATGCCAATGACCTCAGGTCATGGGTTTTTATTTACAGATTATGTAATTCTAAAATGTATTTATTACATATATTGATGCTTTTAAAACTTTTTTCCATTAATAAAAAATGATTGAAATTAATTAATATTTTTGAAAATACTAATATTTTTGAAAAATGAACCGTTTTCACTAGTCTCGAGTGTTCACGCGCCAATATCATATACGAACATACGATTGTCAATTAAGAACCGATTTTGACAACAGTAGATGATGTAAACCAAACGTGATGTCTTACAATGCATTCATTCTTTAGGTCCAGCAATCTTTGATTTGTCTTTGTAATTATATATATAGGTTAGTAAAATTTGGTTAATTTGTGAATTAATCTTAGGGTGAAGACTGGCTTACATTATTGTAAACTTAGTCATGTTTAATGAATTTTTATTTTATTTTATTTATTTATTTATTTATTTATTGAGAACAACTGCAAATATATGTTAGGTAATTGCATTAGTTGAAGTGATTCAACTGATTATAACCGAATAAGTTTCGATATCAGTATGCTAGGAAGTGGTGCATTATAATCGTGGATTTTCTTTATATTAATGTAGCTTATTGATAAAAAAAAAGGACCAATTATGATGTGCTCTTTTCCAATTTTTTGAAACTCATAGCCCTGAATAGGGCATTCGTTTGGCTTAGGATTGCCACGTGTATGCCATAAAACATGCATAATATGCTGTCCATTCTCTTGGGGAAATATCTCATTTCAAAATATCCGGATCATAAAAGGTGGCATATAGACCTACATGTTTCATATCGTTTTTGTCAGTTTACAATGCCTATGACATTGATTTTAAGCCTAGACCTATGTTATTTATGTTAGGTTTGTTATCATTATTACTTCAGCAAACGTTTTATTTAACATACAGCATATTACCTAAAGTGACAAATGTGGCTTAAAAAAGAAAAGAAACAATAAACTACTTATGAATATCGAAGGATTTATGGAACTTGTCAACTTACTCAGTCGGGAACGCAAAGAAAAGAATGAAAAGCAACCGTTTTTAGTAAAGAAATACATTTCAGTGCATTTTTTTTTTATCTTCCCACTTTTTGCTGAAAACTTTATGAATAAATTTACTTGCCCGTGTTCACTTTGTGGCCTAATTTACGCATCAAATCATGTATAGCAATCATAATTATAAAACAAATTATATATATATATAATATATATATATATATATATATCGAATGTAATAATCAGCTTTAAGACTGAACACTGTCCGCGTATCTCGTTCGACTCTAAATTTGACTATCATTAAAGTTACGTAATGTTTCAAAAGATATGAAGCAACTGAATTTCGGAAAGGGGAAAATCTAACTCGATAAAGGTTTAATTAGTAAGCCCAACTCATATAATGGTAAAGATGCGGTTAATATGATATAACCAGGGTGACTATCTCGTCTATAGTAGTGTATATAGTAAAATAACATTGCTTGGCAATTAACACTACACCTCCCGGTGCGGAGCTTGTTTCTCGGTGATGTGCGGACTTCGCGGCGACCCTGCGAGTCCCAGACTCCCAGTCCCAGCCCTCAGGCCACTTGTGTATTTACCCCCAAGAGGGTGGTGGGTGGTTTGTGCCTGAGATTAGTGTTCAGATAATTTCGGCCTTGGGCCACAAACGCGGCTCCGATTAGCGGTTTGTTTATCGTAGCCAAATATCAGTCGTTGTTTTTCAGTAGCATCCAAAGGCTGCGTTTGTTTTGTTGTTCTCTGTTGTCGAGTGACTGAAATTCAGTGGTTTTTAATTTGGCGTCATCATCGACGTTCCCCAGGGCCTGGAAAAAGGTAAGGATTCAATACCTTACGTTCCAGCAGATTCATTTTCTAGATGTGAACTAAATGTCATATTTCCAGAACGTCTAGTGCCTATAGGACTAGATATTCACATCGTATCTCTATGTATCTATGGTGGCTCCCCGTTGTCTGTAGCCTAAGCTTGTACCTTTCCTAGGTTAGGCTAGGCCTTTTTTCCTATACATCCAAGCCCTATATTTCTCCAGATGTTAGGAGGACTAAATTGAAATAGTACCTTACGTAATATATCGCCACTGTAAACGCTAACTTGAATTTAACACTATTTTCTTATCCAAATCTTTTACTATTACAACGTTAAATCCTAGGTACTTTTAGTGATTACCGTTGGTTCATAGCCTAGGCCTTTAACATAACATTTTATTAGGCTAAACCAGGGCCTTGTTTTATTTATACTCAAGTCATATAGTTTCCATAGGAGCGGTTGGGAAGGCCTAAATTGCAAGACATGAATCAATGTATCGCCAACATTGAACTGAAGTGAAGATTGTTTTTGTAGCTCAGGACCCTTAACACCTCAGAAGCGTCCGCGTTACGAACTAGTTCCTTCCCCTGGCGTCACATGTTTGTGCTTAAGAATTTACTCTAATTCTCCTCTCACCCCCCCCCTTTTTTTTAACTTCATACAAAAGACTAAATACCGAAATTTGATACACAAACTTTTGAATATGCCTGAAATTGACTATCGCCATTCTAAAGTAACTTAAATTTAATATTTTGAAGTGCGCGCATCAGGAACAACTGCATTTCATTCCATCTGGCCGCTCAGCTCCTCATTGGCATGATCGGTTTGGTCTTTGCTTGCCACCTCGGTTATAGCGAGTTCGATCGTTGGGCATTCCATTGAGGGGTCAGAGATTTGTATTTCTGGTGATAAAGTTCACTCTCGACGTGGTTCGGAAGTCACGTATAGCCGTTGGTCCCGTTGCTGAATAACCTCCTGGGTTCCATGCAACGTAAAAACACCATACAAACAAACAAACATCTGGCCGCTCGCCGACGGGTTTTTATATTCAGTAGATGTGGCAAATGCATAATCAGTGGCTTTATGACTATTTGCAAGATTACCAGATTAGTAATCCTAGTAATCCGGGACACTTAAAATTTTTCACCACATATATAAATTTATAGCTATATATAGTATATAAATCCAGACCGATGTATAAAGTAGTGACAGTTATCACATTGGTGAAAAACATTTAAAGCAAGAATGTTAATGGTGTGGAAAGAAAACGAACGGAAAACCATTTGGAAGATGAAT
>NC_087214.1:23178862-23194464 GCF_015104395.2 Macrobrachium nipponense
TCCTTTTACCCACCACTGACAACTCAACGCTATCCATCAATTACAATAATTAAATACCATAAAAATATCTCAGTTTTTCAGGTACATAAGCCACGATATATCCTGTAGTTCCCACACATCAAGCCTCCGTCTGCTGGGAAAGGTCCCACTTCATCGGCTGACATCTCTCTAGATTTCCCCTTGTAACTTCTAAATTAAATCCCAGATACTTTAAAGGACCCGAATAGGAAGTGAGGGGACGGTGTGTGTCTAGGTAGGGGTAGGATGTAGGAAGGATTGGGACTTAGGGAAGAGAGGAGGCGGAAAACATAGGGAGATATTCCTCGGTTATCTCAGCTGAGGCAATTTGGGAAGAAGTAGAATTCGTTAGTGAGGCCTTCAACATAATATTTGACATGGTTGGTCTCTTTCTCTCGCTCTGTGTGTGTGTGCGTGTTTAGTTTTCTAGCCGTGATGAAGACTTGCAAAAGAAAGGACTCGTTCACTTTCGAAAAAATGTTAGAAAAGGAAAAATTCTAAATGAAACATCATTATTTATCTATTTCGACGCTCATTAAAACAATGATAAAACTATAATTTACCACCTTATTAAAGTAATAGTAACTATGATTTATGAACAATGATACTCTTGTGACTACGAAGAAAACAAAATAATAAAACAGGTGATTATAAAGTGAGGAAGAAATAATCTAATGAACAAATATTATTATTACACATCTTCAAATTGATAAGAAGACCAATAAAAATCACATTAATGATGCCATTACAAGTTGTACACAATGAGGACCGGTCTACAGCTAGTGGGTTATAAACACTATTTATAAATGGCATAAATCTCCACTAACTATACAACACTTATTTCTCTCTCATTTATATACAGCTTCAATCTTCGTGTCAATCTCACATAAGGTAAAAATCACAAAGCATTCTTTGTGCCTCAAAGAGAAGAGCAACACGAAAAATCGAATGCTTTTTCAATCACAAATCCCTTTTATCTTCCATTCCTTAAAACCTCAAACTTCCTCCCACCCACCTCTTGAACTTCCTCACAAGAACAGTGATCAAGGACTCTCCCGTCCTCCCCACAAGTGACGATCACCTGGGAACAGTTTCCAACGAAACTGAAGAGAGATGTTGATTCTCACGAGGACAAATGAAAGAAGGCGATTACTCCAACTGCAAAGGAAGACTTTCAATATTAGTGTCCATCAGCGCAGCTCGGTACCTCGAAATTTCAAAGGTCTGTGATTAGGTATATGTGGGAGTTATGAACAATTACGAGGAAATGGATGGAAATACACGAGTAATACACAAAACCACTCTGAACGTAATCTCTCTCTCTCTCTCTCTCTCTCATGTTTAATGGTAACATATATTGTATTTACTGAAGGTCAGTATTTTCAGAAGTAATGCGTAAAATAAAATATTTTTGAAAACAAATGACTAGATATCTTTAAGCCTTAATGAACAGTTATTCTTCTCAGATAGGTATTCCTTCTGATTCCTAGGAAATGCTTGGTGTGTGTGTGTGTGTGTGTGTGTGTGAGAGAGAGAGAGAGAGAGAGAGAGAGAGACTATACAAACAAAAAGCAATTTCCTACTCTTGACAGAGGCCTTTAGTTTATATAATATAAGAGAGAGAGAGAGAGAGAGAGAGAGAGAGAGAGAGAGAGAGAGAGAGTTCTCAAAGTCAGTCGACTACAACCCAAATGAATCTATAGTATTCTATACCATAAAAGCATCCATAATTTTTCAACAAAACTTTCAACTTTTTATTTAAACCGACATCCAGGTTCTATGCATTTAGATGGTTGTATAAGGCAGTATCGCACACACAAACACAGACAAAGTCAATACAAAGCGAAAAAGCCTGGGATCCATATCACGTAAGAAGCGATTCCTGATAAATATTCCATTACAACTTTCCCATTCATTGCTGAAAGTGATCACCTTCTGTGACAGGTGCTTATTCCGAGTTTGACAATTATTAGGTGTTCTCTCTCTCTCTCTCTCTCTCTCTCTTGTTTTTTATTTTTTTTTCATTCTCCTGTTATTTATAAGTTGTCAGCAGTGGCATTACATATACATATATACATACATACATACATATGTATGTAAGTGCATTTACACTCCCAAAAATATACCCCACAGTTATTTCGAAAAACGGAATCAGGATTAGTACAAAATGATCACACTTTATCGTGAAATAGAAACAGCAATTACCATTAATTGCCTCCTAAATATCGCCCTAAATGTTGTTGGCATCAATTACAATAATTACCTTGAGCCATTTCCATTTTTATCACGTTCCCAAAGTGAACAGAATTTAACACCAACAGAAATTTTGTCTTGGTGACCGACATCTAAAAGAGAGAGAGAGAGAGAGAGAGAGAGAGAGAGAGAGAGAGAGAGAGAATACTCAAGTAGGAGTTTGACGTCAACACCTGTGACATTCCTGTTGCAGCAGAAGAGCGGAGGCGCCTTGAAGGGCTTACGCCCTTTTGGCAACAGTTGTCGATAATCTAGGTTCTTTTTTTTCTTTTAATCGACTGCAGGGTCGGTAACAAGCAACCAGCGCCGCCCACCCCCAGGCCACCTATGTGAATAACCCTATGGCGGAAAGTTATGGATAATCAATACATTTTAGGTTTGTACTAATATTTGCGCTCGATTTAAACGCATCGTCTTTTGTTTTTGATGAGAATTTGGGAAATGCCGATGGAAATAATAGTGGAACGTTGTATATGCCGAAATCAAATCCTTATCTCCTCTCTCTTAGATAAAAATCCTTGCATTATAAGCCTGATTTGTCGTTAAGAAGCTACGAGAAGCAGACAAACACCATTGTTTCTCCCTCAGATCTCTCTCTCTCTCTCTCTCTCTCTCTCTCTCTCTCTCTCAATCAATCAATCAATCAATCAATCTATGGCATTAAACTGAAAATGAATAGCATTTACCACGAAACAATTAATTGTTGTTATGGCGCAATACCTTGCACATTCAGTAGCTACACACCAAATAAACAAATATATATCTTGCGGAGTCGCTATTAAAGGTCTGATCCTTTGATACCTTAAACTCCCAAAGTGATTACAAAATATTAAATTAAACAATAATATTACCAAAAGCAACATGTCTATTAGGCCTATACAAAATCATAAAAAAAAACCGGTTTAAGATTACCAAAAATAAAAAATACCCACGGTTTTATATTCCACGCATACAACACAAGCCTAAAACCCTCTATTATGCACATAACATCAACAAATTAAAAACTAAATACAAAACGGAATTTTTAAAATAGGAGTCTAGGGATATTTGAACGTAAAATCTTTCCATAAGCCAGAACACCCAGGCATTCCCTCTTCTTTCCCTCTTCCACCACTGGTGACCAACAGCTCTAAAAGCTTCCACTGACTCTCTCCCTCCAAAAAAATTATTGTGGTTGTCCTCTTTATAAAGGACTAACAGGAAATTCTCTCACGCCATAAAGCCAAAGCCTGGATTAAAACTTCACACGGAGAGAGAGAGAGAGAGAGAGAGAGAGAGAGAGAGAGAGAGAGAGAATTGGCTTAAATTTAATGAACAATAATGATTACAAAGTCTCATTTTAAACACAGTCGACCAGACATGCTTGGAAACGACTTTTCCTTGTAAGATAGAAATAATAACTGCAATAGCATGATGCCAATAGCCGCACAGAGCCGATAATTCTACCGATTATGAATAATAATAATAATTAAGGAGCTGAAAACAGCTGCACTCTCAGTACAGTCCCACCACGGAGTTTACACTCCGTACATAAAAACTAGACCTATTCCTGCAAATATTTAACATAATTCAGAAAGGAATTTTTTTTTCTAAAACATTAAGCACAATGAAGGCAGACCGAAGTCATTACTCAATAACGAACATACTATAAACGCAGCATGACGCCATAGGAACTAGTTTCTCACGCGGACAGCGAGACTTGTTAAGCGACTCATATAAGCAACATAAAAATGTGTTCGTGAATACTATCAAATGGTTTCACTAACTTTACTTGCATAAAATGAGTAAAATGACCTATATTCCCTAATGAAAAATAGGTTTGTGTAACTGACTCTCTAATACAAAGAATCTTAGTAAAAAATTACGAGGGAGAATCGAATAAAAAGAAATCAATGCCTATCGAAGTGGCCCAAACCCAGATAACCTACAATTCAGTATTTCAAAAAAAAACTCTCTCTCTCTCTCTCTCTATCTCTCTCTCTCGCTTTCTTTCAAGCAACAATCTAGTCCAGGTACAAATGCAATAAATGGGTAAAGTGTCAACTGGGAAGGGGTCACAAAAGAAAAAAAAAAGCCACTGAAATGTTAATATTTTCAGTTCTTCAGCAGAAAGCGTTAACGTTCTAGCGGAGTCTGTGATTAATGTCGACTTCGATAGAAAATGAGATTCATGGCGCGTCTAATCAGATAATAAAGAAACTGAATAATTATTCTGATTTATTATTACCTTTTTCTGGTTTTCTACGAAGACTCCCTGTCTGGAGGAAGACAGAAATTCCGAAATAAAGAGTAGGCCCAAAGATGTGACTGCATTAGGCCAATCTTACTAAGAAACCTCGTTACAAAAACTTACAACAAACCGAGCGTTCCTTCCCATAGACCTCTCTGTCATCTGACAAAGAAAATATTATTACGTTCATACCAATTCTGTGCAGACCACTACTCACTAAGAGAAGAGATTCATTTAAATAACCCAAATAAAAGACGCTTTTCGAGTTTTACATTTTTGTGACAGGACAAATATCTTACTTCAGTCTGTGAGTGAGGATGTTTATCTTCGCTCTCTCAGAGCGATCACGACTCCAGATTGCAGACACAATCGAATTCATTCCTGCATTTCAGCATTCCAGTTTCTGTGAATCCCGGAACTTAAAGAACGAATAACAACATATGTGAATATAACCAGGAATCCCAAGGACGTAACACAATCCGCAGGATAAGGATATCCTTCCATAACATCCTTCACCACTGACACTTCAGACACCAAGTACAGATTAGGCCTACGCTTAGTTTAACGAAACGTTGTTAATAAAACGTCGTCTCTGTGAAAAGGTAGAGAGAGAGAGAGAGAGAGAGTTCCAACAAACCTCATAAGCCTGATACGAGCGACAAGTATCATAAACGAAAACACACAAGAGCCCCAGAGATCCAATGATGAGGAGGCAAGCTGAATACCCCGCAGGAAATTCAATTTATACTCAGGAGAGGGGCACAAAGCCCTGCAAGAAAGATACGATGCCTCAAGCCACTACTACTTCAAGTACGCTCTGACAGAAATAATGAAATAGTCAAGATATAGAGAAGGAATACCAATATCCGGTACGAAAACAAAGCTGAGGAATGTCTAGAGGTGGAGAGGGGGGTGGGGTTACTAATGGTCGCCTAATGGATGCTCTGAGACAGTGAGATATACCTCCCATCGAACATCGGGAAGATGAGGAGAGTTTGTTGAGGAAAAGACGCAGGTTAATCATGAGAAGAAGAAACAGACCTCTTCGATTGTAGGATGAATAAAAAAAAAAAAAAAAAAAAAAAAAAAAAACTGGAGATGCTGCCTTACAAGGAAGACACTAACGCATATTGACAGTCCAAGAAATGGAGAAGAATAAAGGATAACTCGAGGGAAAAGAAAAGGAAAAAATAAAGAGAGAGAGAGAGAGAGAGAGAGAGAGAGAGAGAGAGAGAGAGAGAGAGAGAGAGAGAGAGAGAGTGAGGTGTCGTGGAAAATAGCCCAGGTGTATAAGGGCCTCTACGAAATTGAGGAAGTCTACAAGGAAATTACTTCTGACACATTTGTTTTGGAGAGAGCAGGGTTCCACAAAATTCCTGTTCCCAAAAAGAGAAGGGAAACATTTATAGCCAGCGAGAGAGAGAGAGAGAGAGACAGTCCTGCTGTTAATCTGTAGCAAAAATTGAAGAATTATTAGTGGAAACTAGATTAATAATAATAACAATAATAATCATTCTAAAACCAGAAAACCACTCCAGAAAAGTGATCGGGATCCACCTTGACCTTTGACCTTTCCCTCCACAGAGCATAATGTTTCCCTCACTGAAATGCAACAGAGAAGAAAAATCTGAGAAAAACCCAAAAACTGTGTTTTATATACTATTTTTCCACTTCACGTGGCCTAACACCTCAGACTCCTGCTAGTGATCACAAACAAAACAAATAATCAGTAAACGACTGACTTTCAAAACAACTGGAAAATCCTGAAACACAACTTCACCAATTAGTTGCAGATGATACAAGTCAACATGTCGCCAACACTTGAACACATGTCAGAAACACTTGTCAACATGTCTGCAACTCTGTCAACATATAAACCAACACTTCCAACATGCACTAATATTGCTGCTGTCACAGTGACCAATCGAAGCACAGTGTAACGAGGAGGATACAATTAATTCACTAAATTAAAAATATATATATAATTATTAGGCTGCTCAAATATTCATGTTTCCAAAGAAATTCAAAAGTAATGGCGCTGGAAATTCTGTTTAATTATTTTAGACAAAGTCCATGACTGACTTGGTTCTTTGGAGACCGGACAATTCGCCGTAAACAAATTTGCCGTAGGACAATTAAGACATTTTGCCGTAAGAAAAATTTGTCGTACGGATATTTTGCCGCAAGGACATTTCGCCGTAAAATGTATATGCTTTCATGTATAGATTTAAAAAAAAAAATGAAAGAGAGAGAGAGAGAGAGAGAGAGAGAGAGAGAGAGAGAGAGAGAGAGAGAGAGAGAGAGAGAGAGAGAGAGAAGGGTCGTTATAAATTTTGACACCCGTCGTTAAATGTTTAAATGAGGTCATTACAAATTCGGTAGTTTACCATATTTTTATTTTTGTTTTTTATCTTAAACCTTTTGTATTATCTACTTTTATCAGTTGAAACTTAAACCCCTACGATGCCGTACCCTATCAAGGTTGTGATAAGCTCGTAGATGATTCCAACTTCATTTACAGGCAAGAAAGAAGGAATATGGAGCAAGGTTTATTGGAAGTGTGTTGAAAAGAACTGCCAAAGCAAGAGTACATACAAGACGGATATTGAAGAGATTTCAATCTAAAAATTCTGTAAGGTGAGCATACCCATCCAGCGAACCCAAGCAAAACATAAAATGCAAAAACCAATTGCACATATGAAAGAAAATGCACTGAAATCCCAGCTAGCTTCAAGATCATTGATTGGTGCTGCACGCGAGGAATTAGAAAATGCAGGACGCTCTCTTATGCCATCAACTTCAAATTTGTCAAGAAACATAAGAATGGAGAGCAAAAAGAAGAAAAGGCCCCTCCTATTACCAAGAACAAGAATCGGTTATGTAATTCCCGAAGAAATTTGCGTGTTTACAGAACGGAGAAATATTTTTACTTTATGATAGTGGAATGGAAGATGAAAACAGAATGTTGATCTTTGGTACGATTGCAGGGCTACACCGATCTAGAAAGACATACAAATTGGGCATGCGATGGAACATTTAAGGTTTGTCCTGAAATCTCTATCAGTTATATACTCTACATGTCAACATAGGACATGCATGCATCCCACGAGTTTTACGGTCTCCTTCCGAATAAGACTAAGAATCTTACAATACGTTTTTTCAAAAGGTTAAAGATTTACTCGAGTCCCTAGAACCTGAAAATCTAATGATTGATTTCGAACCAGCTGGTTTTCAAGTTTTTCTGACATTTTCCCTTCTGCAAATGTAACAGGCGGTTATTTTCATTTCTGTAAGAATGTTTACAGAAAAGGGACAGATATTGGGCTTAAGGTTCGATATCAAAGTGATTGTGCTTTTAATACAAAAGTAAAGTGAATATGGCACTTGCATTCATACCGCCTTCAGACATCATTGATGCATTTATAGAGCTGGTTGATGACGATGACTTACCACAAGAACTAGTTGCATATTTTGAAACTCTATTACATTGTGGGGGGAGAGAGAGGGAGGGGACCTCGACGTCGTAGAGTTTCTCCAACTTTTCCTATCGAACTTTGGCATGTTTATCAAAGAACCCTAGATCAGCTGGCTAATACCAACAATGGAGTAGAAGGGTTCCATAATGGCTTCAAGCATCTGTGACCAATACGCATCCAAATTTATGGAAACTCATCAATGTATTGAAAAATGAAGAATATCTTTCTGAAAAGAAGATAATCGATGCAGAAAGAGGTGAAACAGCAGTCAAGAAACGCATACTAAGTATTGTCAGAGGTTATGATCAAAATGCAAAACAACATTATTTACGAGCAATTGCTATGAACTTACATGATTTTTAGCTTTGAATTTTTTTTTTTGAAAACTTTTTAAATAAAGTGTGTGGTATTCATTTATTTTTTTATCCTTTTCTTATATATAATTATAATTAAATGAATACATGAAAATCAATGAAAAGTGATAAATACACTTGAAGATAACTATATGAATGTAGTTACATTGATTTCTAAAAGAAATAAGCTAAAAAACTAAAATATACATTTTACGGCGAAATATCAATGAAAAGTGATAAATATACTTGAAGATAACTATATGAATATAGTTACATTGATCTCTCAAAGAAATAAGCTAAAAACTAAAATATACATTTTACGGCGAAATGTCCTTGCGGCAAAATATCCGTACGGGAAGTATTTTCTTACGGCGAAAAGTCTTACAATCAATGTCCTACGGCAAATTTGTTTACGGCGAATTGTCCTAGCTACGCTGTGCACTACTTAACTGAATTTATTTGAATCATTATATACATACATACACACACACACATATACATACATATACATATATATATATATATATATATATATATATATATATATATATATATATATATATATATATATATATATATTAATCAGGTAGCAAACTATTCTTAATCAGTTACCTTTTATCTTACCACACCTTTGGTACCATTTTATTTCTTATGATTTTTAGAATGTAATTCTGGTGTCATGTAATCATCAGCCGTATGTTAGTACTTTCTGTTGAATATATATTCTCATGACTAACAGTATATAAGTATCATTATGTATGACATGTTATCTTTTTAATATTAGTATGATATCATATGCATTTATCTTGTACATGGATCTGTATCTTCCATGTATTATTCATTACTTATGAGTATTTCTATATAATCACATTAATTTCTCTATCACACTCCTTTGAATCGTATACAAGTCAAACTTTAAAACTCAGTGTTTAGTTTTGTAGCTAACCGAGCATTAATGTAAGGATTACATTTCAAATACATATTCCATATGTATAAATACTCCAATGACCTAAGAGGTCACTGTTGAGATAACAAGGAGTGTGATAAGAGTTGATAAACAGGACACAAGCTAGGCTGGATGTATTGAATCAGCAACGCCCTGGTTTACATTTGCCTGTGATTGTGTCAAAGAGGTTCACAGTGCTTCGCTCCCTGAGAACCTATTGACCTATAGCCCTGACTCTACGTGATTTCCTCTCACATGTTCGTCTGTCTGTATGTTATGTATGCTGAGCTAAGCTGTGCTCTCCTATACCTTTGTAAATGCATTGTAACTTGAAACTCTACTTTCCCTCCTAGAATCAGGTTCTCCTAACTACCTTCTTGCCTTCTACTCAAGAGATGTAGTTTTGCAAATATACCGTTGTTAAGTTATCATCATGAGTTTTGAAACATCTCCGCCTTTATACTAAAAGAAGATTCTGACTTAGAAATTATCGTCGCAATTGCAGACGAGGATGGGGAGTATACCACACGATACTTGCGTATCACATCGCAGGTCTAAATAACCTCACAGTGCAGCCTCGTTATACAGGGCGTAGCACAAACAACTGCTTTCGACACTCGACTGATAACCAGGTATGTTTCTTATTAGAGAGAGAGAGAGAGAGAGAGAGAGAGAGAGAGAGAGAGATTACACAGGAAGGCACTCAATCTATTCAACAACTACAAGCAATCAAAAGGAAGCCATGTCCCTGAACATAAACTGAAGAACCTGAGGAGATGAAACCACGAATAGATGACAGACAACTGAAATCACAAGGAAGAAGAAGAAGAAGAAGAAGAAGAAGAAGAAGAAGAAGAAGAAGAAGAAGAAGAAGAAACGTGAAATGAAAATGTGCAGTGTGTTGGAATACAATAAACAAGGGCTTCTCATAAACAAACATGGACACATACACGAAGTCCCACAGCAAATGACGTATTAATATTGACACTATATACACAAGCAAGGGACATGTTCCTCGCTTGCCCAGAGAATAGTCACGAAACTTCTGAGAGAGAGAGAGAGAGAGAGAGAGAGAGAGAGAGAGAGAGAGAGAGAGAGAGAGAAATTTCGGAAACACTGTCTAATGAGAAACAAATCACAAGTATACAAAACGCTCCGTAGTGAGGAAGCCTGAAGCACTCTCTCTCTCTCTCTCTCTCTCTCATGAGCTACCCCCATTATTATTCAGAATCACTCACTTCCTCTTCCCATTCCAAAACCTAATCGAGTCTGGAATAACATTGACGCCCAGATGACAAAAGTCACTTTCGAAGCTCAACTGACAGACATAACTTGCAATGCCCATATCCCGTGTGGGCATTGCCCAGCCTTGGTAAAATAACTCGTCTCATGAACCTACTTTAATCTATTCAAACCGCTTACATTATGAATACATTAATAATGCAACAGGATCCGACAATACATAGTCTATTGTATACAAAAATGGCGGTTTGGATTCGCAAAATAATTTCGGTTATTTGTCACTGGGCGTAATCATCATTCTGGAGAGAGCATCTGCATATTGCATTCATTATTCAAGTCACACATTTGTACCCGATTCAAAAGTCACTCTGAAAACCATTTAATATTTCCTTCAATTGAGTGATTTGCGACAAATGAATGCAATTCTTCTCGACGACGCAAGAGACACTAACTGATTGATGATGTGTTTCTCAGATTTCATGATCAAATTAATAGATAACTTTTGGTATTCTCGTCGTTTGCCTTTCATCTGATGCTAACATTAATTTTCTCTTAAGAACTACATTTCGAAAATTTATGGGTGATCTGAATGAATAAATAAAAATATTTAAGATTACTACAGAATTTAGGCCAAAGGCCAAGCTCTGGCCCTTATGAGGTCATTCAAACGACGAAAGAAAGGGAAACAAGAGTAAAACGACTCAAAGGCGTAACAGGAGGAAACCTTTTGCTGTTGCACTGTGCAACGACTGTTGGGAGAGCGTGGGGAATAAGATGAAGGAAAGAGAATATGAATGGAGGTGCAGCAAAAGGGATGAAAGAGTTTGCAGCGAGGGGCAGAAGGGTCGCTGCAAAGACCCTTAAGTAATGCCTACAGTGCACCGTATGAGGTGGCACTATAGGCATTACTTAAGGTTCCTAGCAAGGTCCCATCGGCCCCGAGCTGCAGCCCCTTTCATCTCTTTTGGTGTAAATGGAAAGGGAATGCAAATGGCTACTTATATATTCTCCAAACCATAAGGTTTAGTCAAATATTTCGTCCGAAGTTTTTTTTGGGGAGGTAGTGCCATCAGTGTACTTCGTGTGGTGCACTGTAGGCATTATTACTTAAAAGTTCATTACAGCGTCCCTTCGGCCCTGGCTGCAACCCCTTTCATTCCTTTGACTGTAGCTGTGATCACATTCTCTTTCCTCCATCTTGCTTTCCTCAACCCTACCAATTGTTCCATAGTACAACTGCAAAAGGTTTTCCTTCTGTTACACCTTTAAATCATTTTACTCTGTTTCCGTTTCAGCGCTGAATGACCTCATAGGTCCCAGCGCTTATTAGCCTTTGGCCTACGTTTATATTCCATTCCTTTCCAATATTCCGTAAAACTGCCCACGTGGCAAGCTTTGCTCACTCTTGCTGTATTCTGATACAGACATTTTCTGAATAGGCAAATTTTTTAATTAATTCCATCTATAAATATTGGGGTAAAAGGTTGACCCTTTCCAACATTGACTTAAATCCAATGGAAGCTTTGGATCCTTTTGCACAATTAATGAACTAATTATCTCATAACTGTTACTGTCATATGAGAGAGAGAGAGAGAGAGAGAGAGAGAGAGAGAGAGAACCACAACGAATGCTACTAAATAACACATCAGATTATTCTCTCTCTCTCTCTCTCTCTCTCTCTTCAGAATCAGATGAAGACTATTGCGATGGTCAGGATTTTGGCCAAAGCCAATGGGGAGAGAGAGAGAGAGAGAGAGAGAGAGAGAGTACAATGATTAGGATGTCTCAAAGACTTTATAGTCCATCCGAGGAGATATCGTGCGCTCACTTATCTGCTGGAGCAGGTACTGTTCATTCACAGTGTCATTCAAATGATCTGTCTAGCTTTCTTCTAAACTCTTCCAAAACTGTTGCTGTTTAACAACTTCTGGTGGCAGTTTGTTCCATGATTCCCACAATGGGATGTGTTGTATCTCTTCAGTTCTAGTTTCCATCCATTATTTCCTGTCTGGTTTTCGTTTAATGTAAATAGGTTACTCTCTACTTTTGTTATGCCTTTCGTGTTTTAAATGTTTCTATTATTTGTCCTAGCAATCGTCGTGTTTCCAAGTCATATTGTTCAGGCTCTCTAGTCGTCTTTGGTAACCCATTTTCCTGATGGATGGAATTAACTTTGTGGCTTTTGCGTGCACATCCCTCTAATCTATTTAAGTATTTTCTTGGTGTTGGTGACCAAAACTCTACTGCATATTCAAGATGACGTCTAACTTTTGGTGTGTAGAGCTGCTGCACCGTTTCCTTGTTTCTGTATTTGAACTGCCTCTTTATGTATACCACAGGTGTCTGTGACTCCTTTTCAGCTTTTATGCACTATTTGGTGGATTTTTAGTCCTTGATAATAATGACTTCAAGGTCCTCCTCTTGTTCTACGCTACATATGTCATTCCTAAGCAGCATGTAGTTGGCATGAAGGTTGTTTGTTCCTATTTGTAACACTTTACACTTATCCATATTAATACACTTATCCACATTTAAACACTTATCCACTTTAAAAGGCATTTGCCATCTTTTTGAAAACTCTCCTGTTTTCTTAAGATCATTTCTTAAACTTACTACTGTCTCTGGGTCTGCTACATTTACACCTAGTTTGGTGTCGTCTGCAAATCTGGCTATCCTCCTAGTTAATCCTACATCAATGTCATTAATGTAAAACTAGAGCGGACCAAGAACAAAACCCTGAGGAACTCCGCTTGTCACATCTGCCCATTCTGATTCTTCACCATTTATTTTCTATAAGTTAGCCATTCTTCGATCCAGTCTGCTATTTCTCCTATAATTCCTAGAGCTTCTACCTTTTGTCATCAGTTTTTTTGTGTGGGACTTTGTCAAGGCCTTTTGGAAATCTAAGCAGAGTATATCTATTGCTCTACTACTGTCGTAAATACCAAGCATGTTTACGAAAAAAAACTCCAAGATGTTTGATAGGCAGGATCTGTTTTGTCTGAAGCCGCGTTGGCTGTTTAAAACAGCAAGTTCTTTCTATCAATGTGATCCACAATTTGATCTGCAATTATGGACTGAAAAGTCTTTACAAGGGACCGACGTTGGACAGATTGTTCTATAATTTCCCGGATCTTCTCTTGGAGCCTTTTTGTAAACTGAGATCATATTACCTAGTTTCCGTCCTTTTGGTACCTTTCGTTGTTCTGCCGTTTTTCTGTAGAGTTTATATACGTAGGTGAGGAACACAACAGAAAGTTCGTAATAAACCCTCATCAGCGACATGAACTGAAAACAATGAGAGAGAGAGAGAGAGAGAGAGAGAGAGAGAGAGAGAGAGAGAGAGAGAGAGAGAGAGAGAGAGAGCGGTAAGGAGCGAGGGAACCCGTGAGTAATGATGCCTAGTAGGCGCATTACGTAGGAAAATAGAACAAGCAAACGATTTCATGTCGAAATGAAAACATAAGACTGAAATAACTGACCTGATTTCACAAACAAAGGAGTAACGACTGTCTTGCATTCCTTCTCTCTGAAACCATAGACCCTCAAAGATGAAGAACATAAAAAGAAACAAACTAAGAGCTACCAGTAGGATTCAAGAAAGGCAAGAGAGCCAAATCATATGTCAAATCAAAAATCATGTCACATTTGATTTCCTTATGTCATTCTGGCGCATGCAGAGCGCTGCAAATTCAGACAGCAGCGTAATCCTTCATTTATTTTCGCCCTGCCAGGTGTCATGGAGAAGTGAAGAATGCTGGAATTTATTCCGATTGACGTCTAATGCCGACATTCTTCACGGAATTACTTACAGGTCTTCAAATCATCATCTTACAAATTACATAAACCTGTACATTTTCCTTCTCTTGCTTTATTGGTAATGATCACATTTCTCCCATTTCTGCAGCGATGCTCAAATGTTCACGAGCTCTCATTGGAGAGAGTGATGACCCTAATCACCTGCCATAAGGACCCTCATTAACATTCATTAGAGTTTCTTCCCTCACACTTATGAAAGGGCTGTCACTTTTTATGTATAACAGTCAAGAGCTGCAACGTCATTGTTCCCCTGGGAAAATATATTAAACAGAAGGACGGTTTGGAGGAAATACTAATAAGTGTGAATCCGCACTCTAAAACATGTACAAAACACGTCAGTAACTAATTCACACACACATCACTACAGTTGAAAACAAGTCAATGACTAATTGTGGGGGCCCAACTGACCTGTGCTCATATCCAAAACCAAAAAAAAACAGGGCCATTTGCTTCGGGATTTCTGTAACGTTATCTATTGGGACGGGAAGTCCAACCTCAGGTGTTGATGCGACACTGTAATAAACATGTCATTAACACAAGTCGGCAACTTATCACATACATACATACACGACATGTTGAAAATATGTCAACGACCTCATGCCGAAGATAAATCGTATGAAACGTTGGTTGGGACTCCAGTGAATTGCTGAGATGGTATCAAACTTGTTTGTGACCTGTATGCAATATGTTGCCGCGTGAGTTTATGACATGATTAACTATAAGTGTGGAGGTGTCCTTTGAATATATGTCAGAATTTACGAGACAATTTCCATTTTGATTGAGAAATCATAAGACTCAAGCTCATTTTAAACTACATAAAAGTTGTCTTGCATTCCGTCTTGTGAATATAACAGACAGACATTGAGTGATATACGGACAGAGACAAGACAGACATTCAACAGGAACGGGGCATCACTGGGATACTTCCCAACAGTTTTCAAAGACGTCCAGCAGACCACAGCTGCCTCCTGCATTTCACAAAGCCATTTATTGTGAGGTCACGCATTCGAAATTCCAGTAAATGTCTATGAGTATTTCGAAACATATGTAGAGTTTAATAAAAAAAAATACATTAATAAATGATAAATAAAAAATTAATTAATTAACTTAAATGTGAAAATTTTTAGAGTTAAAAGTGAAATATGGAGAATAAAATAAAAAATAAAATATACAAACAAATGAAATTAATTATATGAAAACTAATATCACTACACCTCCTCTCCTTGCCAGTCAGAACGCACTTCAGAGGCCCACATACCTGAAAC
>NC_087214.1:23194964-23232424 GCF_015104395.2 Macrobrachium nipponense
AATTATTATTGCAGAGGATTAACTATTGCAGGTTCAATACAAGTCAGCGACTTGGTAGTAGTCCTGACAAGTGTTTCACACGATTTTATAGAATTCGCCTCCAACCAGTTTGTGACTTGTAGTATGTGAGGAGTTGCCGACATGTTTCGTTGCCATCTTTTCGCACAGGAGTTCTTATAGGCCCTGATTCCTTTCATCATCCGATTCAAATCGAAATTGCAAGGTAAAGGAATCGTATGTTATGTCTTAGTTACCCATTCACATGATGTCCTCCGTTTTCTGTACATTTTGAGCTGTTGATGGCAGACGGTCGAAATTAAAGGTCCGTTGTGTTTGGGATATTATTATTATAAATAAATAAACGTTAAAAATCACAGTAGTTTCAAGATCTACTGTTTTTTTTCTCTTCAGGTGTTACAGATATAATACTAAAAGGGGAAAAGTTACGAGAGTCAAGAGAGGGAAAGAATGCATTTGTAACTTAACTTTTTTTTTATTGTAGCTATACTATACAGTCGTCGTCTGATGAGGAGGCGACAAGTTGGTCTTGCAACCTTTTTCTTATTTCCAAAACACAAAAGGATTTTAATTCATTCTTACAGCACGACAATGTGCGTATGATATTCATTGATGGTCTAACTTATGCAGTTAGGCCTATATGGACACTTAAGGCCCAATTTAGGGTAGGATTCAACGCCCAGATTAAAGGATCTGATCCTCCACTGTTTACTTTGGAATCTGTAGAGGAACCTATTCTATAGTCTGGCGCCTCTGATTATTGCAGAGCAGCAGTTGGAATAAAAGGACTTCATATGGAAACTCTAGCATTTAAGTTTACCTTAGAAATAGCTGTCATGCCTAGTCGATATCTTGTCAAGTTTAGAAATGAATTAAGGAAAGAGGCGAAAGAAGGCGTTCAGGTTGTAGACAATTATGAAATAAAGTTAACTGGAAGTAACTTAGTCATTTTAATGCTGTTTCTTGGCTCAGCCCAGGTTAATAACATTAAAAAACCTAGCTTCATCTTATAGCTTGTGTTAATTACTGTATTGAGTTTTGTAGTAGCTGCTCTTAATATCGAATTATCGTCCTCATTGAGTCTAGTGGTGTCAATCAGTAGTGCAGAGTGGATGTTAAGTACATCATGTAGATTTTAATTTCCTATAACATAAAATTACGTAGGTATTATTAATTAATAAATAAAATAATTTTCTTTAATTACGAGAGATAAGTAAATAAGTATGAGGGAATAGCAAATAAAACCGATACACCCGAACTCGAGAGGCGTCAGCAGCAGCAGCCGAGAACAGGAATGAATTTGCCTCCCACTTTTATAGTAGGAATCCAGAAGATTCCACCAACCTTACTAATGAAAACTATAACACCTGTTGGTTGTAGCCGAGATAAAACCATAGTAAATTGTTTTGATATGAAGGCTGTCTTGGCGTTGATTCTGAGAGAGAGAGAAAGTCCAAGATGAAGTATTGTTCAGGTGAAAAGTG
Source organism: Macrobrachium nipponense (assembly GCF_015104395.2). Lineage (NCBI taxonomy): Eukaryota > Metazoa > Arthropoda > Malacostraca > Decapoda > Palaemonidae > Macrobrachium > Macrobrachium nipponense. The sequence goes on from NC_087214.1 coordinate 23,196,467, forward strand.
CGTCTGCTTTTGGAAGCGGTCTAGACGGAAGCAATTCGTCAGGAAGTGAGATGGTTGAAATCTGTATTTATTGATACACTTATGTATTTATTATATTTCATGCATTTTATCTTTTAGGAACAGATATCATCTAACGTACGGAACGGCGAAGCTCAATTATAATGTTGAATCTAGACGGTATATTTCAGTTTTCTACCTATAAACAAGGCTTCAATACTTTTACCAGTAAACTCCGCCTGTCTGACCGCGGTTCCGTTCATTCACCCAACAAATGAGGAACTATTTTCAGCTTCATCGCGTTCTGATGCTGAGTCTGACGTTTTGAAGACCGTTTTTTCACCTCGACAAACTGGTGGTTCGTGTTTGCTGGCGCTTATTGTGACAAAGGAGAGACTTTTGTAACTTTTGGAGTCGAACTTTTTCCACAAAATCGCTTTTGAAGGGATATATGACAGGCGTGAATCATTTCAGCTCTGTGAACGGGCGAAAAATCACTTCCGAATTTGAGGCACATGATTGTTAGACGTATGAAGAGGAAAATGTGTCTTGAACAGAGTATTTTTGTACCTGTGTTTACAAGTGGTAGGTTTGTCGGTTGTAGGATTCGTATATTGAACAGTTCCAGGATAAAAAAGATTTTGAACAGGAAACTTCATTGAGTGCGCAACGCATAAAGTAGGCCTATTTAGGTCAGATTGTCTAAGTGCATTTTTGTTCCAGTGTTAATGAGGGGTGGGCCTAATACTTGTAAGATTCATAATTGAACATTGATGAATTGTGATGTATCTTCGTTTAGGGGAGAGAGAAATGAAGTCAGACTTATGAAAGGAACCTCAAATGTGATAAGAACAATTCCCACCAATACGAGAATAACTTGCTCTTAAATTATGTATTGTTATTATTTACAATCGAACAAAAGTCAAGTTCACAGTTATTACAGGAAGAATAGTATGGTATTTGTCATTGGGGGGTAGGATGATGTGGATGTTTTTTTTTTTTTTTTTTTTTTGTTTTTTTTTTTTTTTTGGGGGGGGGGTAATACCTTAAAATCAGCCCTCACCCCATCCCACCACGACTAGGCATATTTTCTGTTCACAGGATCGTCTCACTTAAACTTTAAAAACTTGGACCCCTGTGCAGTTGAGTAGGATGCTTCTGTAATTATTATTATTTCAATTAGACGAGTGATGATGTTTTGGCAATGTGGGCCTTTCAGTCGGGGCAACCAAAGTTGCTGATGCTTACCTGACAAGTCGGAACGAAGGGAGAAGGATGACTAGGCCTATATAAGGAAAAATGACCAAATTGCGAATTGTTATTGTTAATATTTTTTTTAATTAGACTATAAGTGGTTTAGTTAGACTATCACCCAGACCACTTAAAGTTGTTGATGCTTAACTGACAAGTCAGAACGACGAGAGAAAATGAGGAAATGAGGAAAAGTGGCAGAGTTGCCGATGAAGGAGAAAACGGAAAGTAAGTTTCAAAAGTTCAGCTTACTGAATTCACTTTTAGCTTCGTTTCTTTTTACGTCGGCAGTTTCGGACGAAGCAACGATGCTCTTTTGTTAAAGAGGAGGAAGCTTTTGTAACGGTTACTTTTCTGTTATTATTTTTTGTTTTTGTTTAATGCATCTTCTCTTGAGTGACCGTGGCGATTGTAACGCCATTCTTTTTTCAGATTTATAGTTCACTGATCGATCAGATTGTCTTCTGTGGCTCTAGACAATACCATTTGGCTCTTTATTCAATGTCGTTACATTTGCGAAGCTGATACCCCCCCCCCCCCCATCTCTCTCTCTCTCTCTCTCTCTCTCTCTCTCTCTCTCTCTCTCTCGCTGTCTCTCTCAGAATTATGCAAAGGTATAAAACAGCAATGCATGCTTAGCCTGTATATTATGCAATTTAGGGGTTGGGTAATTGGGCCTATAGAGGCCCAAATATATTGCAATTTGTGAGGGAGGGGGTAGGGCAATTAGGGCCTATAGAGGCCCGATCACGCCTTCATTTGGGAGTGCAATTAACTCCATAACAACTTCGGTGATTGACGTTAAAAACAAAATCCCTTTTGATTCGGGATTTATGCAAATCGCATCGACCCAAATCCAGCCGGGGTTAAGGACCATAGAGATCAGTGAATAACCCTTCAAAGGGGCGTTTTGTGTTCATCATTATTCATCAGTTATTTATTCGTCAGGAAAGTCAATGAAATAAAACTCAGTCCAGAGCTTTTATTGTTGTTGTAACCTCCACTTTTGTGGATGTCTCTCAGCTGAAACTTCTATATGTAAGTTACAATATTTATGATAATTAATAATAAATGTTTGTCATCCTAATTATGATATATAATTCTGTTTATGATAATCTGTATAATCGAGCATTGACGCTTAACTATAAATTTTAATTGTATTTATTCATAATTCATAAACATTACTTGTATTTCATCGTAATTATGATTATTAACTATGGTTATCAGTATAATTATTGAACGTTATGGATATCGATTATTCACTCTCTAATTTTTGAATAGATTTCATGAATAATCAGACAATTGAAACGACATCTTTCGTTGGACGTAATGTCTTCTTCCAGACAGATTTTGTCGTCCCAATGTCAGAGGTCAAGGTGACCTTTCTAAGGAAGGTCAGTTGACCTTAAGAGTTGTTCCCACAGTCCACCTGTCACTCTTTAGAGAGAGAGAGAGAGAGAGAGGGACTATTGCTCTCTCTCTCTCTCTCTCTCTCTCTCTCTCTCTCTCTCTCTCTCTCTCAGCACAAGCAAAACACCTAGTGTGAAAGAGAGAGAAAGAAGATCCTCTCGAGAGGCTAAAGAAAGAAGTGTTCCATAATATTTGCATTCCTCCTCTCGTCCCCTCGGTGTTCATTTTTCATCATCTCCTCCCCCTCCTCCTCCTCCTCCTTTTATTCTGATCCTTCCTTTTCATTTGGGAGAACTAGAAATGAGCCTTTTTTGACAATTGGGTTTAAAATAGTATTATCTTTGGAAGGATAAGTTTGTGAGAAGCCATTATTTACTTTGCTAAGGGTATATCTTCATATTTCATTTCCTAAGTAATGATTTATTTTTTATTCTAATTGGCCTATTTCTTCTGTTTCAGGTATGTGGCCTCTGAAGTGCATCTGACTGCAAGGAGAGGAGGTGTAGTTGATATTAGTTTCATATAATTAATTTCATTTGTTTATATATTTATTTTTCGTATTTCATTTTTTATTTTTTAAAATTGTTTTCACTTGTTTGTTTGTCTATTTTATTTTTTATTTATGAAAATTTACATCTGTTTCGAAATCAATTATAGACATTTACTGGGAATTTTGAATGAGTGACCTCTCAATATATCTTTGAGAAATGTAACCTATCTGTGGTCTATTCGACTATCTTGAAACTGTTGGAATTATCCCAGTGATATCCATTCTTATTGAATGTCTGTCTGTCTGTCTGTCTATATCTGTCAATGACTGTCTCTCATTATATATAGGGGACGCAAGACAGGTTCCATGTCGTTTAAAATGAGACTTGAATATTATGATTCTCAGCCAAAATAGAAATTGTCCTGTAAATTCTTCCTCCATATTCAAAGGACGCTTCCACACTTACTGTTAATCATGTCATAAACACACGTCGGCAACAAGTTGCACACAGATCACAAACAAGTTTAATACAATTCAGCAATTACAGTGTCGCACCAACACCTGAGGTTGGACTTCCCGTCCAATTATATAAACGTTACAGAAATCCGAAGCAAATGGACCCTGTTGTTTTGGATATGAGGCATAGGTCAGTTAGGCCACCAATTAGTCGGTGACTTGTATTCAACTTGTTAGTGATGTGTGTGCGATTAGTTACTGACGTGTTTGTACATGTTTTAGAGTGCGGATTCACACTATTAGTATTTCCAACCGTCCTTCTGTTTAATATATTTACAGGGGAACTGACATTGCAGCTCTTGACTGTTATACATAAAGAGTGACAGCCCTTTCATAAGTGTGAGGGGAAGAAACTCTAATGAATGTTAATGAGGGTCTCATGGCAGGCAGTGAGGGTCATCACTCTCTCTCCAATGGGCGCTCGTCAACATTCGAGCATCGCTGCAGAAATGAGAGAATGTGATCATTACCTACAAAGCAAGAGAAGGGAAATGTACAGGTTTATGAAAAGTGTAAGATGATGATTTGGAGACCTGTTAGTAATTCCGTGAATAAATGTCTATATTTGACGTCAATCTGAATAAATTCCAGTATTCTTCACTCTCCATGATTCCGCTCTGTCTGAATTTGTCAGCGCTCTGCGCATGCGCCAGAATGACATAAGGAAATCAAAATGTGACATGATTTTGATTTGACATATGATTTGGCTCTCTTGCCTTTCTTGAATCTACTGATAGCTCTTATTTTGTTTTCTTTTTATATTCTTCATCTTTGAGGGTCAAAGGTTTCAGTAATGAGGGAGAAGGAATGCAAGACAGTAGTTACTCCTTTGTGTTGAAATCAGGTCAGTTATTTCAATTTTATTGTTTTTATTTTGAAATGAAATCATTGTTTGTTCTCTCTTCTACGTAATACGCCTATTGGACATCATTACCCACGGGTACCCTTGCTTCTCTCTCTCTCTCTCTCTCTCTCTCTCTCTCTCTCTCTCTCTCTCTCTCTCTCTCTCTCTCTCATTGTTTTCAGTTCATGTCGCTGGTGAGGGTTTATTATAAACTCTACAGAAAAACGGCAGAACAACGAAAGTACCAAAAGGATGGAAACTAGGTAATGTGACCCCAGTTACAAAATAGCTCCAAGAAAAGATCTGGGAAATTATAGACCAATCTGTCCAACGTCGGTCCTTGTAGACTTTTGAGTCCATAATTGCAGATCAAATTGTGGATCACATTGATAGAAACAACTTGCTGTTAAACAGCCAACACGGTTTCAGACAAAACAGATCCTGCCTACCAAACATCTTGGAGTTTTTTTCATAACATGCTTGGTATTTACGACAGTAGTAGAGCAATAGATATACTTTACTTAGATTTCCAAAAGGCCTTTTGACAAAGTCCCATACAAAAAAACTGATGACAAAGGTAGAGCTTTAGGAATTGTAGGAGAAATAGCAGACTGGATCGAAGAATGGCTAACTTATAGAAAACAGGGTCGTAATAAATGGTGAAGAATCAGAATGGGCAGATGTGACAAGCGGAGTTCCTCAGGGTTCTGTTCTTGGTCCCGCTCTAGTTTTTACATTAAAGACATTGATGTAGGATTAACTAGATCATAGCCAGATTTGCAGACGACACCAAACTAGGTGTAAATGCTGCAGACCCAGAGACAGTAGTTAGTTTAAGAAATAATCTTTAGAAAACAGAGTTTTCAAAAGATGGCAAATGCCTTTAAAGTGGATAAGTGTTTAAATGTGGATAAGTGTATTAATATGGATAAGTGTAGTGTTACAAATAGGAACAAACAACTCTCATGCAACTACATGCTGCTTGGGAATGACATATGTAGCGTAGAACAACAGGAGGGCCTTGAAGTCATTATTATCAAGGACTAAAAATCTACAAAATGTGCATAAAAGCTGAAAAGAAGTCACAGACAATAGTGGTATACATAAAGAGGCAGTTCAAATACAGAAACAAGGAAACGGTGCAGCAGCTCTACACACCAAAAGTTAGACGTCATCTTGAATATGCAGTAGAGTTTTGGTCACCAACACCAAGAAAATACTTAAATAGATTAGAAGGGGTACAAACAAAAGCCACAAAGTTAATTCCATCCATCAGGAAAATGGGTTACCAAAGACGACTAGAGAGCCTGAACATGTAGGCTTAGAAACACGACGACTGCGAGGACAATAGAAACATTCAAAATACTGAAAGGCATAACAAAAGTAGACAGTAGCCTATTTACATTAAACGCAAAACCAGACAGGAAATAATGGATGGAAACTAGAACTGAAGAGATACAACACATCCCATTGTGGGAACTTCTTCACATACAAGATGTGTGAATCATGGAACAAACTGCCACCAGAAGTTGTAAACAGCAACAGTGTGGAAGAGTTTAGAAGATAGCTAGACAGAATCATTTGAAGGACACTGTGAATGAACAGTAAAACCTGCTCCAACAGATAAGTGAGCGCACGATATCTCCTCGGATGGACTAATAAGTCTTTGAGACATCCTAATCATTGTAACTCTCTCTCTCTCTCTCTCTCTCTCTCTCTCTCTCTCTCTCTCTCCCCATGGGCTTTGGCCAAAATCCTGACCATCGCAATAGTCTTCATCTGATTCTGAAGAGAGAGAGAGAGAGAGAGAGAGAGAGAAGATGAGAGAGAGAGAGAGAGAATAGAATCTGATGTGTTATTTAGTAGCATTCGTTGTGGTTGTTTCTCTCTCTCTCTCATATGACAGTAACAGTTATGAGATAATTAGTTCATTAATTGTGCTAAAGGATCCAAAGCTTCCATTGGATTTAAGTCAAGGTTGGAAAGGGTCAACCTTTTACCTCATATTTATAGAGGGAATTAGACCTCCTAATACTAAAGAGTTTGACGTAATAATAGAAAAATTGGATGATATATGTAGAAATCACAAGGACTGGACTATTCTCCTATCTGGAGACTTCAACTTTCCTTTTGTAGACTGAAAAGAACGAATAGGAGATTGTGGATGTACTTATACATATAAAAAAGAGAGTAATAGTAGTGCAGAAGATAAGAGGCAATTCGAAAAGCTATTAGATATGCTACTAGAATACAACATTCAACAAATAAATCACCTGCCAACAAGAAAGGAAAATACTTCAGACCTAGTATTTGTGAACGAGATGAATTATGTTAAAGAAATAATAGTTTATAATGCGAGTATTTCAGACCATAATGTCATAGAATTAACAGTCCATTCCAAAGCAAGTGAAAACAGAGATAAGCAAGAAAATGGAAAAGTGGGAAGGATATGGAAAATACAACTTCTACAGTAAAAATATAAAATGGTCAGAAATAAATGAAGGAATTAAACAAAGATTGGGATAACATTTTCGTAAGTGATGACATAAGGGTAAATACGGAGATATTATATAAAATATTAGAGAAAATAGTGGATAAATATATACCGAAGAAGAAAAGTAAACATCAGTCATGCATACCAAGAGACAGAAGGATCTTGTTCCAGAAAATCAGAAAGTGGAAAAAAGGTCTTGCAAAAAAAAAAAAAAAAAAATGCATGGAAAGTTATAGAACTAAAAAGTAAGATAGAAAATGCAGAACAAAAGATTATACAATCAAAAGAAAATGAAAACGGGACTTGGGGGAAGAAAAAACACTATTAAATATCAAGCAAAACCCCAAACTATTATACTCATACACGAAGAAGATGAATAAAAGAAGAATAGAAATAGGCCCTCTAAGAATTGAAGGGAGAGATTAACGAATGAAAAAGGAAATTTGCAACATATTGGCAGAACGATATAAGAGAGAATTCACCCCTAAAAATAGATAATGAAGATAATGATATAGAAGTAAGGGATAAAAATAAAATAGTGAATATTTAGCTGACATAGATATTAATGAAGCTGATATTGTGCAGGCTATTAATGAAATTAAAAATGGAGCTGCAGCAGGGCCTGATTGAGTTTCCTGCTATTTTGTTAAAGAAAGTAGTTCATTCTATCGCAAAGCCACTTGCAATATTATTAAGACAAAGTGTAGATACAGGCAAGATTTATGATGAGCACAAATTAGCATATATTACCCTACTTTCAAAAGTGGATCAAGACTAGAGGCAAGTAATTATAGGCATGTGAGTCTAACATCACATATTATGAAAGTGTATGAAAGGGTAATGAAGAAAAATATTATGAAACATTTAATAAAAAATAATTTGTTTAATAAAGGACAAACATGGTTTCATACCCGGAAAAAGTACACAAACCCAACTGTTAGTCCACCGTGAGAACATATTCAAAAATATGAAAAGCAGAAATGAAACAGATGTGGTTTATCTAGACTTTGCAAAAGCTTTTGACAAAGTAGACCATAATATATTAGCGAAGAAAATTAGAAAACACAATATCGTGGATAAAGTAGGAAGATGGTTAAAAGAATTTTTACACAACGAAACAGATAGTTATTGCAAACGACGAGAAATCAGATGAAGCCAAGGTAATATCCGGTGTGCACAAGGTACGGTGTTAGCTGCAATACGTTTGTTATTATGATTGAAGACATAGACAGTAAGTTAAGGATTCGGTAGTGAGTAGTTTCGCAGATGACACAAGAATAAGTAGAGAAATTACTTGTGATGAAGATAGGAACGCTCTACAAAGAGACCTTAACAAAGTATATGATTGGGCAGAGGTAAATAGGATGGTATTTAACTCTGATAAATTTGAATCAATAAATTATGGAGACAGAGAAAGAAAGCTATATGCATATAGGGGCCTAATAATGAGACAATCACAAATAAGGAAGCAGTTAAAGACCTTGGTGTGATGATGAATAGGAACATGTTATGCAATGATCAAATAGCAATTCTTTTGGCAAATGTAAAGCAAAAATGGGAATGTTGTTACGGCACTTCAAAACTAGAAAAGCTGAACACATGATTATGCTTTATAAAACATATGTTCGTAGTCCACTTGAAATATTGCAATATGATATGGTACCCACACTATCAAAAGGATATTGCACAAATAGAGAGTGTACAAAGGTCCTTTACAGCTAGAATAGAAGAAGTTAAAGACCTTGACTACTGGGAAAGACTACAATCCTTAAAATTATATAGTCCTAGAAAGGAGAAGAGAACGCTACATGATAATTCAGGCATGGAAACAGATAGAAGGAATAGCAAAATCATCATGGAACTAAAAATATCAGAAAGAGCAAGCAGAGGTAGATTAATAGTGCCCAAAACTATACCAGGAAAAATAAGGAAAAGCACACAGGACATTAATCCACTACGCACCAGCATCGATAATGCAGCGTCTATTTAATGCGTTGCCAGCTCATCTGAGGAATATATCAGGAGTGAGCGTAGATGTGTTTAAGAATAAGCTCGACAAATATCTAAACTGCATCCCAGACCATCCAAGATTGGAAGATGCAAAATATACCGGAAGATGTACTAGCAACTCTCTGGTAGACATTAGAGGTGCCTCACACTGAGGACCTGGGGCAACCCGAACGAACTGTAAGGTCTAAGGTCTGTAAGGACGGTCTCCAACAATCGTTGCACAGTGCAACAGCAAAAGGTTTCCATCCTGTTACACCTTTGAATTGTTTTACTCTGTTACCCTTTCCGCGTTGAATGACCTCATAGGTCCCAGTGCTTGGCCTTTGGCCTAAATTTTGTATTCCTGAATATTTTTATTTATTCATTCAGATCATCCATAAAATTCCGAAATTTAGTTCTTAAAATCAATGTCAGCATCAGAGCAAACGCAAAGGACGAGAATAACCAGAAATTATCGATTAATTTGATCATGAAATCTGAGAAAAACAGATCATTTGATCAGTCATTGTCTCTTGCGTCGTGTGATAATTGCAGTCATTTGTGGCAAATGAATGGAAACATGAAAAATCTTTTCAGAGTGATTTTTGAATCGGGCACAAATGTATGACTGAATAAAGAAAGGCAATATGCAGATGCTCTCTCCTGAATTAGGATTCCGCCCGGTAACAAATTACCGAATTTATTTTGTAAATACAAAACCGCCATTTTGGTATACAGTAGACTGGGTATTCTCGGATCCTGTTGTATTATTGAATTATTTGTAATGTAACGGTTTTGAATAGATTAATGGAGGTCCATAAGAGTTATTTTATCGAGGTTGGGCAATGCCCACACCAGATTTGGGCATAGCGAGTTGTTATGTCTGTCAGTTGAGCCTCTAAAGTGACTTGTCATCTGGGCGTCAATGTTATTCTGAATTCGATTAGATTTTGGAATGGGATGAGTGAGTGAGTGATTCTGAATAATTATTAAGAGGGTATTTCATTAGTGAGAAAGAGAGACGTAAAATCTAAGCAGACCTTTTACGGATCGTTTGTAGATTATATTTATATATATTTTATATTTTTCACTTAATCATTCACTTTTTTTTATTTATGTATTTTTTATTTTTGATACTTAAACAACAGCTTTTGAAATAAATTATTGTAAATTGGTGTATTTTATCGTTATACTGACGGTATTTCATATCAGTAGAGACTCTCTCTCTCTCTCTCTCTCTCTCTCTCTCTCTCTCTCTCTCTCTCTCTAGGCCCCTTCACTACTTTGCATATATTAAGCTCGACGTTTCCAAAGGGATTTGTGTTGTTTTACGAAAACTAAGACAATTGCGCAATTGCGAGGAAAACATTTTATGGGGGATTAATGTGCATCTTTATACAGCACAGGGAGAGAGAGAGAGAGAGAGAGAGAGAGCGCTGCAGGCTTCTTCACTACGCTGCGTTTTGTATACTTGTGATTTGTTTCTCATTAGATAGTGTTTCCGAAATTCTCTCTCTCTCTCTCTCTCTCTCTCTCTCTCTCCAAAAGTTTCGTGACTATTCCCTGGGAAAGCGAGGAACATGTCTCTTGCTTGTGTTTATAGTGTTAATATTAATACGTCATTTGCAGCAGGACTTCGTGTATGTGTCTGTGTTTTTTGTTTATGAGAAACCTTTGTTTATTTTATTCCAACACACAGCGCATTTTGATTTCCCGTTTTCTCCTTCTTCTTTTTCTTCTTGTTCTTCTTTTTCTTCTTCTTCTACTTCTTCTTGTTCTTCTTCCTTGTGATTTCTTTAGTCTGAGGTCTCATCTCATGTTCTTCATTTTATGTTCAGGGACATGGCGTCTTTCTGATTGCTTGTGGTTGCTGAATAAAGTGAGTGCCTTCCTGCTTAATCTCTCTCTCTCTATGAAACAGAGCAGCAAAATAGATGCCTGGTTGTTAGTCGACTGTCGAAAGCAGTGACGTTAACCAGAAAACTCGAATACTTGCAAGAGGATATTATCGAGCTACAAATGTCCTTTAATATCAAAACTACAAATACCTGAAGTGCGACAGGTATTTGAGGTGGGAGACGGCATAAACTTATATCCTCTTGTGGTGGCGGGGTGGGCTAAGGCTTCACTGCCAGTCCTGGAATTGAAGATGTCGATGGTTCGTGCCCGTCGGCCGGCAATTCTATTATCGTCTAGAAATTTCCCCTTCGGTTAAACATATATGAAAATATATTAATTCCGAGGTAGAGTGAATTAGATATTAAAGGACATTTGTAGCTTGATATATGTATATAAAATCATGGTAATGTGATATGAGTTATATAATGGCTATGTGCGGGCAAAGCACTACAACGCTACCAAGATGAGGTGGGTTTGATGCAGTCTCCAAAACTACAAATACCTGAAGTGCGACAGGTATTTGAGGTGGGAGACGGCATAAACTTATATCCTCTTGCGGTGGCGGGGTGGGCTAAGGCTTCACTGCCAGTCCTGGAATTGAAGATGTCGATGGTTGGTTCGTGTCCGTCGGCCGGCAATTCTATTATCGTCTAGAAAATTCCCCTTTGATTAAACATAATGAAAATATATTAATTCCGAGATAGAGTGAATTAGATATTAAAGGACATTTGTAGCTCGATATATATATATATATATATATATATATATATATATATATCAAATCAGGTGTTGACTGAAGGAAACAGGCCAATCTACATAGTTTTTTATTCCAACGTTTCGTAATAACATTTATTACATCTTCTGGGAATCTGTCAATTAATTAAAATAATAATATTATAAAACAATCTTAAATTTACTAAAAATTAAAAAAATTTGTAAAAAGACTAAAATTTACTAAAATATACAATTACAGAAAATTATTATTTAAAAGCTGGAACCGCCAACCAACCTTAAGTTAAGAGAGAGAAAGACTGAATGATAGGAGACAATAAAAAAGGAGACACGTTAACTAAGGTACAGTTGGATGGAGGAGGTTTGGGTATTCAACTGGGGAACCAGCTGCTTAATGAGTAATGACTCTAAAATGGGGTAATTCTTGGGGTTTGGTGTTTGCCCTATAATGCAAAAATCGTCTCTTTCGATATGTGTTTTGCAGATTTTTGCATGGTTCCTGATATTTGAATGTTCAGGGTTGGAGAGCCTACTTCCTGTTCGGAAGCTTATTCCACGATGAGAATCGATTCTGACCTTCAGTAACCTCTTCGTAGATCCCACGTAAGTCCCAGAGTTACACTTTGGGCAAGTATATTTATATACTACATTTGAGGTCAAGAAGGGACTCAATCGATCTTTATATTAAAGAAAGACCCAATTGTTAATGGATTTTTTGGTATTAGTTTAATACTAACTGCACCATAGTGTTTTTCCATAATCTGAGTAAACTTTTTTCTGAAGGAGTCATCATGTAAAAATGGAAATTTTGCATAAATGACTAACTTTGGTACCGTGATAAATGTTTTTGTATTGTTAAAAAACTGCTTATTAAGAAAACTCCGAAGCCTCTTATAAAATAGCTTTTGAGGGAAGCAATTATTTTTAAAATATTCCAATAGGTAATTTATTTCCTGATTGAAGGAATGCCAGTTTGATGTGATAAAAAATGCCCTATGTATAAGAGTTGACAATGAATTAAGCTTAAAATTATAAAAACATGAGCTGTAATAATTAGATCCTAGACCCGTAAAAGTTTTCTTCCTAAAAACAGAAGTGTTAAAAGAGCCATTCTCTCGTGTAACGAGTACATCTAAATAAGCCAGTTGACTATTTTCCTCTCTTTCGACCGTAAACTTAATATTGTTATGTTGGGAATTAACATACGCTAAGAAAGAGTCAATATCAGAGTTTCTCTTGAATAATGCGAATGTGTCATCCACATACCTCACGTAAAAAATAGGGTGAAAACTAAGAGGACAATCATCAAGCATGCGCTCCTCCAGGGAGGACATGAAGATGTTAGCGAATGTCGGGCCCAAAGGAGAGCCCATGGCTACACCGTCTGTTTGTTTAAAAAGTTTACCATCAAAAACAAAGGCAGTGTCCCGCACTGCCTAATTCTAAAAATGTTTTAAAATGAGACCGGTTAAAATTGCTAAAAAACAGAATCGGGTTCAGGAAATAATTTATCTAATATGATGTCAATTGTCTCCTCCACGGGGACATTTGTGAATAGAGATTCCATCATCTAAACTGGCCATTAATAAACCTGAGTCTTGTGATAAAATTTTGTCTTTAAAATGGTACGAGTTATTCAGAGTAAAATTATTTTTTGTTAGTGGTTCAAGTAAGGGTACCAAAAATTTAGCTAATTTATAATTAGGCGTATTGTATGATGCCAGAATGGGCCTCAAAGGAGTATTGGGCTTATGTATTTTGGGCAGCCCATATAGAATTCCATATGATGATCCAGTCACAAACAAATCTTGATATGTGTTTTCATCAATGATTTTCTCAGCTTTTAGTGTTCGTAAAAACTGGAGAAAACTTATAAAAAACTGGAAAAAGCGAAGCTGGACCTTGATTTTCTTCAATACTGCCAATGTAATAATATTGTTCCGAATTTTGTTAAATTCAGACTTTACAAATCTACTGTGTACAATTCACATTTTTATAAAGATGCCACAAATTGTTTGTTGAATATGGAAACTTAGTAATAAACAGAAAACCATCGAGAAACAAAACGACCTTGTTACAAGGTTGAAGCGAGAGGAGTTTGATTTTCTTTCTTTCATTGATGGTGTCAATTTTAAGAAACTTTTTCATAAAACTCTTGATGATTTTATTTCTTTAGCGCAGGAGAGACACATTAGAAAATTGAGAGGTTTGGGTATTATAATTCCAAAATTTGCTAAAGAGGGAGTAACTGTTTTCAACTTCTCAAAACACTGTATTGTCAAAACGTGAGGAGTTCTTGCTATCTTGGGGTTGGAGTTTCTGCCTACCTAACTATAGACCAAATTATACCAAATTCTTTCTTCCAATAGAGTCGATCTTTCACAGGCTATCAGCATTACCTTTCCAAGTAAATAAAAGTGACCTTCAGAAACAACTCTTCGAACTATCTCAGGGTGCCTTTAGAAAATTGAAAACACGGTGGACTCCGTTTTTCAGAAAGGAAGATCATGAAACACTTAAACAATTGGCAAGTAAAGAAAACCTCATAATCACCAGACCAGACAAAGGAAAAGGGACAGTCATACTGGAAAAAACTGACTATACAAATAAAATGCATAATATTTTAAGTGATCAAACTAAATTCACTGAAATTGGAGTACCTGACTTTTATCATATTATTAAAAATGAAGACAAAATAAACAGGTTTTTACGAACACTAAAAGCTGAGAAAATCATTGATGAAAACACATATCAAGATTTGTTTGTGACTGGATCATCATATGGAATTCTATATGGGCTGCCCAAAATACATAAGCCCAATACTCCTTTGAGGCCCATTCTGGCATCATACAATACGCCTAATTATAAATTAGCTAAATTTTTGGTACCCTTACTTGAACCACTAACAAAAAATAATTTTACTCTGAATACTCGTACCATTTAAAGACAAAATTTTATCACAAGACTCAGGTTTATTAATGGCCAGTTTAGATGTGGAATCTCTATTCACAAATGTCCCCGTGGAGGAGACAATTGACATCATATTAGATAAATTATTTCCTGAACCCGATTCTGTTTTTAGCATTTTAACGGTCTCATTTTAAAACATTTTTTAGAATTAGCAGTGCGGGACACTGCCTTTGTTTTTGATGGTAAACTTTTTAAACAAACAGACGGTGTAGCCATGGGCTCTCCTTTGGGCCCGACATTCGCTAACATCTTCATGTCCTCCCTGGAGGAGCGCATGCTTGATGATTGTCCTCTTAGTTTTCACCCTATTTTTTACGTGAGGTATGTGGATGACACATTCGCATTATTCAAGAGAAACTCTGATATTGACTCTCTTTCTTAGCGTATGTTAATTCCCAACATAACAATATTCAAGTTTACGGTCGAAAGAGAGGAAAATAGTCAAACTGGCTTATTTAGATGTACTCGTTACACGAGAGAATGGCTCTTTTAACACTTCTGTTTTTAGGAAGAAAACTTTTACGGGTCTAGGATCTAATTATTACAGCTCATGTTTTTATAATTTTAAGCTTAATTCATTGTCAACTCTTATACATAGGCATTTTTTATCACATCAACTGGCATTCCTTCAATCAGGAAATAAATTACCTATTGGAATATTTTTTAAAAATAATTGCTTCCCTCAAAAGCTATTTTATAAGAGGCTTCGGAGTTTTCTTAATAAGCAGTTTTTTAACAATACGAAAAACATTTATCACGGTACCAAAGTTAGTCATTTATGCAAAATTTCCATTTTTACATGATGACTCCTTCAGAAAAAAGTTTACTCAGATTATGGAAAAACACTATGGTGCAGTTAGTATTAAACTAATACCAAAAAATCCATTAACAATTGGGTCTTTCTTTAAATATAAAGATCGATTGAGTCCCTTCTTGACCTCAAATGTAGTATATAAATATACTTGCCCAAAGTGTAACTCTGGGAC
This sequence comes from Macrobrachium nipponense, assembly GCF_015104395.2. Lineage (NCBI taxonomy): Eukaryota > Metazoa > Arthropoda > Malacostraca > Decapoda > Palaemonidae > Macrobrachium > Macrobrachium nipponense. The sequence goes on from NC_087214.1 coordinate 23,212,045, forward strand.
TTACGTGGGATCTACGAAGAGGTTACTGAAGGTCAGAATCGATTCTCATCGTGGAATAAGCTTCCGAACAGGAAGTAGGCTCTCCAACCCTGAACATTCAAATATCAGGAACCATGCAAAAATCTGCAAAACATATCGAAAGAGACGATTTTTGCATTATAGGGCAAACACCAAACCCCCAAGAATTACCCATTTTAGAGTCATTCCTCATTAAGCAGCTGGTTCCCCAGTTGAATACCCAAACCTCCTCCATCCAACGGTACCTTAGTTACGTCTCCTATTGTCTCCTATCATTCAGTCTTTCTCTCTCTTACTAAGGTTGGTTGGCGGTTCCAGCTTTTAAATAATAATTTTCTGTAATTGTATATTTTAGTAAATTTTAGTCTTTTTACAATTTTTTTAATTTTTTAGTAAATTTAAGATTGTTTATAATATTATTATTTTAATTAATTGACAGATTCCCAGAAGATGTAATAAATGTTATTACGAAACGTTGGAATAAAAAACTATGTAGATTGGCCTGTTTCCTTCAGTCAACACCTGATTTGATGTATTCCTTGGTCGTCACCTGCCTGCCCCTTGGTTGTATATATATATATATATATATATATATATATATATATATATATATATATATATATATATATATATAATATATATATATATATATCACATATATATAATATAGGTACATATATATCTATATGTGTGCGCGTGTATTGTCTATCATAGTCATCCTATCGACTGGATGGTATTTATTGTTTGGGGGGGGGGGGGGGGGGGGGGTTCCGGGTTGTATCCTGCCTCCTTAGGAGTTCATCACTGTTTCATGGGGCACACTCATCTGCATGAGTCCTGGAGCTACTTCTACATCTAGTTTTTTCAAAGTTCCTTAATATTATTACTATTATTATTATTATTATTATTATTATTATTATTATTATTATTATTATTATTTTATTATATATTCAGAAGATAGACCCTATTCATAAGGAACAACCCCATCAAAGGGCCATTGACTAAAAATTGAAGCTTCCAAAGAATATTATGGTGCTCATTTGAAAGAAGAAACAGAAGGCAACAAATACAGAAAAAAATGAGTTATGGGAAACAGAGATAAATTAACAAATTAATAAATGAATGCATGAAAAGAAAACGTTAATAAATCGCTACTAAATATATAAAAAAAATTACGGCAGCAATGCACTGCACCTTCGCCTGAACTTTCGAGGTTCTAATTACACGACATCTCAGGGAGACGTTCCACAGCCCAGCGGTGGGAGGGATTAAGCTGCACAGAATGAAGACTGATGTCAGATGCCAGAATGAAAGAGGAAGTTAACTGCAGGATGAAAAGAAAGTTTGGGGCGGACCTACTCTTTAAATCGTATGGCCATGAGCTGGTACCGAGTTTGGATAACAGGCACTACTTAAGGTTATTTACAGCATCCCTTCGGCCCCTGGCTGCAATACCTTTCATTACTCTTACTATACCTCTGTTCATATTCTCTTTCTTCCATCACACTTTCCTTGACCATCTCTCAACATTGTTGCATAGTGCAACTGCAAAAGGTTTTCCTCCTGTTACGCCTCTCAAACCTTTTTGCTCTCAATTTCCCTTTCAGCGCTGAATGACCTCGCAGGTCCCAGCGCTTGGCCTTTGTCTTTAATTCAGTATTTCTTCTTTTCTTCTAAAACAAGTTAATTGAATTAAAATCGTAATGAAATTTGAAAGCAAATGATCAAAATGTTAACATTTGCAAAGGTATTCAAACATCCTTCTCTGTGACACCTATTAAATCAATATTAATTTCCAGATTTTACTGAAGGAAATAAAAAAATATAAAGGTTCAAAGGCCCTTTGGAGCGGCAATTACTTTCCCTGTTGTGTTATCAGAAACAGATGTTTGTGTCGAGGGGCAGAATTGATGGCCAGTTACGTCGGGGACATTCAGTGTTGACAAATCTTTTTCCAGAGGTCCTTTTGGGGGTCACGCCACCATTTGTTACAGTCTCCCCTCAAATATAGAAAATTACTGCAAGCTACCTTGCAGAAATATCGTACGAACACCAACCTGAAAGAGTGATAGAAAACGGTCAGGCAAAGATCCTCTGGGACTATGGTATCAGAACAGATAGGGTGATACGTGCAAATAGACCAGACGTGACGTTGATTGACAAAATCAAGAAGAAAGTATCACTCATTGATGCCGCAGTACCATGGGACACCAGAGTAGTAAAGAAAGGGAAAGAGAAAATTGAGACGTATCAAGACCTGAAAATAGAAATAAGAAGGATATGGGATATGCTAGTGGAAATTATACCCTTAATCATAGGAACACTAGGCACGATCCCTAGATCCTTGGAAAAGAACCTGGAAAACTAGATGCCGAAATAGCTCCAGGACTCGTGCAGAAAAGTGTGCTCCTAGAAACGGCGCACATAGTAAGAAAAGTGATGGACTCCTAAGGAGGCAGGATGCAACCCGGAACCCCACACTATAAATACCACCCAGTCGAATAGGATGACTGTGATAGACAAATAAAAAAAATGGAACCTGTCAAAATATAATAATAATAATAATAATAATAATAATAATAATAATAATAATAATATAATAATAATAATAATAATATAAGAGAAAGAGAGGGAAAAAATGGATAAGTATCAAGATCTGAAAATAGAAATAAGGAATATATGGGATATGCAGTGAAATCGTACCCATAATCATAGGAGCACTAGGCACGATCCCAAGATCCCTGAAAAGGAATCTGGAAAAACTAGAGGCTGAAGTAGCTCCGGGCCTCATGCAGAGAGTGATCCTAGAAACGGCACACATAGTAATAAAAGTGATGGACTCCTAAGGAGGCAGGATGCAACCCGGAACCCCACACTATAAATACCACCCAGTCGAATTGGAGGACTGTGATAGAGCAAAAAAAAAAAAAAAATAAAATAATAATAATAATAATAATATGTATTTTGGTAGAAGACCCTCTTTTAGGCAAATACTGTTAAAAAGGATGGCAGAATTAAGCGAGTTGATTTTATATATTGTTTTTTTCTATTTTCCTTATAATTCGCTTCTCAGGCTCAGCGATGTTTTCTGAGTAACTGGCCAATATTTGTATTGGGAATTAAAAAAATTTTCAAAAAATCATAAATGCTGAAGGAATCTTTTATTAGAACAGGATATCAGGTCCACTGCTTGACCTGGACCTGATATCCTGTTCTAATAAAGATTCCTTCAGCATTTACAATTTTTTGAAAATTCCCAATATGAATATTGGCCAGTTACTCAGAAACATCGCTGTGCCTGAGAAGCGAATTGTAAGGAAAATAGAAAAAACAATATATAAAATCAACTCGCTTAATTGCCATCCTTTTTAACAATAATAATAATAATAATAATAATAATAATAATAATAATAATAATAATAATAATAATAATAATAATAATAATAATCCTACTTAGGGAACTTGTAGCACCTTTGAAGTTCTTCGCGAGAATTTTACTTCACAGAATTCCTTTACATATAGAATATACTTTTCATTCAAATAGTGCGTTTGAAAGTTTTAGGAAAATCAGAGAGAGTAGGCTGTGAGTAACACTTGTTAAAAGAATTGTGAAGCTTTTCTTACCGCCAAGGCTGAACCAGCTTCTTCAAGCGTTCGGCTGTGACTTGGAATTCTCTCTCTCTCTCTCTCTCTCTCGGGTTACTTACACTTTCCCTAAACTTTTTATTTCCCATCTGCCTTAATCTTATCATTTTGGCCGTTTCATATTGGATCTCTCTCTCTCTCTCTCTCTCTCTCTGGGGATTCATATCAGCTTTGTGCTGTAGTGAGCAGGACTCATCGGTCCATCATATGAAATGTCACTGAGATGGAGACTTTGCTTGTTTATCTTTGTTTCTTCGTTTGGAATTGTTTTTCCATTGGTAGCGGAGGCGTTGTTGCGCTGGATGGTTGCCTTTCCTTGGAGTTGTTATATATCTCCATTTCTAAACATTTGACTCGAGAGCTTATTCGATGCTTCCTTTGGAATATATTTCATTTTCTAAGACGTATCAGGTACTTATACCTCTACTTGTGGTCTGTTTCTCTTCTCTGTAGTTGTTTCCCTTGGGGGTTGTTGTCAGGATGTCGGTGTTTCCCCTCTGGGTTGTTTATTTGTCAATGAAGACAATTACACAACTTTCTCTTTCTCGCTGATACTCAATTTTAGATTCCTTTTGATTCGTTTATGAGAGAGAGAGAGAGAGAGAGAGAGAGAGAGAGAGAGAGAGAGAGAGAGAGAGAGATTTTTATATAAGAAACTTAGGGAGAGAGAGAGGTGTTTAGTCTTTATGCATATGAGGGAGACTGAGAGATCTGACCCAATTAAGGAGAATCGAACTGGATGAAGGAGACAGATCCTTCCCCCGTGTCTCTCTTGGAGTCCTTCAGAATCCTTTGGTTTCCTTTTGGTTTGATTTGGAAGGACTTAAATTTTTTTCACTATTATAAGTCGACCAAAATTTGGTGTGGTCAGTGCTTGGATGGTAACCATTGATAAATACCAGATGTTATCTCGTTTGGTTCAGGTTGGTTATTCGTTAAGTGAAGCTAAGTAACACACTTAGTATGGTCAGGTCTTGGAGGGGTTACCACAGTGAGTGCTATGTTTCTGTGGCACATAACCTCTTGTGACCTAGTTATTCACTCGATCTACAGCCTTTGGTTGGCCTAGAGGTATGGATGTTGAATTTATGCCTGTTATTAATACTCAGATGATGTCCACACTGCAGTACAACATCATAAACAAGTTGCCAATTTGTCATTCACACATCATAAACAGGTTGAATAAAAGTCAAGAATTTTCTAGTACTTTAACCAGACCTTCGTGCATTTATTCAACATTTGCTGTAGATTTGCTCTTCGCGTCACGGTTATCAATTGCTTGTTTTAAATTATGTCAAGTGTCATGGTATTGTGATAAGATTGAACTTGTATTTTAAAACATGTTACGTGAAATCTATTAATTGTACCATTCTTCCTTTTGACTTTATGGTTTAACATGTTTTGCTTTTGGATATTTTGTATGTGAAAGAATTGACTTGGTTTAAAACATGGTGCTAGTGTATGTATTGTTACAAGTTGACTTGGTTTTTGTTCTCAAACATCCGTTACGGTGACTTTGTATGTAAGTTGCAGAACATGCTTGGTGAATAGACATTATTTTACTGTATGTGTGGAGGCAAACTAAAAGAGATCGCTTTAAAGTAGAGACTCAAGGTGGAAAAGTACATAAGTCGGTTTCGTTCACGTCAGGATTTTATGGGTTGAAAGTGGGAACGTAAATGAAATGTAAGAAATAGTTCCCTAGGAGAGAATCTTTCCTTTGATGCAAACGTCAATAGCGTTCCCAACATTCTCTGGTTAGGAAACAATTGCCTGTTGTGAACGATAAACCTCATTCAATGCTTCATGGGCCTCTGCAGGCTTTCGATGCGCTACCGACGTTACTTGGCTAGTGAACCCCTTTGGGCTATAATTAGCTCTTTCTTCTTCTTCTTTTTCCTGTTTTTCCTTCCTTCTTCTTCCGCCTGCTCTCGTGAAAGAGTGGAAGTCTTTCGAGTGTCCTTCTAACGTTTATGCAAAAATATGGAGATGATTGTCCTTTAGATAGATTCTCAATGCTTCTCTGCAGTCGCCTGTAGTTCTTGATTCTTCGAATGAGGCAAATCTATTCTTTCCTAAATTTTATTCGTCAAACATGGGAAGGAACCAGCAGGCAAGGTATTTTCCTGGATTTAGAAAGGTTCAAAATTGCTCATCTCTCTCTCTCTCTCTCTCTCTCCTCCTCTCTCTCTTTCTTTCTCTCTCTTATCTTGACCGTTTTTTATGAAAGGAGCTTCGGTTTTGTCTTGCAAGACACAAAGTCAGTCATTTTTAACTTTTACGTTTTTCCAGCCAAGTGGTGTTCAAGGTTTCATCATCCGCTCTCTCTCCACTGGAATCGTTGAGTACAGTTTTCTTGAGAGGTGGTTGTCGTTGCGGGAAAGGGGAAGAGGGAGGGGAAGGGGGAAGAAGAAAATAAAATCAAGGGAGAAGGGAAGGGATTGGAAGCGTGGCCACCGACGATGGAAGTAGGGGGGAAGACCCAACCAACCGGGGAATAAATGGGAAAGGGGAAAACATGGAACGTAAGGATATTTTTATGTGGCGGGAGACTGTACCCAGAAAAGAAATAAAATCAGAATCAGTTCAGTTCTTTGAATGATGATGAAACTAATTAATGAAAATAAACGAAGAGATAACTATTTTATATTCTTATCCCGTTAACATTTTTGTTGTAACAACAGAATAGATTTAAGTCCTCCGTCCCTCCCCCAACCCTCCCAACCAACTGGCCTTCAGCGATTGAAAAAAAAAAAAAAAGATTTGAGGTTTTGAGTTGTAAATTGATTTGTGATGAGGCAAACAGTGAATGTATAGTTGAGGAATCAGAGAAATGGATGGTCGAGTTGACGAGGCTGAAAATCCTTGAATAATGGAAGGAAATAGAGTAGAGAAGGGAGATCAGAGAAAGCTAAGGAACACCCATAGAAATGGGAAGGGGCGCAGATGTTTTGCCATCAACGAAAGCTGGTATTTACGCGAATAAGTTCAGAGATTTCCGTTAGCCTACTTTTTATTTGCAAGTTCAGGTATTGTTAAACTGCCCAGATTTCATTTTGTTTCTTATTTAGTTTTCGTTTGATTTCATTTTGTTACATACAAGACATTGTTTGCCTTTTGCTTTAAAACATATAGCAGCTGATTATTAAATCCATGTTTCCTTCCCTTGTTAACTTGCTAAACTCTCTCTCTCTCTCTTCATCCAAAAAAATTTGTCAAGTTGAGGGGAATGAAGTCCCTGCTCTTTGTTGCTTCTCTGCAGTGTATAGTTTCCGGCCGTTTTTTTTTAAATCTTCATTAAGATTGACATATTTTTTCCTGCTCAATGTAGCTCTTGCTTAACATTTTCTTTTTTATTTTCAGGAATTATTTTATTCTTTTGACAAAGGTTACCTTTTGTTCATATTTGTTCCTGTGGTTTTGGTAAGACATTTTTATTTATGATATGTCTGTGTGAAAAACAAATAGCAGTTGCAGGGAAAATGGGGTTGTCTGAGAGAGAGAGAGAGAGAGAGAGAGAGAGAGAGAGAGAGAGAGAGTGGAAACTTTACTCTTACTCCTTGCTTCTTAGACATCTTTTCACTACCAGCCCATTCCCCTCCCTCCCACTCCCATACCCTGTCTGGTTACCCCACAATTCCTCACCTCGATTTGTAGGCTATCTATCCTCTGCAATATTGAGGTCTTGTAGTTTTTCTTTTTCTTTTTTTTGTACATGTCTAACACTACTATGATACATCAGAGCCTGTTTTTTTTCTTTTATATTTTTCCCCAGTCGGAACTTTTTTCAAAACATAGGTTGTGATGTTAACTATCTTTTTTGTATATTCGCTCTCTCTCTCTCTCTCTCTGATAGGCTAACTTCTGTGAGAAGGGTTCCTTGTTTTTTCGGTCCCGTATTGTTTCAGAAAGTAACATTTCCTGGCATCCCGATTTTTCTATGATGGGAAGTAATCATTTTCTATTTGGCTTCTTTATTTCTTCTCTTTTTGTGTCAGTCGACTAAGCATCAAATTTCTCTCTTTTTGTTATAGCATTCTTTCCCTTTTTTTGTTTTTTCCTTTAGAATCTCCTTTTTCATTTAGAGGCTCTGGCTCTCGGTTGGGGGGGGGCCGATCCTTCCAGAAGTGACGTCATTTCTCTCAGCCAAGAAGAGCTATGACGACGAAGACGACGAGGAGGAGGAGGAGGTTGAGGTTGTCAGTCTCGCGGAAATCGAAAATAAACAACGAAGGGAAATAGAAATAGCTCTTCCTTTCTCTGGTCCCGATGCTAGTTGAGGGAATATAAACCTTTGTGTTTGTGGATCTGTTTGTGTTGTGTGTCTTTCCGTCTATGTCGACTCCTCTGCGTTTGTTGTGCTGACTCATCCACACAAACACACCATAAAGGAGGTTCTTACTTATATAAGCCTTGTTAGGCCTCGTCTTGCTCTCCGATCTCCTAAGTTGTATCCAAACTGCAGTGAACAGTGTCATTAAAAAGTGTCAGCAACTTGTGACACACAAATCACGAACATGTTGCAGACAAGTCAGTGACTTAATTGTAGTGCTAACCAGTATTCCATCACTTGTTTAACTTTTCTTCTTCAGTGAAAGTAGTTGAATTGTTGACAACTTGCTTGTGATATGTATTCAGCAAGTTTAGCCAACACGTAATTATGACATTGTCAACTTGTTTTCAACCTGTTTATGATATGTATGCGACAAGTAATCGACATGTGTATGCATGTTCTAGAAGTAGTTTGAACTCATCTTTAGACTGATTATCCTACTTGACAGAGCTTTAGGAATAAAGGAAACATTCTGCCCCTGTTGGAATAACTCATAACGCTCTCTCTCTCTCTCTCTGAGGAGGAGGAGGAACGAATGTTGTAAAATATGCCACCGTCTTATAACGTCTAATTTCTCATTTTTTTCTTATCAAAAAAACGCGTCGTCATAAGGATTTACTTTTCAGCATTCCTCTCAGTAGGAAAAATTATATATATATATATATATATATATATATATATATATATAATATATATATAATTTTTCCTACTGAGAGGAATGCTGAAAAGTAAAATTATATATATATATATATATAATATGAATAATTATCACATCGAACCGTGATCCATTTTATATATCAATTCAAGCTACAAATGTCCTATAATATCTAAATTCACTTTACCTCCCAAATGATATATTTTCATATATGTACCGAAGGGGAATTTTTTAATTGATAATATTTCGTCCCCCCATGGGATCGAACCACCGTCAAGTGGACGGGGAGGGACGAATCAGGACAGTCAGTGACGCTATCCAATCAGCCACAGAGACGCTATAAAAAAGTTCATATCGATTCTGACCTTACAAATCACCCTCGACCTGGGTGCTTTCGTAATTAGAATCGATATGAAACCCCGTCTACCATGTTGGCCAATTCGAGCGTTTGACAGCACGTAGCCTTTTGTTATGAATAATTATCACATCGAACCGTGATCCCATTTTATATATCAATTCAAGCTACAAATGTCCTATAATATCTAAATTCACTTTACCTCCCAAATGATATAGTTTTCATATCATGTACCGAAGGGGAATTTTTTAATTGATAATAATTTCGTCCCCCCATGGGATCGAACCACCGTCCAAGTGGACGGGGACGAAATCAGGACAGTCAGTGACGCTATCCAATCAGCCAACAGAGACGCTATAAGTTCATATCGATTCTGACCTTACAAAATCACCCTCGACCTGGGTGCTTTCGTAATTAGAATCGATATGAAACCCCGTCTACCATGTTGGCCAATTCGAGCGTTTGACAGCACGTAGCCTTTTGTTATGAATAATTATCACATCGAACCGTGATCCATTTTATATATCAATTCAAGCTACAAATGTCCTATAATATCTAAATTCACTTTACCTCCCAAATGATATATTTTCATATATGTACCGAGGGGAATTTTTTTAATTGATAATAATTTCGTCCCCCCATGGGATCGAACCACCGTCCAAGTGGACGGGGACGAAATCAGGACAGTCAGTGACGCTATCCAATCAGCCACAGAGACGCTATAAGTTCATATCGATTCTGACCTTACAAATCACCCTCGACCTGGGTGCTTTCGTAATTAGAATCGATATGAAACCCCGTCTACCATGTTGGCCAATTCGAGCGTTTGACAGCACGTAGCCTTTTGTTATGAATAATTATCACATCGAACCGTGATCCATTTTATATATCAATTCAAGCTACAAATGTCCTATAATATCTAAATTCACTTTACCTCCCAAATGATATATTTTCATATATGTGACCAGAAGGGGAAGATTTTTTAATTGATAATAATTTTCGTCATCAGTGGGATCGAACCACCGTCCAGATTGGACCGGGGACGAAATCAGGAAACAGTCAGTGACGCTATCCAATCAGCCCCCCATGGGGGTACGAAATTATTATCAATTGAAAAAATTCCCCTTCTGGTACATATATGACTATATCAATTTGGGAGGTAGTGAATTTAGATAGTGAATTTAGACATTTGTAGCTTGAATTGATATATAAAATGGATCACGGTTCGATGTGATAATTATTCATAACAAAAGGCTACGTTGCTGTCAAACGCTCGAATTGGCAACATGGTAGACGGGGGTTTCATATCGATTCTAATTACGAAAGCACCAGGTCGAGGTGATTTTAAGGTCAGAATCGATATGAACTTATAGCGTCTCTGTTGGCTGATTGGATAGCGTCACTGACTGTCCTGATTTCGTCCCCGTCGTCCACTTGGACGGTGGTTCGATCCCATGGGGTACGAAATTATTATCAATTAAAAAAATTCCCCTTCGGTACATATGTAAAATATATCATTTGGGAGGTAAAGTGAATTTAGATATTATAGGACTTTTGTAGCTTGAATTGATATATAAAATGGATCACGGTTCGATGTTATAATTATTCATAACAAAAGGCTACGTGCTGTCAAACGCTCGAATTGGCCAACATGGTAGACGGGGTTTCATATCCGATTCTAATTACGAAAGCACCCAGGTCGAGGGTGATTTGTAAGGTCAGAATCGATATGAACTTATAGCGTCTCTGTTGGCTGATTGGATAGCGTCACTGACTGTCCTGATTTCGTCCCCGTCCACTTGGACGGTGGTTTCGATCCCATGGGGGGACGAAATTATTATCAATTAAAAAATTCCCCTTCGGTACATATATGAAAATATATCATTTGGGAGGTAAAGTGAATTTAGATATTATAGGACATTTGTAGCTTGAATTGATATATAAATGGATCACGGTTCGATGTGATAATTATTCATAACAAAAAGGCTACGTGCTGTCAAACGCTCGAATTGGCCAACAATGGGTAGACGGGTCATATCGATTCTAATTACGAAAGCACCCAGGTCGAGGTGATTTGTAAGGTCAGAATCGATATGAACTTATAGCGTCTCTGTTGGCTGATTGGATAGCGTCACTGACTGTCCTGATTTCGTCCCCGTCCACTTGGGACGGTGGTTCGATCCCATGGGGGGACGAATTATTATCAATTAAAAAATTCCCCTTCGGTACTATATGAAAATATATCATTTGGGAGGTAAAGTGAATTTAGATATTATAGGACATTTGTAGCTTGAATTGATATATAAAATGGATCACGGTTCGATGTGATAATTATTCATAACAAAAGGCTACGTGCTGTCAAACGCTCGAATTGGCCAACATGGTAGACGGGGTTTTCATATCGATTCTAATTACAAAGCACCCAGGTCGAGGGTGATTTGTAAGGTCAGAATCGTATGAACTTATAGCGCTCTGTTGGCTGATTGGATAGCGTCACTGACTGTCCTGATTTCGTCCCCGTCCACTTGGACGGTGGTTCGATCCCATGGGGGGACGAAATTATTATCAATTAAAAAATTCCCCTTCGGTACATATATGAAAATATATCATTTGGGAGGTAAAGTGAATTTAGATATTATGGACATTTGTAGCTTGAATTGATATATATATATATAATATATATATATATATATATATAATATATGTGTGTGTGTGTGTGTGTGTGTGTGTGTGTGTGTGTCTGTGTGTGTGTGTGTATGTATGTATAGAAAAAGGCAAGGAAAATGAATTACGGCCACCAAAATTAAGCGATGAATCAATGGCGGAGAGGCTGCTCGTTTAGTCTGGATTCCGGGTGTTTGTTTTTCTACTAATGAAAGAAATAATGTGGAAATAACACACACACACACACACACTCTCTCTCTCTCTCTCTCTCTCTCTCTCTCTTTAATCTAATCTATATAAGTGGCAAAGTCGTAAGGGAACGCGTTGTCAATAGTTGTTATTCTGTTTCTAATTTTCTCCAGAACAAAATCGTCCTTAGCAGACACTTTGGGCCTTCTATTTTGGTTCCTAACGTGAACTGACTTTTACAACATTGAATGTAAGAGATATATATAAAAAATGTATCACGTCTAAAATGGCAGAAAAGGGAAAATGAACCATAGTTTGGTAGACGTCCCGTACAGGAGTCTGCTATCACTGGGGTCCGTTAAGTTGGTGTTACTGGACCAGCTGTGGTTCAGAAGACAGTCCAGTAAACAATGTACTAAACTTGTTATTAAGGCAATTAATTTGTGTGTTTAGTTGGCAGCAAACTTTTAATGAAAATAAAGGATAACATTAAATATAAAACAACTTTTTTTCCATGATGATAAAAAATTTATATTTGATATAAATTGCTTATTTAAGGCAAATAGATAGTTTGATTGACAACATCGTTTAATAAAAATAAAAAAATATATATAAATATTTCCATAAAGATGGGTAGGGAAGGAGGAAGAGGCTTGAGATGTTAGGTGGTGTCAATGTTGAAAGGGTTGACGAGAGAGAGAGAGAGAGAGGGGAACGGGATTCGGATTTAAATCTCCGGAAGAAGGATTAGAAGCTCCTCCTTGGATTCTCTCCTCGGGATTTAATCGTGTTTCCGAAACTGATTCTTGGTGCCGTTCCTCTCGGCTGATTTCCTCCAGAGCCGATTTGCTCTCCCCACCAGCAGGAGAGAGAGAGAGAGAGAGAGAGAGAGAGAGAGAGAGAGAGAGAGAGAGAGAGAGGAGAGGGAGGAGGGATTAAATTTTTCCCTGTCTGCGGTAAATAGTGTTGCTTATCATTTAGTTTGACGAACCGACGAAATGAGAATCCTTAAGACCCCATTGTTGGGGAAAGGGACATCGAACGAAAATGATTAAGAGTCGGCACGAACACGAGGGAAGAAGATGCAGGAGGAATAGTGTTGATCTTTGAGATTGAAAACGATATGAAATTTGAGTCTGGGCAGTACTGGAATGGTAGGGGAAGTGACTCTGGTGTAACAGGTTAATGACTGGGAGGATAGATTGAAATTGTTGAAGAATTTAACAAGAATGTTTTAAAATGGAAAACAAGAATGTTAAAATGGAAAAACAACATGGTTTGCATCATCGTCTGGGATATTATTTGAACGTGACCCCAAATAAAGTGCAGCTTCAGGCGAGAGAGAGAGAGAGAGAGAGAGAGAGAGAGAGATTGAGGGGGGGGGGGGGATTCCCATGTTAGGGTCCTAAGTTGATAGTGTTTCCTTAAGATAAAATCGCCAGCCAAGTTGTGTGATGGCAACTCTCCGTCGATGGTAAAACTTATATTTAATATATATATAATGATTAATCTTCCGAAGAAGACCTGTCATGATTTTGTTCTTTATATCAGTTTAGATACTTCCTGTTTGAATGGTTTCAAGTTTGCCATAATGGTTTGTCATTTCAGTATGTTTTTTTTTTTTTGCGATTTTCATGACTCGATCATTTCCAAATTTTTAATCCACGACATTTTCCAGCCTGTGGGACTAAGTAGCCATCGCAGAATACTATATCCAACTGATCCATTTATTGATTTAAGTTGAAAAATGACTGACATAAACTATTCCAGAAAGGAAACCGAATGGAATATGGGAGACCCATTCCTTCATCCACAGCGAAAGGGGTTTGACATGAGATTTGTCTAAGGACATCGGATTTCCTTCCGTCACAAAGGACCGACAAAGGAAGAAGCATCAGGGTTGATGGGACATGTTGTCAACACCCTAATGGCCGTCGTTATGTCAGCTTGACTGCAGATCGCTCCTACATTTTTCCTCTCTAATTTTGCTCCAAAATACAATTCAGTATGTCGTATGTCGTATAGATGTTGGCAACTTATCATACTTGTTTCAAACATGTTAATTACAAGTTGGCAACTTGTTCTAATTTCACTTATGTCACAGATGTGTCGACTATAAGTCATTGACTTGTTCTTATTGCAGACATATCAGAAACATGTTGAATAAAAGTTGACAACTTATTTTCAATGCCCACATGTCAAAACAGTTGATCCAAATCAATAACTTATTTTTTTTGTTACATGTTCACAAACATGTTGACTACAATCCGAAAACATGTTTCCTGTCCAAACCGTTGCTTCATTTGGTTATCCAGCATTTTCCGGATTCCTTCTCCACTTACAGTTGCTGACCTCTTTTCAACTTGTTATTCCAAGCAGAATGTGATATTCAGTATGGTCACCCATCCGAGCACTGATCTGGCCATCGTCACCTAGAAAATAGAGCTGATGGTCTGAAGCAAGTGCCAATGAGAGGTCTGGAATGTTCAGAGACTCTGCCTCTGCAATTGAAGGCCTAGTTCTTGACTTGATTGCTGTGAGTGGACCTCTTCTGTTCTCTGGTCTCTTCTGGTGAATCAGGAGGAAGTTGACGGAAAATACGTTGCACAGAAATTCTTTGTTGGTTACGTTTTATTCTCTCTCTCTCTCTCTGAACTAGTAATATATAGACCTCCTAATACTAAAGAGTTTGACTTAATAATTGAAAAATTGGATGATATATGTAGAAATCACAAGGACTTGGACTATTCTCCTATCTGGTGACTTCACTTTCCTTTCGTATAATGGAAAGAACAAATAGGGAGACTGTGGTGTACTTATACATATAAAAAGAGAGTAATAGTAGTGCAGAAGATAAGAGGCAATTTGAAAAAGCTATTAGATATCTACTAGAATACAACATTCAACAAATAAATCAACCTGCCAACAAGAAAGAAAGGAAAATACTTTAGAGACCTAGTATTTGTGAACGAGATGAATTATGTTAAAGAAATAATAAGTTTATAATGCGAGTATTTCAGATCATAATGTCATAGAATTAACAGTTCATTCCAAAGCAAGTGAAATAGAGATAAGCAAGAATGAAAAAAGTGGGGGAAGGATATGGAAAATACAACTTCTACAGTAAAAAATATAAAATGGTCAAAAATTAATGAAAATTAAACAAAGATTGGATAAACATTTTCGTAAGTGAATGACATAAGGGTAAATACGGAGATATGATAAATATGGAGAAAATAGTGGAAAAATATATACGAAGAAGAAAAGTAAACATCATTCATGCATACCAAGAGAACAGAAGGATCTTGTTTTCCAGAAAATCAGAAAGTGGAAAAAAGGTCTTTGCAAAAGAAAAAAATGCATGGAAAGTTATAGAACTAAAAAAGTAAGATAGAAAAATGCAGACAAAATATTATACAATCAAAAGAAAATGAAAAACGGGACTTGGAAGAAAAAACCCTATTAAATATCAAAGCAAAACCCCAAATTATTATACTCATATGCGAAGAAGATGAATAAAAGAAGATAGAAAATATGGCCCTCTGAGAATTGAAGGGAGATTAACGAATGAAAAAAAAGGAATTTGCAACATACTGGCAGAACGATATAAGAGAGAATTCACCCCTAGAATAGATATGAGATAATGATATAGAAGTAAGGACGAAATAGTGAATATTTAGCTGACATAGAAATTAATGAAGCTGATATTGTGCAGGCAATTAATGAAATTAAAAATGGAGCTGCTGCAGGGCCGGATGGAGTCCCTGCTATTTTGTTAAAGAAAACTGTAAAGTAGTTCATTCTATCGCAAAGCCACTTGCAATATTATTAAGACAAAGTGTAGATACAGGCAAGATTTATGATGAGCACAAATTAGCATATATCACCCCTACTTTCAAAAGTGGATCAATACTAGAGGCAAGTAATTATAGGCCTGTGAGTCTAACATCACATATTATGAAAGTGTATGAAAGGGTAATGAAGAAAAAATATTATGAAACATTTAATAAAAAATAATTGTTTAATATAGGACAACACGGTTTCGTACCCGAACCAAAAAGTACAAACAACACTGTTAGTCCACCGTGAGAACATATTCAAAAATATGAAAAGCGGAAATAATAAACAGTGGTTTATCTAGACTTTGCAAAGGCTTTTGACAAAGTAGACCATAATATATTAGCAAAGAAAATTAGAAAACACAATATCGTAGAAATAAAGTAGGAAGATGGTTAAAGGAATTTTTACACAACAGAAACAAAAAAAACAGATAGTTATTGCAAACGATGAGAAATCGGATGAAACCAAGGTAATATCCGGTGTGCCACAAGGTACGGTGCTAGCTGCAATATTGTTTGTTATTATGATTGAAGACATAGACAGTAATGTTAAGGATTCGGTAGTGAGTAGTTTCGCTGATGACACAAGAATAAGTAGAGAAATTACTTGTGATGAAGATAGGAACGCTCTACAAAGAGACCTTAACAAAGTATATGATTGGGCAGAGGTAAATAGGATGGTATTTAAACTCTGATAAATTTGAATCAATAAATTATGGAGACAGAGAAGGAAAGCTATATGCATATAGGGGACCTAATAATGAGAACAATCACAAAATAGGAAACAGTTAAAGACCTTGGTGTGATGATGAATAGGAACATGTTATGCAATGATCAAATAGCCATTCTGTTGGGCAAAATGTAAAGCAAAAATGGGAATGTTTGTTACGGCACTTCAAAACAAGAAAAGCTGAACACATGATTATGCTTTATAAAACATATGTTCGTAGTCCACTTGAATATTGCAATATGATATGGTACCCACACTATCAAAAGGATATTGCACAAATAGAGAGTGTACAAAGGTCCTTTACAGCTAGAATAGAAGAAGTTAAGGACCTAGACTACTGGGAAAGACTACAATCCTTAAAATTATATAGTCCTAGAAAGGAGAAGAGAACGCTACATGATAATTCAGGCATGGAAACAGATAGAAGGAATAACAGAAAATATCATGGAACTAAAAATTTCAGAAAGAGCAAGCAGAGGTAGATTAATAGTGCCCAAAACTATACCAGGAAAAATAAGGAAAGCACACAGAACATTAATCCACTACGCACCAGCATCGATAATGCAGCGTCTATTCAATGCGTTGCCAGCTCATCTGAGGAATATATCAGGAGTGAGCGTAGATGTGTTTAAGAATAAGCTCGACAAATATCTAAACTGCATCCCAGACCATCCAAGATTGGAAGATGCAAAATATACCGGAAGATGTACTAGCAACTCTCTGGTAGACATTAGAGGCGCCTCACACTGAGGGACCTGGGGCAACCCGAACGAACTGTAAGGTCTGTAAGGTAAGGTAAGGTCTCTCTCTCTCTCTCTCTCTCTCGCTTCCCTTTTGTAGGGATCCATCTCTGTAATCTCCTCGTTAGTAAGCTAAAGGGGGACGGACTGCTTTATCTCTTCTAGCAGTTTCATCGTCAGGGCTGAAATTCCACATTACCTCTTGTAAACAGTTCGATATTCAAGTAATGAATGAATTGAACAGCCATAGAAGGAAAGAGGTTCATAATATCAAGAGAATTAAATCATTCAAGTTGAATCTCCCGAGTCCGATTCTGGGACGCATTGTGACCCATTGCCGCCCTCAAGAGACAGTCGAGTCTGTTGTGAGTTCAGGAAAGTCTGGTCATACTTTGACGGCTCGGCTGTCACTATTGAGAGACATTATGTTCTCTGTAGAGACTAATAGTAGAACTACATCAAATGTCATGTTGTTATTGATGTTAACTCTCATATTTAAATGTTTCCCGTTCAGTTACGCTTATGAACAGAAAGGTTCTCTTTATGGCTATTCTATGGTGACCAAAGTCACCACCATTCCATCCCGTAAGGGCGTAGTGCCGTCAGTGCACCTCACGCGGTGCACTGAAGCTGATATTTCCAGACAAAAGAGAGAATCCTTCTTGTCAGCCAACTAAGCAAAAATACATTCATGTTACTATCAGGTGCATAAGTCACTATAGGCTTAACTGATTTTTCAGGAAACGGCCCAAGTAAATCGTTTCCCCTCTTGAGATCGATCCTGGGGTCTCTTGCTGGTGTAATAGGTTGATAATAACTGGACCAGGGGTGTTCAAACTGTTTGGTTCCATATTGAGAGAAGTTAAAAACCTGTAGTAATTATATAAAGTAATAAACCGATAATAATATTTATAATATATATCGCATAATTTTTGTTTATTTGTCTCTGTATGAGTATAACAATTGATTTTACTTAAATTAGTCTTTCTGGTATAATAAGGCTAAAGTTTATGATAAGCAATTATACGGTGAACTACTGATGAATGGCTGACGGATAGTTTGGGTTAGGGGGTAGGGTGTCGGGGGTGGGCCTGACTTGTTCTTCCCAGGCCACTTGTGTATTTACCCCCGAGAGGGAGGTGGATGGTTTTTTCCTGTGATTAGTGTTCAGATAATTCGGCCTTGGGCCACAGCGGGCTCCGATTAGCGGTTTGTTTCGTAGCCAAATATCAGTCATGTTGTTTGTTTCAGTAGCAAAAAAAGGCTGTGTTTTTTTTTTTGTGTTGTCGAGTGACTGAAATTCAGTGGTTTTTAATTTGGCGTCATCATCGACGTTCCTCAGGCCTGGAAGAAGGTAAGGGTTCAATACCATACGTTCCAGCAGATTCATTTTTCTAGATGTGAACTAAATGTCATATTTCCAGAACGTCAAGTGCCTATAGGACTAGATATTCACATCGTATATCTATGGTGGCTCCCCGTTGTCTGTAGCCTAAGCTCGTACCTTTCCTAGGTTAGACTAGGCCTTTTTTCTGTACATCTAAGTCCTATATTTCTCCAGATGTTAGGAGGACTAAATTGAAATAGTACCTTACGGGTATTTCTACAGAAGCAATCCGCGGTGGCTTAGACTATGGCAATTGACTGATTCCTATGTTATTTGAGTTACGTACAAGATTTAAAAGTAATATACATTCGGCCGGCTGTAACTAAGCAGTAATTGACCTTTGAAAGTTACATAATAGCCGCACCAAACTCAAAGGTATATTAAAGTTTAGTTCCAACCAAACGAAAAAAATATTCCTTACAACCCTTGTAAAGCACTAAAATAACATAGAAAAATGTCAATTGCCATAGTCTAAGTCAACCGAAGAACGGTCCTATAGGAAGGTACCAAGTATTCGTTACGGTGAAGGAAATGTAAACACAGCCGCCATATTTAAGGGGGGGTGGGGGTGGGGGGACGCACAGGGGGTGGGCGGGGTAAGGTGGAAGGTACGAGTTGTCTTAGCAGCACCCCACTGAATATTAACATACCTTGACGCAACTTTCGGCGAAAGCCTAACACTCCACTTTCCTAAAACATAATAATTAAGAATAATGTTTGGACCTTACCTTAAAGGGGTGGAGGGTACAAAGCAGCAGCTGCTTTTAAAATGCGTGGAGGCGGGTCTTGGATTCCCTCAAAATGCAGCTTGAAATAAGCAACAGCCAAGTACCCGACGAAGTTTATACATTCTCCTCCCGTATCTTGGAGTCGACTGAATGGGGGGCAAAAGACCTGCCTTCTCAGGAGGCCGTGGTCCTGGCAAAAACCGATTAGTCGATCATAATTACCTGAGTAAAAGGCAGCAAAAATAAAAATCTTTGTAACTCATGTAAAAACAATTGTTACATGAAGTTGGCAAAGAGTTCCTTGGTGAGGGGCTGGGCGAGCGTGAAGTAGATGCAGCAAGTGGATGTCATGGCGGCAGATTCAACAAGTGTTGGAGTTCTACAGTTAGGAGGTGGCAGGAGCCAGACCGTAGAAAAACAGGGTAGGAGAGGTGGGGTGGAGTAGTAAAAAGTGCTTTGATGCTATTGGTTGAGGCAGGGTGGGCTGAGGTAAATGACAAGCACTTAACAAGATTAAGTTGGCAATGTTAAGGGTAATAAAAGTAAATGGGTAGTTAAGGAACTAAATGTAAATGTGGGATGGGTTCAAAATATGAAATCAATACAAATACAGGTAATATTTTAGTTTTTTCAACCATTATGGGAAATCTATTATATTGATATTTTTCCCGAGTAAAGCACGTGATAACAAAACACTTCTTCTCAATACATTATTGTCGCTAATGCATACTTACAGAGAAAAAAAAAAAAGATTAAGTTTTTACCTCGAATTTTTCCTAAGTCGGGAGAGGTGTTTCCTCTACGGTAATGTTTACTTTTAATGAGCCCTCTAACTTACTTTCTTACGCAACAAAAGCAGTTCCAGTTACTCATTATTGGCTGAAGAGTGTGACATCGTTATGACGTCAGGGGTGGGTTTCATAACCAATTACGAATGACTTGAGTCGAAAAATAAAATTTCACTAGCATTTCAGCGGAGTAATAACAGTTACCTGTCTAGTGTCCACTGGTATCCTTGTTTGACTGAATACTCGAAATAATGAAGCAAAAACGGCATTTTGTCTTCCTGTACCTATGGCAGAGGTAGTGGCTGGCCC